>NC_091784.1:40615408-40918438 GCF_029378745.1 Bos indicus | reverse complement strand
GGTCCCTGACCTCGTAAAGTTTACATGGAGAGACAGGCCGTTAACAAGTAAGCAGATGAATAAACAAGATGACTCTAGATGGCTATAAATTACATGAGGGGCTTCCCAAGGGCACTAGTGGTAAAGACCTGCCTGCCAGTGCAGGAGACGTGAGAGGTGAAGGTCTGGTGCCTGGGTCGGGAAGATCCCCTGGAGGAGGTAACGGCAACCCACTCCAGTATTCCTGCCTGGAGAATCCCAAGGACAGAGAGCCTGGCGGGCTACCGTCCCTGGGGTCACAAAGAGTTGGACATGACTGAAGCGACTTAGCACAACGCAGCACAACATAAATTGCATGAAGGGCATTGAGAGATTTATGTAGTGGATGGTGGTCAAGGAAGTCTATTTTAAGAAGTTGACATCTGCACTGATTCCTAAAGTGTAAGACTGAGCCAGCAAATACCTGTGGTTAGAGTGCTTCCAGCCATGGAGATGGTGGCTCAGAGAGCCCGAGTGGAAGAGCTGAGTGTGTCGAAGAAACCGGAGGAAAATGAGTGTGACAGGAAGAGTCTCAGGATATGGGAGGATGGACGGACCCAGCCCTGCTGCTGGCAAGTCTGGGGGTGGGCAGCGGGTCATGGACAGCCGGGGGTACGGGGACCCCTCAGCAGCCCCGGGAGATGTGGGCACACCCCCGGGGACAAGCACCTGTGTTCAGAGCTGCGTCTGGCTGGTCAACAAACTGATGGACGGTGAAGGCATTGTCTTCTCCGTTAGGATAAGAAAGATAGGGATTTTCTTACTTCAGAGTCCTCTGGGAACTGAGGTTCTGTGTGAAGTACACTTGGGGTGTTTATCTCTCCACACCTAGAGAAATCCAGACTCTCAAAAAAGGGGGGGATTCCCAAAGAGTTTGAAGTAAGAAAGGATTTCTGTGGGGTGTGGATGCGTGTCACACATTTTCTTCACTCATTTCTCGCTCTTAGACGCCTATTTCTTTCTCCCCACCACAGTCTTCTACACTGAATCGGGCCTGGTCTAGACTTTAGTATTTGCGACAAAAAGGGCAAAAAAGAATCTTTTCAAGCATGTGTCAGCTCCATTAGAATAAAATGTCATCGGAATCTCAGCAGCTCTCTGTTCCTCTATTTGATCATTGATCGTGGAATCAGAACTCGAGCTTTCATCTGGAGAATATACTGGCTTTGAAAGCAAAACCACCCAGCAATTTAATTACTGTATAATTTGCTTATGCTCAGGTATTATAGTCACAACCTGTCATTTATTGACAAGTCATATATCTAGTAACCTTTGTGATTAAGAACCAAAATGAGACCCAGGAGTCCGCAAAGCTGACTTAACACAGCCAAAATAAGCACCACATTAATTCAGGGCTGGATTAGAGACAGCGCTCCTCAGACCCTAATTCAAAGGCTGTTTCATCTCAGTCCACACACACGCTTGGGATCTCAGGTTAGAAGCAGTGAGAAGCAGGTGTCCAGGCAGCAACACGGAGGGAGCCAGCAGCGCGGCAGCCCTGGAGGAGGCAGGGGAGCGCAGAGCGTGGGGCCAGAGTCACCACCAGCACCCAATCCCACCCTGAGGGTGTAGATGACCCTGCAGGACGGGGGTGGGGGGGCAGGAACAGCTCTGGGCTCAGGTTCAGACGGCTTCCCACCCTACCCATCCCCCACGACGGGCAGCACAGGGTCTGGAGAGGCCTCAAAGTGCCGTCTGTGAGCAGACTTTGTTGTTCAGTCACTAAGTCACATCCCACTCTGCAACCTCGTGGACAGCAACACACCAGGCTCCTCTGTCCTCCACTATTTCCTGGAGTTTGCTCCGAGTCAGTGAAGCTGTCTAGCCATTTCATCCTCTGCCACCCCCTTCTTTTGTCTTCAGTCTTTCCCAGCATCGGGGTCTTTTCCAGTGAGCTGGCTCTTTGCATCAGGTGGCCAAAGTATTAGAGCTTCAGCTTCAGTCCTTCCAATGAATATTCAAGGTCGATTTCCTTTAGGATTGATTGGTTTGATCTCCTTGCAGTCCAGTTGCAGTTTCTTAATGGTGAATATGAAGGATAAGAATTATTGTTCTTAGAATTAAAAGAAATAATACGTGTGAAAAGGACTTTGGCTCTATAAAAGTACAATGTGAAGATTAGCTAAAAAGTCCTTTTTTTGCCTTTGATTAGGTGTTTAATTACTGACTAGTCACTCATCCTGAGACTCAGTTTCCTCCTAAATTGAGAAAATAATTGTACTTTACTTGCCCATTTCATTCCAGTAAAACAATGCCCTTAAACTCCTTGCATTCTGTGAGCTTTGCACTCTTATGAATGAGTGATGCTGTCATTCCTGCGATACATTACAGAGCAACAGACAGATTGTGAAAATGTCCCTGAGGCCTCCAGAAAGGGTTAGATGTCATGCCGTATGCTTTATTTAAGAAGGAAAAGAACTGTTGTATAATTAATTTCAGAAAATTTTCTCCAAAATGTGTTTCTAAAACAATTGACCCTGCTTGAAGCATTGCGCATCAGATGTCTGGGATGTTTGCTTTTGCAGGATGTCTCATTTCCCAGTTATGCCAGAGTGAGCTGTTTTGTGTGTGTCTCAGATGCGGAGAGGTTCTAATTGCATGCAAATTACAATGAAGTTAATACATGGCACCAATTCTGAGATTTTAAAATGGACTTTGAGAGAATGCAGTGTGGGCTTAGATTGATAATAATTCTAATCTTTTAAAATTGTGAATCAATATTATATAGCATTAAAACTCCAATAAAAAGTAAATGAAGACTCAAGTAGAGAGACCACTCATCTCTCAGTGTGGTTCAACTTCTCAAATGATGACTTTAAAATTTATTAAATGATAAGATTGTAATTGTCCTTATTGTTCACTGTATACCAAAATAATTGTACATATAATTAATGAGAGATGTTAAACTACCCTAATCACAAATATACTACATTGTCATAAATTGTTCAAATATAATTACAAACTTCTTAAAGCTCAACATTCAGAAAACTAAGATCATGGCATCTGGTCCTATCAGTTCATGGGAAATGGATGGGGAAACAGTGGAAACAATGTCAGACTTTATTTGGGGGGGCTCCAAAATCACTGCAGATGGTGACTGCAGCCATGAAATTAAAAGACACTTACTCCTTTGAAGGAAAGTTATGACCAACCTAGACAGCATATTCCAAAGCAGAGACATTACTTTGCCAACAAAGGTCCATCTAGTCAAGGCTATAATTTTTCCAGTGGTCATGTATGGATGTGAGAGTTGGACTGTGAAGAAAGCTGAGCGCCGAAGAATTCCTGCTTTTGAACTGTGGTGTTGGAGAAGACTCTTGAGAGTCCCTTGGACTGCAAGGATATCCAACCAGTCCATTCTGAAGGAGATCAGTCCTGGGTGTTCATTGGAAGGACTGATGCTGAAGCTGAAACTCCAATACTTTGGCCACCTCATGCGAAGAGTTGACTCATTGGAAAAGACCCTGATGCTGGGAGGGATTGGGGGCAGGAAGAGAAGGGGGCAACAGAGGATGAGATGGCTGGATGGCATCATCGACTCGATGGACATGAGTTTGAGTGAACTCCAGGAGTTGGTGATGGACAGGGAGGCCTGGCGTGCTGCAGTTCATGGGGTCACAAAGAGTCGGACACAACTGAGTTACTGAACTGAACTGAGCTGAATTACAAACTTCGGGTTTTATTTTACTTTTTGCAGATGAACTGCAGACTGTAAACTACTTAATGATATAGCTATAATACTTAATAGAAATTTTGGTAAAAATTATTTGATCCATCATTTTCTTTATTTTTTTAATTAAAAAATACTTTATTGCTACAAAATGCTACCCATCCTCTGAGTCTTCAGTGGGTCATGGTAGTAACATCAAAGGTCACTGATTGCAGATGACCCATGACCAATAAATAATAATGAGGAAGTTTGAAATATTGCAGAAGTTACCAGGACGTGGTGTATAGATGCAGAAGTGAGCAAATGCTGTTGGAAAAATGGCACCAATTAACTTGCTCAAAGCAGGGTTGCCACAAACCTGCAATATGTAAAAAATGTATTATCTGCAAAGTGCAGTATAAAGAGGTCTGCCTCTTGTTCATGTCACCTCTATCGACAACCCGAAATCGGCTAAATAGTCCTTCATCCCGATTCCCCAGAAAGTTTACTAAGGAGTATTGGTACCTTGAGGGCAGAGATAGTTCCTGCAATTTGAAACTCACAGGGAAGTTGCTTTGTAATCATTTATTAATTTATTGAAAGACGCCGTGTCCCCCGTTAGCTCCGCCACTGAGTTCTCACAGGCATCCTGATTGGCGTCCGCCTTGAGGCACTGAACTCTCATGCTTGAGGGCCTCCGATTTCATTTGTTTGTTTATGGTGTCTCGGTCAACTGCTTGGTCTTGACTGTTGCTACACGGAGTCAGGCTGACTCCACTGAACAATAAAGAAAACATTTACTTAAAAGAAAAAAAGAACAGAGCTTCAGGGACCTGTGAGACTATAAACTAAGACCTAACATCCATACCATTGGAAAGCCCAGGAGGAGAGGACAAAGAGCAGGGCTGAAAAGGTATTCAAAGAAATAATGGCTGAAAACTTCCTGGATTAGAGGGGAAAACAAAACAAAACCAACCTGGAGATTTAGGAAGCCGAGTGAATCCCAGATAAGATAAAGTCAAAGAAACCCATTCAAAGACACCTCATACTTAAACTTATGAAAAGTAAAGAAAAAGGAAAACTCTTCAGACTGAAAAATAAAAAAGAATTGTCAACTGTGAGTTCTATATCTGGCAAAAATATCATTCAGGAATGAAGGGGAAAGACTTAGACTAAGGAGACTGAGAGAATGTGTTTCTACAACACCAGCACTGGAAGAATGACCAAAGGAGGCCCTCCCAACAGAGAGCATGACCAGAGGAGGAGACTGGGAGCTGCAGAAAGGAAAGAAGGACAAACAGCTAGAGAAACAAAACTCAACAGACTACCCCCTCGTGAATTTCTTAAATTATATTTGAAACTCAAAGGAAAAAAAAAAAAAAAAAACACCTGTAACACAATCTGAAGTGGTGCTAGATATGTGTAGCAAGCATGCTCAGTCACTCCAGTTGTGTCTGACTTCTTTTCGACCCCATGGACTGCAGCCCACCAGGCTCCCCTGTCCAAGGATTTTCCAGGCAGGAATCCTGGAGTGGGTGGCCATTTCCTTCTCTAAGGGATCTTCTCGGTCCAGGGATCAAACTCCCATCTCCTGCCTTGGCAGGCGAGTTCTTTAGTGTCTGAACCACCAGAGAAGCCCTAACTCGACTCGATCGAGTGGTAAGGCTTCCTAAACAGTAGGCACCCAGGAGCTGTTGTTGGCCTGTGTGGCTCTCCAGTCCTTTGCCTCTGTGTGCTTTTTCAGGACTGGGGACTCCTCATGGGCACACAGTGTGCACCCCGAAGCACTCCACACCCTCCGGACACGCAGGAAGTGCTTACAAAGGGCCGTGGTGAGTTCAGCAGCACCCCGCCCCAGCGTGCCCAGACACGCACACTGTGGCATCAAGCATCCCGCATCCCGGCCCAGGGCCCTCGGAGGCAGGGACTGAGCTGTGGAGGGTCAGCACACACGCCTGCCTGTCCTTCAGGCCCTGCCAGACACTGGTCCAGAGCGGCCTTCTCACCCCCAGGGCCACACACCACCCCTCCTGGCCTTGCTCTTCCGTTCTCAGGAAACACTTCCCAGGGCAGCATGGAAGAGCAGCCGGAGTACTGATACTTAGAATTCAGAAACGCCTTTCACCTTGAAATTGCTTTACAAGCTTTACACTTCACTTGACTCTATGGATAAAGAAAGAAGTGACGTGTAATATTCAGTTTCACGCTTGGGAAACAAACGTTGAGGTTACGCGACTTCTGCAAGGCCAGGTAGCACACCTGTGTTTGGAAGGAGTTTGTGACTACGTAGTTTGGCTCTCAGACCTTTCTCAAGTGTGTTCAAAAATAACAGGCTTCCGTATTCAAGATTTAGCTTCATCCCTCATGAGTAATAAGTTAAGAACTCGAGATGAGAGAGTAAATAAGACCAAATAAATAAGTTGCCTCTGTGTACTGAGATGTAGACATAAATTCGGATCATTACCCTGGAACTGAGAGAGCACTTTCCTAAAATATTAGAATAACAGTTTCTACATCTTAAATACAAGCTTTTAAAAAACAGGATATTTGTTGATAAAAGGACACTTCTAAGGGCTGCTGCATATCTTGGGGATTTAACAAATTGGGGAGGTGAAAAAGGTTACTTGTTCAGTTTTCTTTATTCACTTATTAGCAGTAAAATTAGGAAAATCAGTGAGAGAATTTTACCTGTTTTGTTGACCTTATGATAATACAGTGTTTCATTGTAAAGCTTGAATTTCAAACATGGACTGTTTTCATTGCTGTAGTCTGAGGAATTAGAAAAAGACGATTCACGGCACTTGGGAAGTAAAACATGGTAGATCGAGTAGTTGCTGTTCTACGGCGCCATCAGCTCGTTATGTCTGAGTGGTATTTAATTGTTGTGTGCTGAGGGTGAGGTTAAGAGAAAGTGTTTTTATTTAAGTACACTTGATTTACAATATTCTGTTAGTTCTAAGTGTACTGTGAAGTGAATCATATATATATGTATACATATACCATACATGTGTTTTAAGATGATTTTCCATCTTATTACAAGATACTGAGTATTGTTCCCTATATTTTGCAGTAAACCCTTGTTGCTTATCTATATTATATATAGTAGTACATTGCTGTTAATCCCATACTCCTCATTTATCCCTCTCCCCAACCCCTTCCACTGTGGTAACCGTCAGTTTGTTTTCTGTGTCTGTGAGTCTGTTCCAGCTCTGTAAATAGATTCATTGGTATTACTGTCTAGTTTCCACATATAAGAGATGTCCTACAGTATTTGTCTTTTCTGTCTGACTTAACCTAGTATAATATTCTCTGCGTCCATCCATGTTGCTGCAAATAGCAACATTTCATTCTTTTTTGGTGGCTGAGTAAGATTTGTGTGTGTGTGTGTGTGTGAGTACATACACACACGTGTGACGTCTCTTTTATTCATTCATCTTTCAATGGACACTTAGGTTGCCTCCCTGTCTTGGCTACTGCAAACATTGCTGCTGTGAACAGGATGCATGTATCTTTTTGATTTAGAGTTTTCATCTTTCTGGATATACACCCAGCAGTGGGACTGCTGGATCATTTAGTTGCTCTTTTTTGAGCATTTTAAGGAACCTCCATGGTGTTTTCCATGGTGGCTGCACCAGTCATGGCCAGGGGGCTGCTTCCCAGGTATAGCTGTGTGCTTTAGAGACAGAAGGTGGATTTTGGTGGACAGTCCGCCCAGAAGCTCTTTGTTCAGCTGTATTA
Source organism: Bos indicus (assembly GCF_029378745.1). Classification (NCBI taxonomy): domain Eukaryota; kingdom Metazoa; phylum Chordata; class Mammalia; order Artiodactyla; family Bovidae; genus Bos; species Bos indicus. The sequence continues at coordinate 40,911,033 of NC_091784.1, read as the reverse complement.
GCTTAGACTTCTGTCCTTAGCCATGTTTTTGTCTCCAGACCTGTGGGCCTCAACAGGTACTTTTAAGTGAAAGATTGTCCTAGAGAGTTGAATCTGTTTTCACCTGATACAGAAATTAATTGTTCTGATTAGAGTTTAGTTAAAGAAGGAGACTTCCTGAGCATTCTGAAAACTACTTGAAAATCTACCCTTAGTCTAACTGGAGAGGTGAACGAAGTCAGGGTTTAAGGTAGAGAGTCTTCCAGGCATCACTTCTAGGAATTTCACAAACTGAGACCCAAGGTGTGTGTGCCGGGGCCTTGAACGTGAAGGAACTCAAGTCCCAATGCCTTACTGTTAATGTATAATGGGGGGCTGGGGAGGATCGATAGATGGACTTTCTGTTAAGTAACCCTCTGGGCTTTTCTCCTTGAAATCCAAAGAGGACTTCAGTTTTGACAAATTCTGTTTTAAAAAAATTTTTTTCTTAATCATAATTATAGAGGGGACTGTAATAAAGGATCCCCTTAAGAGTATTCATGCTATCATTAAAATTACTGCTACTGCAGAAACTTTAGCCCACCCCTGCTATTCTTTTGCTCTCTACTTTGTTAAATCAGAAAGGGCTTCCCTGGTGGCTCAGTTTGTAAGGAATCTGCCTGCAATGCGGGAGATCCAGGTTCAGTCCCTAGGCCGGGAAGATCCCCTGGATGCAGGAATGGCAACTCACTCCAGTGTTCTTGCCTGGAAGACTCCGTGGACAGAGGAGCCTGGTGGCCTACAGTCCATGGGGTCACAAAGAGTCGGACACGACTGAGCAACTAACACTTCTTCATTTTCATAACATAAACCATATATAGAGAGACAAGAGCCCCAAGAACAGCAAGGGTAGCCACACTGAAGATATGATCAGCGCAGCCTCTGTCCCTGGGGGCTCAGCCACCCCCAGTCTAACTTCAGAGCTGCCCAAAGCCAAGACTATTAGAGAGAGGAAAATTGCCCAGCCCAGCGTGAGAGTATACTGTCTCCTCCTCTGCAAGCATGGTCATGAATGACATCTGATTTGAAACCACAATTTACTGCTGTAATAAAATTTCTAAGATTACTGCAGTTGGAATTCAATTGTATTGAACAGTCAATTGATTCGGGGCTAAAACATGCTTACGTTACAAAATAATGACTGATTTGAGAAAAATAAGGTTGTGTTCCTGTACCAGTGTCTCAGAGCAAGAGGGACGCTTTTGAAACTCTTCAGGGGAAAGTAGTGCAGATTTGCCAAGTCTGCTTGGAGTCATTTCACCTTCCGTTTCCTTGTGCTTGGCCCTCCCAGCATCCGAGGGAGACAGAACAGGGACTCCCACTTCACAGCAAAGAGTCCTGGGGTCGGAGACAGCATTTCCAGAGACGATTCCAGTCCAGTGCCAGAACCCAGTTTGTGAGAATCTTTGCGCTACCGCAGGCAAAATATGACAGCCACTGAGTTGACAGAGACTTTCTTTTTAAAAAGTGGATTTAGAGGCATGCTTCCCCAACTCCATTACCTCCAATCAGCATGAAGAACAGAGTTAATGCTTTTGGATATTAAGATGGACAGTACATGCAAACAGTGAAATCGGAAGCAGCAGCTCAACTGTAGATACTTCTTACTTCTAGGAAATCAATTTCCTGTAGCCTTACTGGCAAGTTTTGAGGCCCAACTGTTCCCTCTACGTGTTTTCCTTTGAGGCAGTAAGTCTTTGTCTTGGTAAGAGCTTTCTAAAATACTTGATCTGAGGCTTGGTTTTATCCATTGCAGCGCAATTATTTCTTAGTTTATTCTTTGTCATTGAATCTGCTCCACAATTGCAAATCAAATTAAAAAAAAAATATATATATATATATATAAGCCTTTAATCCTTCAAAAACTTTAAAAGGTGGGTAGTGGTGAACATTAAACTGGGTTCTCCGGTGTTGTTGGGAGCTGGGAAGGTCACAGCTCATGACGGCAGATTCGGCAGTGACCACAGGGCCACCAGATCTTCTGGGTTCCACTTTTCTAGTAAATGTTCTATGACCAACCCAGCTCTTCCCCTTGCTCAATCTACTGTGGAGTCTGGAGGGGTGCACATGCGTGCTAAGTCACGTCAGTCAACAGCTCTTTGCAACCCCATGGACTGTAGCCCACCAGGCTCCTCTGTCCATGGGATTCTCCAGGCAAGAATATTGGAGTGGGTTGCCATGCCCTCCTCCAGGGGATCTTCCTGACCCAGGGATCGAACCCACCTCTCCTGCATTGGCAGGTGGGTTCTTTACCACTCACGACACCTGGGAAGCCCCTGTAGGGGTGTAAATGATACCAAACGGTTTTTGCTTCCCCACTTTGCTGGATATATTGGAAAGAAATACCATTTATACATGCTAATCAAACTGTAATTGCCTGTCTCCATGATAAATAGATCAAGAATAGGTCTCTGAGTGGCATTCTGGAGAATGCACCTTTCAGTCTTTACAGACATGATGTGTTTGTGACAAGAAAGCAGGCTTGACATTAGAGAGACAGCAATGTTTCCCTCCATTAAAGGGAATTGATTTTTAAAATCTCACCTGCATCCTAAGTAGGCATTGGAAAGAGTGTCCCTGGCTGATTGTTTACATGGCAGATAGAGGAGCAAGTTACTTTTAGTTTTAAAAGCAACCTTGTTGCCATATTGATTTAATCAGAGCTCTATTTGCTTGTGTCTGCTGATCTAATGTGTAATCAGGATCCTTAAATAGGAAGTGGTTTCACTCCCTTGCTCTCTGTTCTGGAAAGAAAGTGTGATGCTGGCTTTGCCACCAGTGTTTGCCATCAGCTTGTCACCGCCAGGCCCCAAAGACGTCCTCGGCAGCATTTCTGTGCTCCCCGCATGAGGCTGTTTCTGCCCTGCCATCCTCTTTTTGCCAAGAGCACCAGTGAAGAATGACTCATCAGAAATAAAACATGTTAACTAAAGCCCTATTCCATTCAGATCCCACGTCTCTTTTCTGTCCCGGGATCTCGTCCAGGCCCCCACAGTACACTTGGTCGCCGTGTCTCCTCCAGGCTTGGCGCTCTGTGATGGTTTCTTAGACGTCCTTGTCTGTGATGAACCTGAGGGTTCTTTTTTTTTCCTTTCTTGGTGTGTGTGGGGGTGAGTGCTGGTGCGATACTTTGTAGATTTTCCTTCTCAGTGTTAGTCATTCAGCCCTGTCTGACTCTTTGCGACCCGGTGGACTGTAGCCTGCCAGGCTCCTCTGTCCATGGACTTCTCCAGGCAAGAACACTGGGGTGGGTAGCCAGCCATTCCCTTCTCCAGGGGATCTTCCCGACCCAGGGACTGAACCCGGTCCCTGAAGGCAGATTCTTTACCGTCTGAGCCACCCATGGGCTTCTTGTTTGATACAAGACTGATTTGCTGAGAACTGCACCAGGAAGGGAAGTGCTTACCGACTCTTAGCTGAGCGACCCAACTACAATTCCACAATATATCAAAATTACAGTCTGTTTTTCATTCTTGGGTAAAACCTCAGAAATCCTCTAAATTTGCTTTGTGGGATCCACAGTGGAGAAGGGTCTGGTGACCCTGAGGAGAATGGCCAGGAGACCACAGAATCCTGAGTTAGAAAACTCCAACGACTGTTTCTAAGAGTGAACGGGGGCTTTCCCGATGGCTCAGCAGTAAAGAATCTGTCTGCAACGCAGGAGACACAGGAGACTTGGGTTCCATCCCTGGGTCAGGAAGATCCCTTGGAGCAGAAAATGGCAACCCAGTTCCATATTCTTGCCTGGGAAATCCCATAGACAGGGGAGCCTGGCAGGCTACAGTCCATGGGGTCGCCAAGAGTCAGACACAGCTGAGCACACAGGCTTGAGAACACATACTTGAGAGAAAGTCACTGTTTCCAGAAAGGTGCCTGGAGCTGTCACTTTACTGGGCTCTTAGCCTGCCGTGGCCGACTGGCAGGATACGTGGCATAATGCTCTGCCTGCTATGAGGTCACCTCCCTGGACTTCCTCTCCGCACAACTCTGAGCTTTTAATTATCCTCAGCCTCTGGTGTTCACTGTTCTTTTATCTGAAAAATTTCCCCTATATTAACTTTCCATCAGAAACCATGTATTTTATGTCTTCTGTAACTTTCAGGCTTTAGCACAGAGCTGAACTCTCATGGGTGTGTTCCTAAGACTCAATCTTCTTTCTCTGCCATTTGTCTTTTATATTATCCTTAGTTCTGCCTCTGCAGAAGGACTGAGTATTCTTTTTTTTTTTTTTTAATTGGAGGCTAAATAATTTGCAATACTGTGGTGGTTTTTGCTATACATCAACATGAATCAGCCACGAGAACTGAGTATTCTTGATCCCTGGCGCCAGCAAAGCAGGCATCCCACACGGAAACAACAGCAAAAGTCCTGTAGCTTATAAAGAAATGCATTGCGAAACAGCCACAAGTTCCCATTGAAATGAATACATGCAAGCATTAGTTAGTGTCAGCAAAATGTGTAGAAAATTTGGCTTAAGAATTGTGAAGGAAGTGACTTAGGGAGAATATAAGGTACCCCGGTCGCCCGACCTCAGCTGTAGGGATCAGCTGCTGGCAAGCTGGGCCGCTTGACAGCTCTGTTTAGCCTCTCCTGGCATCGCTGCCCTTGCCTGAGTAGTGTCTGTATTTATTTTAACAGGTCCTCACACTACTTTGGGTGTTAATGAAAAGTCTGGATATAAGGTCCAATGAAACAGTGCTTTTTTATAATACTAAATCATTCACTCTTTTGTTTTCAATTTAGAATCAGAATTAATGCTTACGTATTCAGGTGTGAAATTGTTAGCCCAGTGAAACCCGACTTTCACAAAGGGACGGTTTAAAGGCTTGACTCTGGAATCGTCCGTGCTGTTCTCCAGATGCCCACGGTGGCCTTGGGTAGTGGCTCCAGGGTCAAGGAAGGAGCATGTCTTTTAGGGGACACTGGCAATGTCTGGGGGCATTTACAGCTGTCACAGTGGGGTGGAAGGCGCTGCTACTGACATGTGGGTGAAGCCACGTCCCCCACCACCCCCAGCCCCCAGCAAAGAGCTACCTTGTCTGTGACCCTGGGTTGACCAAAGAATGAGCCTTACAGAATGTTCCAGGATAATTCTAGACAGTGATTTCCACTCAGCCTGTTTGAATAGAAGACCTTTTTAAATGACTAGAACTTTCAAGGAGTCTCTCATGATTGTTGACCTCTTACTCTTGAGTAATGGAGAAGATGCATCATAATGGGAGCACACACATTCACACTTGCTCACAGAGTGGCTGTGGGTCAGTAAGATATTTGCAGTCATTTCTGTCTTGTCAACACAACATTTGAAAAACAACAATACCTGTGTTTCTGTGGTGTCAGTTGAGTTCAGTTCAGTTGCTCAGTTGTGTCCGACTCTTTGCAGCCCCGTGGACTGCAGCACACCAGGCTTCCCTGTCCATCACCAACTCACAGAGCTTGCTCAAACTCATGTCCATTGAGTTGGTGATGCCATCCAAGCATCTCATCCTCTGTCGTCCCCTTCTCCTCCTGTCTTCAATCTTTCCCAGCATCAGGGTCTTTTCCAAGGAGTCAGTTCTTTGCATCAGGTGGCCAAAGTATTGGAGCTTCAGCTGCAGCATCAGTGGTATGTGGTGGTGTTGGTTTAGTCGCCAAGTCATGTCCAACTCTTGCGACCCCGTGGACTATAGCTTGCCAGGCTCTCTGTCCATGGGATTCTCCAGGCAGGAATACTGGAGTGGGTTGCCATTCCCTTCTCCAGGGGATCGTCCTGACCCAGGAATCAAACCCAGGTCTCCTGCCTCCAAGGCAGATTCTTTACTGACTGAGCTATGAGGGAAGCCCTATCAGTGGTATGAAACCTATTATTTATTCAGTCTCCAGTTAGTGCTTTGCTGCATATGGATTCCATGGCCCCTGGAAAGAAAGCTTTGTCCTCACGGGGGTAAAATGGCCCACCACATGGGAACCATCTTTAATGGGGATTCCTTTGAGACAGAAATGAGCTGGCGAATCCCCCCATTTGGAGCTGAACGAATGGTCAGTCTGGGAGAGAGGGGGGGTGTCTGACCCCCACACAGTGACAGCTCATTGCCTGTCTGCTGATGGTGGTGGGTGCCCTGCGGGCCTCTGTGTGCCTTCTCACTGGCTGAGGCATCCGGCTGCTTTCTCCAGCCCCGGTGAGAGTAGGAGGCCTGGAATGGAGCCAGGGGATAGAAGAGATTATCTCCCAGACTCTGAATCTTCTGGGACTGTCTGTGTCCACTTTTTCAAAGAGATTGTGAAATGACTGTGGGGTAGGACATGGAGGTAATAGAGATGTGAATGAGACGGCTCCAGGAGGGCAGTGGGTGGACTGGTGCCAGCGGGAAGAGCCCGTCAGAAGAGTAAGTGTCCTGGCAGCAGGTCCGAGAGGACGAGGTGACAAATGGCCTTTTTCTCTGGGAAGGAAGCCAAAGACATGCAAGAGTTGTGGCTTGGGGTCCAGATCTTAGATCATCTTTTCTTACTCACAAAATTAAGGTCCACATTCCTTCCAGGAAACTAGCTAAAGCAAACAGATCAAGAGGCAGCCAACTGGAAGAGCCTCAGATGCAGGAAGAGATGCAGGGGAGCGAGAGGACGTATCATCAGCTACTTTGGCAGCTGTGTCCCACCAACTCTGGCCTTGACGCTTTTTGCTTTGGCTCCGAAACTTGAGGCCTTTTCAAGGCTGCCATCCATCTTTGAAATACAGCATCAGGGTGTATTTTAGGTTGAGCCTTGGGACAGCTTTGGTTTTGATTTTGGTTCTCAGCTCATATTCTCTACATTTCCATCAAGTAATGTATCAGCCAGCTATTGCTGGGTAACAAACCACCCCCAGACTTAGTTGTTTAAGGGAATATCTTTTTATTATTTTTCATGAGTCTATCAATAGGCTGGGTGATTTTGCTGATGTGGGCTCACCTATGCATCCATCATCAAGGATGGGGGATGACTGGGAGTGACTGGTTGGGGTGGCCTCACACTTCTCCCCCACCTGCCATCGTTGTCCTTCGGTGAGGCTGAGTTGGCGTGTTCTCCCAGCAATGTGTCCAGAGAGAAAGAAATTCACAAGTGCTTTTCGAGGCGCTGTGTGTATTATGTTTCCTATGGAGCTGCGATCCAGTAGGTCACACAGCCAAGGTCAGAGTCAGTGTGGGTGGGCATCACTCCAGGGAGTGGACGCAGAGAGGTAGGTCTGGGGCCAGGAATGCTGTCACTCCGCCAGAACCGGGGACAGGCAAGGGAGCCAGCTGCCAGCTGCCAATCGTTGGGAGGACTTTTCTCCTCATATTCCTTTATGTTTGCTGCTGCTGCTCTAGAGCTAAACATGGCGTGTATTCTAATCTTCTTTGTGGTTTAGATCCACCTCGGCAGGCATCCTGACTAGGTGTTTTAAGTGGATAATTTTCCATCTCTTAGTCATTCTGTCACCTACGTGATGATGATAGAAACCCCAGGAATATAAACACCGCTCTCCATGGTGTGTTCAGATGCACTAAAGAAAAGAAGCGTGTAGATTTAAGAAGAAGCAGAATGGAATCCCCGTGGAGAAAAACTTCCTGGTGATTTTATTTTTAAGATAAAGTAATGAAGGAAGACATGTTTGCTGGACTACATAAAGCTCCAGTTGGGTTTCTCTTTTTCTTTTTGGGGAGTAGATGGTGCGGAATCATGAAGGAGGGAACTCTAGCCACTTGTGTGTTTTGTTGGTGGGGCATGAAACCACTGGTTTTCCAATTGTTATGATCAAATGAATATAGAAGTATTTATGAACATACGCAAATTATAAGAATACATTTTTACACTTTGTCAGGAGAAAGCTGCCGTATTATTTGGAGTTTATTTAGCTAGAATAAAATAGAACTTTCTAAAATTCCAAGAAAAGACAGGTAGGATTTTTCTAACATTCAATACAGTAAGTTTTTACTTTATACAGTTCATATTTACAACGTTACCATCAGTCCTCTCAATCTCAACCATTTCTACTCACATATTTCCTTTGGTTCAGTGCTAATAATGATACTTTTATTTTCTTTTTGGAAAGACATTTCTTTCCTCTCTTCATGTGATGTGTTCAGAGAGACTAAGCGGCAAACCCTGACCAGTCTTTGCAGTGTGTCCTTTTAGCTGATTAGCCGAGGCGCAGAATGGCTGGGAATGCAGTCGGTAGGTGGGATTTAGCGGCAGAGAGGGGAGGCACCTTCCCTTCAGGCTCCTGTAGCTGCCACGGGAAGCATAAGGCAGCACTCCTGTGGCAGGCCAGGGCTTAAACTTCACGGGAATGTAGGTGTGATCAGTGTGTCTCTCTGAGATCAAACCAGTCCATCCTAAAGGAAATCAACCCTGAATATTCATTGCAAGGGCTGATGCTGAAGCTGAAGCTCCAATACTTTGGCCACCTGATGCAAAGTGCCGACTCATTGGAAGACCCTGATGCTGGGAAAGATTGAAGGGAGGAGGAAAGGGGGACGGCAGAGGATGAGATGGTTAGATAGTATATCACCGACTCAGTGGACGTGAACCTGAGCAAACTCTGGGAGGTAGTGAAGGACACAGTCCATGGGGTTGAGAGGAGTCGGACATGACTGAGCGACTGAGCAACAAACAGCATGCTAGTCACCGTCTCTTAAAGCGGCTGTCCTGACTTGGGTGGAGAGTGAGTTTATCTGGATCGCAAGTTTTCCTCGCATCTGGGGACGCGGTTCGGTTTCTCGCAGGTAACCCCAGGGTTAAATTGAGAGCCGTTGCAAGCTTGCGTTTTGGTCATTGGTCTGCACACTGGTAAGTGAGTCCATCCCTGCAGTTCTGTTTCCCTGATTAATGAAACAGACGTCAGAAGTTCAATGATAAGTGTAAAAGAGTTTGACAAATTTCTTGAAAAGAGGGTTTGGGTGGCTGGGAACGGCTCCCTGTGTGATGTGCTGGGTCTTTAGAGGATTTGTTCATTTATCGCCCTGTGTTTTTAGTCGGCCACTTGAATCTTAAGAACTTTAACAGGATGACAGGAAAATAATCACCGTATTGGGAAGGCTTCTACACAAGTGGAGTTAGATGGCCATTGTATTAATAAATTATAGTATTTCATACAGGAGAGGCTGTCTCTAGAGTTATTTTTCGTGATTGGTGTATAGAAACCACAAGTTAAAAGAAGCACCCTCTTTGCCTTCCTCGAATTCACTGGGTCTTCCTTCCAGAGGTACAGGGTCTCAGTTTCCCCACTCTGCTGGTCCGAGCACAGAGCAGGAAATGCCTGCAGGTGGCAGGCTTCCTGGGCACCTGCACCAGCTCCCCCACCTCTAATCTCCCTAAGACCTGTGCCCACCTCCCCTTGGTTCCTAGAGCTGCCTCTGTCTCTGGGCCTCCTTGACACCTGCTGCAGTGACTAGAGGTGAGATGACCAGTCCAGACGGTGCTTGGGCAGGAGGGGACGAAGGAAGGCACAGCGGGGCTGCAGTGGCTTCTCTCTGAGGCGCTGCAGGAGCCTGCGGGTCACTCGCCTTCTCTGTGCGAGGTTTAGTGTCATTCCTGTCCCAGTGCGCACTTCCCGTGGTGACTGTTCTCAGGACCAACGGCTCTCAACCCTAAAGGTATGTCAGAGTCATCCAGGGCACTTATTCTAGAGTCCCAGCCCCGAGCTCCTGACCCAGCATCTCCAACAAGTGGCCCTAAGGATTCACTTTTCCAAAGGCTCCAGGATGTTTCCCATAAAACTGCCCCAAGAATCAATGCCAGTGACTGTCGGTCCAGACCTGCCACTAGTCCTGGCACTGACCAGAAGCTCCTTCCTCTTGCCCAGGTTCCCAGTAAGATGAAGGCTCCTACAACCCATTACCTCTCCTTTCTGGCAGGCACCTGGAATTAAGGAGCCAGGGCACCTCTCCTTTCCCTGTAGCATCTGCTGGTGTTTATATTGTCTTTACACTTGTTAACGGCTTGCTCCCTGGACAGTCTCCCGCTCCTGGGGCGGAGGCCTTGGCGCTCTCCTGGTGCCCTGTAGGCGCAGGAGAGGAGCCCCGCATTCCGTGACCTCCCTACAGGACGGACACCAGCCCTGGCAGAACTGGGTCAAAGAGGGTGTGGACATTCTCTCTGCACAGATCAGCTTGAGGAAATATATCTTCCCACGTTAATCACGGTCACGACATCTCCATTCAGACTCTGACCCACCTGCAGACGATGTTAAAAATGGTATCCGAATTTAGAATTTGTCTATAAGCAAGCTTCTCCTCAAGTATTAAGTCAATAATCTGGTAAGAGGGCTAAACATTTCAGCTAAAGATGTTATCTGAGATGAGTTACCCTTTGCAGTTTAAATAATGTTTCCCTTTCAAAACCTGATCAAACGAAATAGCCATTAGTTAAACACCAGTTCTTTTCCACTTGGAGGAAGTGAGTGTTAACAGCAAAGGCTGGAGGCCAAAGTATTTTTGAGAGGCATGGGGTATTTGTTATGAACGCGGCTGATGTGTGTCTAAGCCACTTCATCTTCTACAGTGTCAGTTTTTAACTGAATAGCCTCTCTCTTAAAAATGAATTACTTGAATATAATATGTTTAGGGTCAGCCTTCCTTTGGAGGTGGAGCAATGTTTTCCATCCCCCATATTCTTTATTTTCTGAGTTCCACCGATAACAGGCTCTTGGCAGAGTTGTGAAGAAGCGACATGTCTTTAGTGACTGTGTCCCTCACTCTCCTTGTGTGCGTGTGGGCTGACTCTGGTGGGTGCATGACACACTCTCAACCTGGGTTAAGTCCAGCGGGGACTTTGTAACCAGACTACTGAGGTCTCTTTAGAATCATAGGGCAGGAGTCCAGCTGGGACTCAGCAGGGCTTAGAACCAGAAGCCTCTAGATCTTTCTCTCTTTGCATCCCTCTCTACATTTGCTTCATTCATCTCTTTCACTCGTGTCCAGTGGTTCAACCAGATGTGGACACAGGGAGGGGCCTCTTTGTGTAGAAAAGCCATCAGGGACCGACCCTGAGGTTTGTGTGCCCGTGCCGCTCCCAGCCTCCAGAGTGGAACGTGGCTGGTGGAAGAACATGGGCTGCTTCCAACCACGTGTCCCCGAACACCTGCCCCACCTGTCACCTCCTACACACCAGGTGGATATCTAGGCTCTTGCCGAGTCGCCGAGGAAGGCAGGATGGAGTTTCTGGGACAGGTGTCCCCCCACCAGCAGCCCCAGGACTATCTGCAGCATTTTAAGTTTATCCAGCAGAGTCTTTGAGAGGCGGAACTCTAGGAAACCCCTGTCAGCACCCCTGCACACCGGAGCTCTGAGCAGAAACGTGCAGCTCTGGAGGGGCCCTTCCCCCAGCCTGCCCCCCACCCCCCTGCAGTGGTCTGTGTGGGCATCGTGCCCCCCACTGCCAGTACCATATGTGTGTGAAACTTATTTTAGTAATCCTAATCAGGAAATGATTAAAACAACTGTTATTTTCCTTTAAACTACTCTTTCATCTGTGTTATTCTTGAATATTGGATTTATATTAAATAGTAGTTTGTCCTAATTAACTTTAATGTTACAGATTTGTGCCTTTTGAACTCAGCATGCAGATTTATGCAAATTATATGAAGCTTTTAAGCTCAGAGTCCCAACATTTCCATTTACAGTCCCATTTATCTTATGTCACTATATCACAAACTCACCAAAGAAAGAGATGAGCTATTGGGATTGACATGCTTGATTATTTTAATTTTGCTACTGTGTAAACCAAGAAGCATACATGACTTTCCTAAGATAGATGCGTATTTGGCTGTTGACTTGGACAACCAACCAATACCCAGCCCTCTGCACTGTAAACCCAATACTCCATCCATTTTCTTGAGCTGTAGCTTGGGTACTGTACTCCAGTGCTATATGTGTGTGCAATATTTGTAGCAATTTCAGAATTAGTCCTCGAAATAGAGGGGACAGAACAGGAATTTGGGGGCAGTTTTAAATTATGCTTTCATGTGTCTGCTTTCATTAAATCTGACTCTCCCTTTCCCCCTCATTCTTGTTCTCCCCTCTTCTTTATCTTCTTTCCTTCTCAATCTCTTCTGCATTTGTCAAAGTGCATGACATCAAAGATGAATGCCCTTTTGATCAGAGTTCACAGGAATTTGTTCACGGGAAGACATCCCTGGAGAAATATTCTAGAAAAAAATTTGTTACTAACAAGCAAAAAGAATTACCAGGAAACTGTACTTATTAAATTGAGACTGGTTTCCTGCAGGGTGATTCTTCATCATCAGCATTGGTAGTTTGTACTGAGCTTTGGTGCGACATCACTTCTGCTTCTTGAAAGGCATAGAATTGGTCGTACAGGATTTTCCCACATCAGTGCACATGGCTTGTGTCAGGAAAGGCTGTATTCAAGAATGAGAAGCATCCTGGGTGCCGTGACTAGGAGAGGTGTACTTAGACACACAGATGTGGGGTGAGGGGGACTCGCATAGGGGTGGTGTAAACACGACCCGTTGTGTAGTTTATGCCTGAAGATAGCAGCAGGCATGTTTGGAGCTGGATGCTGTCTGGCGCCTGGTGAGTCTGACTCAGCCTTTGTAGTCGGGCGCACCTGCCCAGTGCCCTCTTCTCAGGGCTCCCTGAACTATACACATTCAGCCCTTTCTCCCTGCCATATTCCCTCTGCCTCTCTTCTGTGGCTTATCAGAGCAATTAGAGTTGACTTTTTAATTTATTTAATTAATGGGGAGGAGCCAAGCAACCCCAGAGAAGGCAGACGCCTTCTTAAAACACTCACACCTTCCAGTCTTGCTTTATTTCACTAGAACAGATATGCTGAGACACAAAATACCCTAATGCCTAAAAATAACCTCAACTATGAACAGTTATAATAGTCAACATTTAAGAAACAATTACCATGCACCAGGAGGGAACGTGCTTGGTGCTTGCTATGTAATAGTCATTGTAATTAGATAGAGGGAAAAGACTGAATATGCCAGCCTTGAGTGTCATGGAAAGAGGTAAAGACAGAGGCAGGATGAGGAAAGCTTCCTGCCTGGGCGTTATTGTGTGAAACCTTCCCGCCTGGGCGTTACTGTGTGAAACCTTCCTGCCTGGGCGTTATTGTGTGAAACCTTCCTGCCTGGGCGTTATTGTGTGAAACCCTCCTGCCTGGGTGTTATTGTGTGAAGGCGCAACACCTGGGGCCAGAGTAGCGACTGTCAGGACCGTCTGTAGCCGTGAGTGGATTGTAAGATGTGTCTCCCCAAATGGTGTCATGGCTCAGTCACAGCACCAACCCTGGAGTCAGTGTAACCCTCAAGGGTGATGCATTTGTTCTGTATTTGTTGTTCCGGGTGATCAGTAAAACAAGGACCGTTAAAACTGTTCATGAAGCAACTTTATTCAGGCATTCTGTAACTTGCATCCAGAATCATCCTGTTGGATATCTGGAAGGACAGCCGTCTTTCATCTTGTTGATTGCAATGGCTCCTAGTTTGTTCCTTGGATATTAAGGAGCACACTTCAAAATAATCCATGAGTGAAAGAGGAAATCACATGGAAAATTAGAAAACCTTTTTAGTTCAATGAGAGTGAAAAACATAACGTTACAAAGTCTGGGGATATAGAAGTCACAGAAAAACGTCTGCTTCTGCTTCATCGATTATGCTAAGCCTTTGGCTGTGTGGCTCACAACAAACTGTGGAAAATTCTTAAAGAGATGGGAATATCAGAGCACCTTATCTGTCTCCTGAGAAGCCTGTATGCCAGTCAAGAAGCAACAGTTAGAACCCTACATGGAACAACTGACTGGTTCAAAATTGGGAAAGGAGTACAACAAAGCTGTATATTGTCACACTGTTTATTTAACTTATATGCAGAATACATCATGGGAAATGCCAGGCTGGATGAAGTGCGGGCTGGAATCAAGATTGCTGGGACAAGTATCGACAACCTCAAATATGCAGATGATACCACTCTAGTGGAAGAAAGTGAGGAGGAGCTAAAGAGGCTCTTGATGAAAGTGGAAGAGGAGAGGGGAAAAGATGACTTAAAGCTCAACATTCAAAAAACTAAGATCATGGCCTCCAGTCCCATCACTTCAAGGTAAATAGAAGGGGAAAAGTGGAAGCAGTGACAGATTTTATTTTCTTGGGCTCCAAAATTACTCTGGACAGTGACTGCAGCCATGAACTTAAAAGAAGTTTGTTCCTTGGAAGAAAAGCTATGACAAATCTAGACAGCATATTAAAAAGCGAAGACATCACTTTGCTGACAAAGGTCCAAATAGTCAAAGCTGTGGTTTTTCCAGTAGTCATATTCGAATGTGAGAGTTGGACCATAGAGAAGGCTGAGCACCAAAGAATTGATGCTTTCCAACTGTGGTGATGGAGAAGACTCTTGAGAGTACCTTGGACACCAGGGTGATCAAGCCAGTCAATCCTAAAGGAAATCAACCTGAATACTCACTAGAAGGACTGATGCTGAAGCTGAAGCTCCAGTACTTTGGCCACCTGATGTGAAGAGCTGATGCATTGGAAAAGAGCCTGATGCTGGGAAAGGTTGAAGGCAAAAGGAGAAGAGGGTGGCAGAGGATACAGTGAACAACAGGGAAAGCTGGAGTGCTGTAGTCCATTGAGTCATAAAGAGTTGGACATGACTTACCAACTAAACAGCAACAAGTTGCAAAAATAGTAGAGTCCAGCTCCTCACGTGGTGACACGTGGTGTGACTGGTAGAGAGTCCAGCTCCTCGCGTGGTGACACGTGGTGTGACTGGTAGAGAGTCCAGCTCCTCGCGTGGTGACACGTGGTGTGACTGGTAGAGAGTCCAGCTCCTCGCGTGGTGACACGTGGTGTGACTGGTAGAGAGTCCAGCTCCTCGCGTGGTGACATGTTGTGTGACTGTAGTGAAATATCAAGGCCAAGAAAATGATGTTCATGCAACACTGTTAACTGGACTACAAACTTTATTCGGTTCTCACCAGCTTTAACATGCCCTCTTTTAAGATTTCTAGCCAATGTAATGGACATGATAATAGTAGTAGCATTGTTGGAATAGAAAAGAGATAATGTATCTTTTATTTGTCTTTTCAGAAATACCCAAAGTAAATGCTTTCAGACTATTAATTTGGAAGTTCTTAGGTTGTGGTGATTAAGAATGTACACCCTGCAGCCTGACTATGAGAGTTTGGATCTCAGCTCCACTGTGGACTGTCTGTGATTTTTTAGCAAGCTACTTCACCTTTCTTCTCATCCTTAGAGTAGAAATAGAACAGAGGCTGTCTTGCTGAACTGTTTGTGAGGCTTAAGGAAAATAACGTATGTAAAGCATTTAGAACTATACCCAACATGTAAGAGGTTAAATTATAAGAAATAGCTGTTTTTGTAGATCAAAATGGCTGGATATTGGCCATACCATATAATTTGACCTAAAAGTGATGTATAAATGTTTTCTCTTATTTGTGTTATTGCCACCAGTAAGAGAAGTCAGTAAGGGCAACTAGTAAAAAATTATATGTTTAAAAAAAAATCAGAGAATATCAACTTCTAACATCATAGTATGAGGAACTCCACTGACCCAGTCCCCAGTGAAACTGATAAAATTGTTAAAAAAAAAATATTTAGAGCTTCTATAAATGGTCAAATATAAGTGCAAGGGACAAAAATAGAAATATCTATTGAGGAATATCTACAAAGATTCTAGAGGAAATGTGTATCATACACATTCCTGATACACAAATTCCACAGTCTGTGCAATTTGTATCAAGATTGCTCCTTCCTTCTAGCTTAGCAAGGCAGAGGCTCCTTTCCAGACTCCCTCAGCCTAGACTGGGGCTCCTTATGCCTCCACGTCCCCAATGAAGGATTTTCTTCCTGTGAGGAAACGTCGGTGTTTCTCATCCATCTTAACTACCTGCTGCTGAGTCTCAGCTCCAGTAACTGCAGTAGATTGGTGAAGGCTTCTCTCTTGCCACCCAACCTCCACTGTGGATTAAAGAATTCGCTAGAGGAGCTCAACAGTAGATTTGAACTGGTAGGAGAAGGAATAAGCAAAGTTGAAAATATTGATAGGGTTATGCAAGCTGAAGAGCAGAGAGAATAAAGAATGAAGAAAGTGAGAGCTCAGAGAAATGTGGGAGACTGTGAAACACACCAACATATGCATAGTGGGAATATAAGAGAGAAAGAGAAGAGAGAAAAAAAAATTTGCAGAAACAATGGCTGAAAACATCTCAAATTTATTGACAAACAATAGCCTTGATGAACATCCAGGATGCTCAATGAAGTCAAAGTACGATAATAGCAAAGAAACTCATTGTATCTTTATAAACAGCTGCATCGTAGTACAAGTGCTGAAAGTTAAAGACAAGGAGAAAAATCTTGAAAGTAGCAAGAAAGAAAAATGGTTCATTACTTGCCAGGAAATCCCAATAAGATGAACAGAGAACATCTTACTAGAAACCATAGATGCCAGAAAGCAATGGGGTAAGACACTTAGCCTGCTGGTTCTGAGCAGTGGGGGCCCTGTCAGTCAAGTGTCCTATACTCCACAAAGCCATCTTTCAGAAATGAAGGCAAAGTAAAGACATTCCCAGATAACGACTGAGAGAATTTGTTACTAGCAGACCCTCCTTATAGGAAACACTGAAGAAAATTGTCCCAGCCTAAAGCTAATAACTCTAGGTAATTTGAATCTACGTGAATGCCAATGAGGATAAATTCCAGAAATCTACTACTAGGTAAATCACATTTAAACTATAGAAAATCAAAAACAGGGAGAAAATTTGGGGGGAAAAAGAGTAGGGGAAAAAAAAAAAACCTTGCTAAGCAGGAAACTAGAATAAGAAACACATCAGACTTCTTGCTGGAAATTGTACAAGCAGGGAGAGAGTGGAGTAAACTGTTTAAAGCATTCAGTAAAAAAACTCATCAACCTAGAATTTTGTATCCAGTAAAATTTACACTTGAAAATTGAAGGGAGAAAAAGTGAAGGAGAAAGACTTTCTAGCCCCAAACTCAAGAATTTGTTGCCAGCAGACCTGCCTGGCAAGAAATGTTAAAAGAAGCTCTTCAGAGAGAAGGAAGATTATTCAGGTCAGAAGCTCCAATCTGCATAAAGAAAGGAAACACATTATAGAGGGAATAAATTAATGTAAAATAGTTTACATTTTGTATTTGTAATGTAAAACATCAGCATCTCAGAATAGTTACTGTATAGTTTCATTTTTACAAAGTTCAAGTATAGGCAACCTGAATTACGGTGTGTAGAGATGAACACATAGGGGGGAAAGGTTCACTGGGGTGTGAAGACTGCGAGGGGCACAAAGGCTCCGTATTTTGACCTAGGTTGCAGTTTATAAAAGTATTTTTGTTTCATATACTCTTTTATATGTGTGTAATTTCATAATTAAAATTTTTTCAGATAACTTTCCTATATAATTAGCAGTGTGTATGTGTTCACTCAGTTGCTCAATCTTATGTGACTCTTTGTGACTCTATGGACCAGAGCCTGCCAAGCTCCTCTGTCCATGGAATTTCCCAGGCAAGAGTACTAGAGTGGGTTGCCATTTCCTCCTCCAAGGGATCGTCCCAACCCAGCGATACAACCTATCTCCTGTGTCTCCTGCATTGCAGGCAGATTCATTACCTCTGAGATAACAGGGAAGCCCCATATAATTAGCAGTAACCATATAGAAAACATCATGGAAAGAAATTCTCTCAACAATATAATATTTGAAACAAATATAACAAGAAGTATAGAAGACCTCTATGAGACCACCAGAAACTTTACAAATGACTCTAAGTGATGTGTTGATCCTGTGTTCAGTTACACGTCCTTCCTGAACGGGGAAGCTCGACATTGTGAGAACACCGTGCTGGGCTGGGCTGTGCTAAGTCGCTTCAGTTGTGTCTGACTCTTTGTGACCCCAGGGACTGAAGCCCACCAGGCTCCCCTGTCCATGGGATTCTCCAGGCAAGAACACTGGGGCGGATTGCCCTCCTCTGTGAGAACACTGTTTCTCTCTAAACTGATTCACTGGTTGACTTAATGCAATTTCAGTCACATTCCTGGAAGATACGTGGTGGATGTTGACAAAATAATACTCGAGTGCTAAAGTTGATGTGTAAACCAGAAGCAGTAAGAAGAAAGTTGAAAGTAGAGTGAGTGGCTCAGCCGTAAAGAACCCACCGACCAGTGCAGGAGACGTGCGTTCAATCACTGGGTCAGGAAGACCCCCCCCTGGAGAAGGAAAGGGCAACCCACTCCAGCATTTTTTGCCTGGAGAATTCCATGGACAGAGGAGCCTGGTGGGAAGTCCATGGGGTCGCAAAGAGTTGGACACGACCGAGGCACCAAACAGCAACAGAGTGATCACTGCTGATCAGAGAGGACAGTCTAGGGGGTGAGCGTCTGTCACGGACGGTTCCACCTGGACTGGCTGTGGGCCTGTGTGTGGCGGGGGAGGGGCGGCGAATGCCAGCTTTCCCTGGGAAAGAGCCCGAGGCTGACCGAGTCCACAGGAAGAGTCAGGGAGGAGGTACAAGGGGGTAAGAGGGTGACGCAGAGCTCAGGAGAGGCACTTGTGAGGTCAGAAGGGAGACAACGCACCAGACGTCGGGCCTGAACCAGAAACGAGCACAAAAACAGCATTTCCAAGGAAGACGTTTCCAATGTGATACAACATTGAGTTACATAATTTATGATGCAGTATTAGTATATCATAATTATATTGTGTATCAGTATTACTTATGCGATATTAATAATAAATGACACAATTTTAGTGACAGTGATACAATATTTAATGATAGGATATGAAATTATACAAACTGGGCACAAAGCAACATGTATAGTTTAGTTATAATTTTGATAAAGAAAAATTGCATGTATATACATGCAGAAACTGAGAAATAATTCCAGATTGTTACTTCAGTGGCTTTTTAATGTGGTAAGAGGAAGGGCATTTTTTAATATTCTCCTTTATTTTCTAAATTTTCTATAATGAATAGGTGTTACCATTTACCTGGGGAAAATATGTATTATTTCAGAAAAATAGGTTCTGTTTTACGTTGGAACATTTAAGTGGATAGTCTATAAATATTAGAATGGGCTGATGACATGACATGGCAGGCACTTGTTAAATGGCATGGAGTCAGGGCTAGTGCTGGCCTTTTACCTTGGAGAGCTTCAGTGTCCACTTTTCCTCCAAGAACTCTTAAGCTTCAGTGTTTTGGGGTTTTTTTTTGTTGAAATGTATTTCTCAAACTTATGGATCTGGGAAAGAAACTGAAGCCACCTAGCCGTGGGCAGTTGCTTCAGAAATTCTAAAACGTGTTCAGCTTCTTCATGCTTCATGTACTGAACTGTAAAAATTCTGGTTTTGTTATCAATGGGTATCATAGGGTGAATTAAATCTCATCCCTGTTTTATTTGACTGGGAGCAAAAACAAATCTTAAAAATTCAGAAGTGCTTGGTTCAACCATATAATTTGCATAAACTTAGAACCTCAGCTACCATATGTTTTTATTTTCAGTACTACTCACAGTATCACTGTTATTTGGGTATATGTGATTTGTTATATCTAGACTTTTTCTTTTCTTCAGAAATTCATTCATAATGATATTCTGGTTTAGGGTAAGTTTCCATATATCAGGGAGCAAAAAAAATCAAGCCGTGTTATAGATGGAGACATACCAGTACTGAATATTTTGGCAGATCGTATTCTATTTCATGCTCCCAGAATCTAATCACATGGTCTAGTGGATGAATGCATTAAAGAGGGATAAGGGGAGCACCACCTCTTAAACTGACGGAAGGAGAGAAAGGAAAGCTCTCCCCTGCTGCCTGTGTGCCGAGTCACTTCAGTCGTGTCCAAATCTGGGCGTCCCTATGGACGGGAGCCCACCAGGCTTGTCTGGCCATGGGACTCTCCAGGCGAGCGTACTGGAGTGGGCTGCTATACCCTTCTCCGGGGAATCTTCCCAACCCAGGGGTCGAGCCCACACCTCTTCTGTCTTCTGCACTGTCAGGCGGGCCCATCACCACTGGTGCCACCTGGGAGGCCCCGCTTGCTCATGGCTAGACCCTGATTCCGGAGGAGAAAAGGCCGCTCGCACCCTCCTTTCCTCTCTGCTGGGCCAGGGGCAGGGCGATGAGGTTGCCCGGCTTGTGCACGGGGCAGTTCTCCATCTCCCTCCCAGTGATAGGAACACGCCCTGCAGCTAGCTCCCAAGGCTTGGAGCTGTCCTGGTGTGCAATGGCAGCAGTGCAGGTTTACTTTGGACCAAGTCAGCACTGTAGAGAAGCAGAAATGAAAACAAAACCCCACCTCTCCCAGAACACCAGCGTACACTGGTTTAGCTTACATTCTTGTTAGCATCCAGACATTTTTCACACTTTTTAATACAAAGCTCATGCAGGCTTACAGAACCTGGTGAGACGTAATGTGTGTTTAGGGAATAAGACATGATTTATTTGCCAACCACAGAATTGACTAAGTTATTGAACAAAATTGGCAAAAATGTTTTACTCTCAGAATATATGGTTATTTTGACTGCTTCAATTAAAAATCACTTAATAGCATCAGTGTATCATTGCCAAGGAGGACCAGAGATTTAGTAGGATCTTACAAGCACCTCTAAAGAAGGTGCTTGATTCAAGTGATTAGATGGACAAGGAACGTGAAAGAGGTGCTAATTGCATTGCAGAAGAGTGGAGACTAAGGCAAACCACTTAATTTCGATGTCTTCTCTCGTGTCAAATCAACACATATAAAAGTATTTAAATATATAATTTATATGTAATGCTGCCTATAAATACTGAGATAAGAGGTACTTGATGGAGTCAAATGCAATAAAACATTTCAGTTTTTGCCATCGATTCACACCTTTCTTTCCTGCACATTTTCTGCTTAAATTGTGGGACGATGCCTGAGCATGGTGATGAGTGTATGCCACGTCCCCCCTTCTCGTGAAACAGCCTCATGTACCGGCATGTGCAGAGCCTGTCCCTTCTGAGAATTTGCTTTTTCCTTCCAGAGCCGCCTGCCCCCCACAGTGATTCCTGGGGCTCCCCCTGTAGCTGTGGTCCCAGAGGAAGCCTGGGGCCTCACTGTCCTGGCCCAGAGCCCTCCCCCGGGTCCCTGTATGGCTACCGGCCTGAGGGCTCGCGCTTCCGTTATCATGGGACGTTTAGGCTCTCACTAACATGAAACTTAAATTTCAGTCAGTGATTTTCACATGCACGTCAGTCTTCTGAAGGTTGATAGTTCTTAAGCCATCGAATAAAAGGGCTATAAAATAGGATAATGCCCCTTTTTACTTCCTGTCCCATAAACCTTGAAGTCAGCGCGTCCGTTCATAATTCATCACTGCTGCACCGTCGCTCACCCCAAGACGGTGCCTGTAGCAAACAGAGCATGTGGGTAGGACCAGAGACACCACGTGCAAGAAGGACAGCGTGGGGCAGGGATTGGAGGGGGCAGGGGTGTGGTTGAGCCCCTGATGGTCTGGGGGCTGTTTACTCGTTAACCATCCCTGTGGACTACAGCCAGGGGACTGAATCTCAGCCAGTGATGAGTCTCTTACCGCCTTACAGACCTCTTCTTGAAAGGTGCTTTTCCTCACAAGAAATTATTCAGCACTTCCCTGCTGGCAGTGCTGAGCTCTGATCAGACCTTGCCCACAAGCCCTGGAAGGGTGTCTCTGGGGCAAGACATTGGCCATGGCCCCTAGGCAGCTTTGCCAGTTGCTGGGCTTCGGCTCCAGATCCCTCCCCTCCTCATTGCCTCTGAGGACTGCTCTCTTCTGAAAGCCCTGGGAAAATCATTTTCTGCTTCCATTTCCTTCCCTGGTTCAGTTGCAAAATGTATGTGGTTATATCTAATTTTTAAAAACATCACGGATGATGGTCTAGAGACTGAAGATAGCATTTCATGTGAGGCATATTTCCAATGAGCACAGGGTGAAATGAGCTCTCTGCCAGTGGGGAAAGCATCCCTTTTGCCTTCTATGATTTACATTTCAAAACAGCCTTTGGGGAGAAAGTTAACTAATAAACTTTCTAAGTCTCTGCCTACGTGATTGAACATACATCACAATTCTTGTTTTCATCTTGCCAAACCTGATGGCTGAGGCTGAAATTGACTCTGTTAACTTGTCTTCCTAAAGCTCTTATTCACTGCTATTAAGGACTGCAATCTAAGTAATGAAATTAGATCAATTATTTTAATCTTAATGCATGTTTAGGACTTCAAAGATCCCTTTCTTTTGATTTTCATTCATTTAAATAGTTTCCCGCACATCACAGTTTCCATGCCTTCACTTTGATGCGTAATTACTATTTTGCAAGGACTCCCAAGACTTTTAATGTCTTTGGACCTTAGGATTTTAACAGAGTTAAACACAAACAAGACGAGAAAACAAGGGCCATGGAGAAACTTTGTTACTGACCATTAGGAGAAGTTTTAAACTCTTGGTCAAAGTGTGATTCTGTGTTTAAGAAATCAAAAGCATGCTGGGAGATGCCTTCAGAAACATTTACAGAAATCGTTTTGATTTTAGAATTCTAGCATGCATTTATATCATCTGGGATTATACTCATCCCTTGGTATCCTCAGTGGGTTGGTCCCAGAACCCTCACCCTCTACTACCCCTCACTTCCGAGCTACCAAAATCCCAAGATGCTCAAGCCCCTTATATGAAATGGTGCAGTATATGCATGTAACATCGGAATCCTCTCTTGTGCTTTAAACCATCTCTAGATCACTTACAACTCTTTGTGGCCTCAAGGACTACATACGCCAGGCTTCCCTGTCCTTCACCGTTTCCCAAAGTTTGCTCAGCCTCATGTCCATCGAGGCAGTGATGCTTTCCAACCATCTCATCCTCTGCCACCCACCTCTCCTCCTGCTATCAATCTTCCCCAGCATCAGGGTCTTTTCCATCGAGTTGGCTCTTCGCATCAGGGAGCCAAAATATTGGAGCTTCAGCCTCAACATCAGTCCTTCCAATGAAGGCCATCCTGCGGACCTGTTTATCTCAGGGACAGTTTCAGCAGCCTGACTTTGCACAGTTTTCTCAGCAGTGAAATGCATGAGGGCACACTCATAAGTTGGTGAAGTGGTGTTTGTGGGCCATGATCTCATATAAAAAGAGATTTAAAAGCCATATTTTGAAGTAACTAGAACTGGACCCTTCTGTATTTGCTGTCTTTTTTCTTTTCTCTTTTTACTATATTTAATAACATGTTGATGAGAATTCAGCATCACCTATAATATAAAATTTTGAAGGAAAGTAAATGTAAAAAAATTAATGATTTTATAAGGAACATCTTTCTTAGAGACTTGATATTTCTAGGCATTGCTCTTGGCTTTCCATTCAAGACTTCTGGCCAAACCATAAACATAAATGTCTTGGCCATGTGGAAATGGTTGTAAAAGATGTTTAAAAGAAGGCTGATCCAAGAGCCTTGGATGTTATGCTGGCCAATGAGGTTGGCCCTTGGAGAGTTTATTCAACTAACCTGAAGTTCTTTTTCTGAGAAATTAATATTACTTTTTAATACAATTATTTTCGTTCATACCCCAAGGATTTACTTAAGTTATAATTGAATATTGCATTTTTAAGAAAGTTTCTTAATTTATTAATTCCTTCATCAAATTTTGCTTGGTGTTGTTCTGTCAGAACAATTTAATTTTACACCAGCTAATTTAGCCTATATAATATTTCTCCTGAAATTCAAATAGCTTGGCAAGCTGTTACAGGTGGTAAGAAAGAAAACACTTTTATAGGAAGCATTAAAATGTTAAATTGTGAAGTGCAATCATGTTTTCAGTCCTCGGAAGCATTCCATTACTAACCCTCCTGTATCCTTGAAAGGAAAGTTGTATTTTACTGAAAAGCCAGTGCTTTCCTTAGTCACCCTTTCATTGCCTAATGCACCTCCTTCCTTCCTGTCTCCTCCTATCCCAGAAGTTCTTCCAGGATTGCTGACTAGAATAATAGCAGGACCTGGTTTATGAGTAACCAAGAAAAAAGAAAAAAAAAAAAAAAAAGTTCCTTGTCAGTGGTTAACAATATGCAGTGAATAATTCACAAGTGATGAAGCAGCGTCTCGTCTGACAAGACCGTACCTGCTCACCGAGCCGCCCGTGTGTGATCGCTGTGGCCTTAGTTGGGGGAGTACGCAGGGTTCAAAGGGCTTTGGTGATTCTGAAAGAGCCTGCAGCCCAGGGAGCTCTCACCAGCCTCCTTTCCACTGTTCACTTGTTGGGCCCAGAGGGGCTTACATTACTGATTACATAGCACTTGGGCAATGTTTTATCTAATTTCTGATAAGGCTTTGTTTTATAAAGTGAGTTTGCGTCTGTGGAAATAAATGAGGAGAACAGAGGCTATCGACTGCCCGCTCACTCCAGCAAGGGAGGGAGCCTTGCTTTTGGCTGAGACTCAAAGGCTGGCCAAGGCCTGGAGGGCTTTACAGGGAGAGGACGGGGGCATTGCGGGCCTTGCTCGGAGGCCGTGCCTAGGAGGCTGGAGGCGGTTGCCTGGAAGAGGGTCTGGTCTGGGGAGTGTCGTGGGCTCCCCTGGGTGGTCCTGAGCTGGGGAGGGGTTGGGGGCCACCAGTGGCCGGGCCTCAGCCTCCCAGCTGAGGGTGCAGCGGGCATGCCCGGTCTCTTCAGGCTTCTTGTGGGTCAGTGCCCGTTGCTTCACATGGTCTCTCCTGTGTGCTCAGTCTCGCATCTCGTGCTGAGAACCTTACCTAGTCACGTGTGAGCTGAACATTCTTCAGTGGGAAGCTTTAGATCAAGAAGGATGTTGGGATATTTTTAAACGTTGCTTTTTAACTTGTATATAGTAACATCTACTCTCTTCAAAGGATGTAGAATCTGACCACCACCACAGTCAAGACATAGAATGTTACCTCCAGAGGTCCTGCACTTTCCCGCTATAGCCAGCCCCTCCCACACCCCTCACCCCTCACCCCAAGCAACCACTCATCCATTTTCTGGCCCTGTGGGTTTGCCTTTTCTAAGACATCATATGAATAGATATGCAGAGTACAGAGCTTTTTGATCTGGCTTTTTTCACATGTCATAGAGTGGAAGACACATCCATATTGTTTTATGTATATCAATTGTTTATTCTCTTTTTTTAAAAATCTAAACTTTAGGTCTTGTCTGAATTCCACCAGTTTTTCCCTAATGCCCTTTTCCTGCTCCAGGATCCCATCCCAGATCCCGCGTTGCAGTTAGTCATCCTGTCTCCTTCGTCTCCTCCAGTCTGCGGCAGCTTCTGGGTCTCTCCTTATTTTTATGACCTTGGCACTCTGGAAGAGTACTGGTCAGCTGCTCTGTGGAACATTCTTCCACGTGTTTGACGTTGCCTCACGATCAGCTTGGGCTTGTGGACTTGGGAGAGAACCACCAAGTGCAGGGCCGTTTGCGTGGCATCACCTCTGGGTCTCCAGGAGCCCAGCCTGCCGTGTTCCCTACCTGGGGACCTGGACCGCTTGGTGCATGTGATGGGTGACGGGTTTCTCCAAGGTATAGTTCCTGAGTTTTTTCCCTACACTCCTGGCAGATTTTTCCACACACTGACCAAACATGTAATGCTCTTCCACACCAGTGCTCCAGCTCTCTGACAGCAACTGGTGTCCAGCAATTCAGTCCCGGGAGCTGAGCTCCCTTTTCCTCTCTGGGTGTACCCTCTCCCAATTCCTGCATGTATTCGCCTACCCGGAAGCCCTGCAGACCCCTCAGTCTAGGGGTTTTATGGACGTTTTATAACATAAGTGTGGTTGAGTACATCATTGCTCACTGGCGATTACCTCAATCCCCAATCCCTTTCCTCCCCAAGCCTGGGGGAGTGGAACTGACAGTTCCAAGTTTCGGATCGAGGCTTGTCTTTCTGCAGCCAGCCCTTTCCCCACCCCCCAGTCTTGGAAGCTCCACCAGGAACCCCGTCTTTAGAAGGAGAGATGCTTCTGTCGCCCTTTGTTGTTATTATTCAGTCACTAAGTCGTGTCTCTCTCCCACCCCGTGGACTGCAGCATGCCAGGCTTCCCTGGCCTTCACCATCTCCCAGCGTTGTTCAAACTCATGTCCATTGAGTCAGTGATGCCAGCCAACCACCTCATTCTCTGTCGCCTCTGTCTCCTCTTTCCCCTCAATCTTTCCCAGCATCAGGGTCTTTTCCAGGGAGTTGACTCTTCGCATCAGGTGGCCAAAGTATTGGAGCTTCAACTTCAGCATCACTCCTTCCAATAAGTATTCAGGGTTAATTTCCTTGACTGGTTTTAATTGCCTTGCAGTCCAGGGAGTTCAAGCTTCAGTCCAAGCTCAAGAGTCTTCTCCAGCACCATAGTTCAAAAGCATCAATTTTTAGACACTCAGCCTTTTTTATGGGCTAACTCTCATGTCTGTACATGAGTACTGGAAAAACCATGAGATCAGATCAGATCAGTCGCTCAGTCATGTCCAACTCTTTTCGATCCCATGAATCGCAGCACACCAGGCCTCCCTGTCCATCACCAACTCCCAGAGTTCACTCAGACTCATGTCCATCGAGTCAGTGATGCCATCCAGCCATCTCATCCTCTGTCGTCCCCTTCTCCTCTTGCCCCCAATCCCTCCCAGCATCAGAGTCTTTTCCAATGAGTCAACTCTTCGCATGAGGTGGCCAAAGTACTGGAGCTTCAGCTTTAGTATCATTCCTTCCAAAGAAATCCTAGGGCTGATCTCCTTTAGAATGGACTGGTTGGATGCCCTTGCAGTCCAAGGGACTCTCAAGAGTCTTCTCCAACACCACAGTTCAAAAGCATCAATTCTTCAGCGTTCAGCCTTCTTCACAGTCCAACTCTCACATCCATACATGACCACAGGAAAAACCATAGCCTTGACTAGACGGACCTTTGTTGGCAAAGTAATGTCTCTGCTTTTGAATATGCTATCTAGGTTAGTCATAACTTTCCTTCCAAGGAGTAAGCGTCTTTTAATTTCATGGCTGAAGTCACCATCTGCAGTGATTTTGGAGCCCAGAAAAATAAAGTCTGACACTGTTTCCACTGTTTCCCCATCTATTTCCCATGAAGTGATGGGACCGGATGCCATGATCTTCGTTTTCTGAATGTTGAGCTTTAAGCCAACTTTTTCACTCTCCACTTTCACTTTCATCAAGAGGCTTTTGAGTTCCTCTTCACTTTCTGCCATAAGGGTGGTGCCATCTGCATATCTGAGGTTATTGCTATTTCTCCCGGCAATCTTGATTCCAGCTTGTGTTTCTTCCAGTCCAGCGTTTCTCATGATGTACTCTGCATATAAGTTAAATAAGCATGGTGACAGTATACAGCCTTGACGTACTCCTTTTCCTATTTGGAACCAGTCTGTTGTTCCATGTCCAGTTCTAACTGTTGCTTCCTGACCTGAATACAGATTTCTCAAGAGGCAGGTCAGGTGGTCTGGTATTCCCATCTCTTTCAGAATTTCCCACAGTTTATTGTGATCCACACAGTCAAAGGCTTTGGCATAGTCAATGAAGCAGAAATAGATGTTTTTCTGGAACTCTCTTGCTTTTTCCATGATCCAGCAGATGTTGGCAATTTGATCTCTGGTTCCTCTGCCTTTTTGAAAACCAGCTTGAACATCAGGAAGTTCACAGTTCACATATTGCTGAAGCCTGGCTTGGAGAATTTTAAGCATTACTTTACTAGCGTGTGAGATGAGTGCAATTGTGCGGTAGTTTGAGCATTCTTTGGCATTGCCTTTCTTTGGGATTGGAATGAAAACTGACCTTTTCCAGTCCTGTGGCCACTGCTGAGCTTTCCAAATTTGCTGGCATATTGAGTGCAGCACTTTCACAGCATCATCTTCCAGGATTTGAAATAGCTCAACTAGAATTCCATCACCTCCACTAGCTTTATTTGTAGTGATGCTTTCTAAGGCCCACTTGACTTCACATTCCAGGGTGTCTGGCTCTAGGTCAGTGAGTACACCACCATGATTATCTGGGTCGTGAAGATCTTTTTTGTACAGTTCTTCTGTGTATTCTTACCATCTCTTCTTAATATCTTTTGCTACCATAGCTTTGACTCTATGGACCTTTGCCAGCAAAGCGATGTCTCTGCTTTTTAATATGCTGCCTAGGTTGGTATAGCTTTTCTTCCAAGAAGCAAATGTCTTTTAATTTTGTGGCTGCTTTCACCATGCACAGTGAATCCGGAGCCCAGGAAAATAAAATCTGTCACTATTTCCACTTTTTTCACATCTGTTTGCCATGAAGTAGTGGGACCAGATGCCATGATCTTAGTTTTCTGAATGTTGAGTTTTAAGCCAGCTTTTCACTCTCCTCTTTCACCTTTGTCTCCCTTACTTAGGAAATCCCAGTTGTTTCGGGAACTCAATTGCCAGGAACCCAGGCAGAGATCAAATGTGTGTTTCCCATTGGTCTCCAATTACTTAGAAGCAAGTCAGTCACTTGGTCCAGCCCACCCTTCAGGATGGCGGGGTGTAAACTCCACTTTCTGAAGACAGGTGTCAATAATGTGGGCATGGGCACCTGTTAAAACCGTCGCAGCAATCAGCTGATATTCTGAGGCGATGTTTTAGGGCTATTCGAATACCTGTTTCTCCTTAAATTTTATCACCAGGGGATCTTGCTTGTAGCAGTTATTGTGGTGAAGTTCTGTTTCCCTTGTTCTTTCTATGTGTATTATTTTGAGTTCTTCTGTAACAAAGATTTGTCTCTTCTCCCCATGTATTTTTTTATCCAGTCATTTATTATATTATTATGGGCATGGGCATTTATGTTATTCCTTGAGTTATAATCTGTTTTTAATTTGTGGCTCAGATTATTCCAGCCTTGGGAGTTTTTTCAGGTTGGCTTCTGTGTGTCCCTTTGATTTTTTGGTTTGTTTGTTTGTTTGTTTCTTTTTGCTCAGCACTTCCCTCCTCTCTAGAACCAGGAGACGCTGCAGGCTCATTTCGTGTACTATGTGCACCAGCCTCAGAATTGGCCAGGCCTTAGAAGATTCCGGGTTTCTTTTACTGGAAATGGGATTAGAAAGATCTGGTCCTCAGTATGGTTGCTGCTTTAGATTGTCACACTTCTAGGCCTCGCGGTGGACAGAGCTAGTACATCAACACAAATGTTCTAAGCCCCACACACACACGAGTCTATGTTCCAGTAGCTATCTGTATACATTTTAAAATAACCATGAGTTCATGCAGGGCTCTCTCTCCGTGATCCAGGACCGTGGGTTCGTTGCGTTTTCTTCCATTTCTTCTCTGTCACTTCTCTCTTGCTCTGACTCCCGTTCTCTGTGGTTTGTTCACCCCCTTAACCCCAGTGTAGCTAGTTTCAGAACTGCTAACTCACACCCCTGTGAGAAACAGGTTCACCAACTAAGCACTGTTTAGGTATAACTCCCTTACCTTTAGCCTTGAAATAGCCAGTCAAAACACAGTTTTCCAAAGCTAGTTAGGGCACTTCCCTTCTCCTCTCTTCCTTCAGTAAGATTACATCTCACATCTGCATTTCACTCATCAGTCATTCGATTGTCACCATCGAAGCTCCATCCTGGGGCCTCCAGTTCCTTGGCTGAGTTGTTTCTTTTCAGTCGGCAAGCAGTGACGTTCGGTCTTTGCTGGGCCTCCCGTGGCAGTCATGGAAGCGCCGAGTGGCGTGTGCGCCGTAGCAGCACACACCACAGGCCCGCCGCCCTGAAGACGCCCGTGCGTCCTCCGTGCTCAGTCCTTCCCACCAGCCCTGGCAGCCACTAAGCTGTTTCTGACCACACCGTTGTGCCATTTTCAGTGTGTCATATACATGGGTTTTTAGGTCTTGCCTAGCAAAATGTATTTAAAATTTTTCATGCAGTTGTGTGAATAAGCAGCGTGTTCCTTTTAATGTTGAGCTGTCTTCCTTGTCTGAAGTATCACAATTTGTTTATCCACTCCTCTGCCACAGTATGTTCTGATGGTTGGGGTGATTAGGAAGAAAGCTGCTGTAAGCATTGCCTACGTACTCTTTTGTAAACTTACATTTTCGATTCCCTTGGGTGAATACCTAGGAGTGGGTCAGATGTTACATGTTTAATTTTTATGTCTGTGTTTGCAAAACGTTTTTTTTTACCGAGAACATAGAATGAACAGCACTTTTCCTTAGTGAGCGTTTTGATTGCCCAATTACATGTGGGTTTTTTTTTGTTGTTGTTTTTAGTTGACCGATTTTCCCCCTTAATTTCCTTGAAAAATTCAGTATCCTATTGATCAAGAACATTTTTCTTTTGGTCCATACTTAGTGATCTGTTTAATTATTTGGCAGTACCTCTTCTAAACAAACAAACTCAGGGGTCATTTCATCTTTTCTTGCCTTAAAAAAAATATGCCTAATCATTGTACAGAGATGATGGGGGGAGAGAAAGAAAAAGAGAGGAAGGAGGAGACAAGGGCAGAAGACATCCTCTAGGGTGCTAGGGAGGGTGGGGCAGACATGGAAAAGCCTCAAGGGCATTGGTGCCACCAGCCTGATAAGGATAAAAACACACGAGCAGTGCTGCTGCCAAGGGACACCGACAGTGGCAACAGTCAAGGCTTGGAGTCACACAGCACCAGAGCACCAAGGCTGGATGATCCGAAACCGGATGACAAAAATCATAAGCACAGTATTGAAGAACAAGCGTGAGGTTTTTGTACTTGCTTCCATTTTTAAATGGCAGAATGCAGACCGTTTCCCTTCTGGCTCAGTGGTTTAACTCCAGCCCTAGGCAGGAATAAGCAAATATTGTTTCCATGTGACAAGTCTTTAGCCACTATTCGAAACACTCTCTTCCTAAAGAACTATAGTCAGGAAATGTCAGCCCACTGTGTATCTGAATACATCTTTGTGGGGTTGTGTTATTTTTAACCACAACTCCGCCAAGAATTACTTAAAGAAATTGAAAATATTTTTGCATTGAGTGGTTTAGGGAAGACCACACGATAGACTTAAGTTACGATAGACTTAAATTACGATAGACTGCTAGTCCTGTTTGGGGGACTCCGTTTCTGCTGTTGGAACCTGGAAG
Source organism: Bos indicus (assembly GCF_029378745.1). Lineage (NCBI taxonomy): Eukaryota > Metazoa > Chordata > Mammalia > Artiodactyla > Bovidae > Bos > Bos indicus. The sequence goes on along the minus strand of NC_091784.1, from coordinate 40,879,992 downwards.
TTCCTCAGGCCGGCCTCTGCTCACCTTAGGTTGCTGGTTTCTAGTGGAGGTGTGTCCTCGCGTGGGGTGCTGGTGAGGTGTGTCTGGTCCCCGATGGCAGCCAGTCGCCAGGTAGGAGGCAGGCGAGTCTGCCCGCGGGGCTCACGATGGTCCTGCAGGATGAGGAATGGCTCTGTGCCTGCGTGGCTTCCCCAACCTCCCTGGAGGTTTACACAGACTTAGAAAAACAAACATCGACTATGACCCGAGCCAAGCACTCCATTTAAAAATAAGCACACTGTGTTTTTGCAGAGTTTTTAACATACACTGGAATTCCCCACAAATGCAATTACTGAGTAAATTGAGGGAAAATTGTACTTTGTTTTGTTCGGAACTTTACCAAGAGCTGTTCACCATTTCAGCAATGCCCCTGTGGTATGCGAGCTGCTATTACTGCACACCTGTATCTGTCTTCATTTGTAGCCATGGCATGCAAGCATCTAACAGAGGGAACTAGGGATTCAAAACAAGAGACTTAGAACCAAATGTTTTCTAATTAGTAGAGGAGTATTAAATGTGAAGACACCATGCCTATTAGGTTTTATAAAATGTCATTTATTGTCATTCTCTCTCTCTTTTTTGTTCTTGTAGTATGACCATATGAAATACATTATAAAATCGCATACTTAAGTTACTGATTTGAGGGGATTGCCTGCTGTTTTTTCTGTTTCTCGTCTCTCTCTGATCCTGGCCCCAGTGGCGTACGTGTTACAGCCGCTCCGTTCTTTCCCTTGAAGTATAGAGACCAGGCCTGTGGCTTGGCACGTGGAGGAATGTGCAACAGAAGCAGTTTTTTCTGGAGGATCACTTCTCAGCAGCCTGTCCCGTGTCAAAGTAGCACAGTACATGGACACAGCGTTCAAAAATAAGCCTCGTTATTCCTGAGAATATCGTGTACTTCTTTTTCTTCACTTTAATCATGTGTAATTTGTCTTGAAATGTTATTTCGGTGAATATAACTTCCTCTTTCTCTTATTATTTGCCATCTGTTATTTAGCCTAAATTGTTTAATAGTTTAAATTTTTATTGAGATATAACTTACACGTGGCAAACTACACCAATCTTAAGTATAAAACTCAGTGGATTTTTCCCATATTTTCTTATGAATACTTTCAAACATAAAAAAAACAATATGACTTGAACACCTTCTCACCCTCCACCCAGTTTCGGCAGTTGACATGTTGCTGCCTTTGCCTCATCTTGTGTCTCTCTGTCGACCCACGGGTCCTGTTTGATGCTTTACAAAGTGAGTTGTAGACGTCAGTAACTTACCCCCTAAACATTTCACCATGCTTATGGTAACAGACTTCACTATTTGTTTACTCTCTTTGGGTAAACCTTGAGTACAGTACACTGCATAAATAGTAAGTGTACCGTGTGCTTCCTTTTTACAACTGCATACATCTGTGTGCACGCCCAGACATGACTGAAAACCACCATCACCCTCAGCGTTCCCTGGTGCCCTCCCCAGTCCAGCCTGACCCCCACCCCCAGAGGACGGAGGATGTTACGGATTTTTTCCAACAGAGATTAGTTTAGCCCGGGCCTTGGATTCATGGGTGGAAACCTTGAAGGGGCACCGTGGGGCCCAAACTATTTTTGTCAAACGACTTGGATCTTCTTTGCCCTTGTCTGTCTTGTTCTCTGGGGAGCCTGCCAGGGTTTTCTGGTTCTGCATTAATGTTTCATGTGGCAGGGCTGCTGCTCGGTGTCATATCTCAGTGAGGACGGTGAGCTAGGAAAGAGGAAACACCTTAAAGCATGTTTTAAGGCAGTGTTATTCTCAAACCTACTGGACAAAATCGCCCTCCTCTTTTATTACAACAAATATTTAATCATGCCCCCTTACTTGCCTGCAATGAAACTCGTAGATTAAAAAACCAGCCCTCACATATAATTTCAGAAAATCAATATAATGCCCTAGTGTTGCTGTAAAGGAGAAATAAAAGAAAGTAATTCATAATGAATATGTATTTTAATATGTAAATTGAATGCAGAAGCAGATATGAGGGTCCAGCTGTCTTCTATTAGGTCAGACATTAAAGAGATTTGCAAAGATGTAAAACAGTGCCATTCTTTCAACTTTTTTTTTCTGCTTTGGAAAATATGATTATTTTTCATAAAATATGATGTTATATATGTAAAGTTTGTTATTACCATTCTTAATGGATCAATCTTTAGCTGATTCTCCAATACTTTGGCCACCTGATGCAAAGAGCTGACTCATTTAAAAAGACCCTGATGCTGGGAAAAATTGAAGGCATGAAGAGAAGGGGACAATAGGGCATGAGATAGTTGGATGGCATCACCAACTCGACGGACATGAGTTTGAGTAAGCTCTGGGGGTTGGTGATGGACAGGGAAGCCTGGATACTGCAGTCCATGGGGTCGCAAAGAATCGGACACGACTGAGTGACTGAACTGAACTGAATGGATTAATGAGTATTTTAAGTGTCTTTAAAATTGAATATGAGAAATAGAAGTAGATATAATCAACGTAAGTCAGAACTTCAGGAGGTTCTCAATAATTATGATTGTAAGAGGTTAATAAAACTAAAAACTTTGAGAACCACTAGTTTGGCCTGTACTAGAACTTCATATAAATGGAATCATACAGGAGGTGTAAGTTTTTTGTCCAAAGTTTATTTTACTCAAAATATGGTTTTGAGATTCATCCATGTTCTTTGGTTTGTGTGTGAAAAAAAGAAAGTGTTAGTTGCCCAGTTGTATACAACTCTTTGCAACCCATGGACTGTAGCCCACCAGGCTCCTCTGTCCATGGAATTCTCCAGGCAAAAATACTGGAGTGGGTAGCCATTCCCTTCTCTGGGGGATCTTCCAGCAGTTTATTCTTTTTTATTGATAAATAATAGTCCATTATATGAATGTACCACAGTCAGTGAGTTTTTAAGTATATGTGTGCCCATGAAAACATCATCCGGATGGTGTAAAATATTTCCATCATTGCTGCCCCCTAGAAGTAGCTGTCATCCTGACAGCCACAGATCTCATGTAAACAGACCAAAAAGGATACTCACTTTTATGTCCATTATGGTTCACACAGCGTTACGCCTGTGGACATTTACTGAGTCATGTGCAATAATAAATTGTTCTTTTTCTTCACTTCTAACATCAGTTCTTGTTCTCTTGTCCACTTAGACCTCTTTCATTTTCCTGTACTGTCAAGTGGAATAGTTTTTAATCCTACATTTGTATAAATACATCCAGATGTATTCATTTTAAGAAGGTTATCAGGTGGCTCAAGGTAAAGAATCCACCTGCCAGTGCAGGAGATACAAGAGACTCAGGTTCTCAGGTTCAATTCCTGGGTGGGAAGATCCCTGGAGGAGGAAATAGCAACCCACTCCAGTATTCTTGCCTGGAAAACCCCTTGGACAGAGGAGCCTGGCAGGCTGCAGTCCATGGGATCACAAAGAGTCATACAAGACTGAACACATATACACACACACAAAGCATCTGACAACTTCATTTTGCTTCCAGTGTTGTCAGGCTTAAGCATCTACATATAGAAATGCATCAGTTCAGTTCAGTCACTCAGTCGTGTCTGATTCTTTGTGACCCCATGGACTGCAGCACGCCAGGCTTCCCTGTCCATCACCAACTCCAGGAGCTTACTCAAACTCATGTCCATCGAGTTAGTGATGCCATCCAACCATCTCATCCTCTGTCATCCCCTTCTCCTCCTGCCTTCAATCTTTTCCAGCATCAGGGTCTTTTCAAATGAGTCAATTCTTTGCATCAGGTGGCCAAAGTATTGGAACTTCAGCATCAGCATCAGTCCTTCCAATGAATAGGACTGATTTCCTTTAGGATGGACTGGTTGGATCTCCTTGCAGTCCAAGGGACTCTCAAGAGTCTTCTCCAACACCACAGTTCAAAAACATTAATTCTTTGGTGCTCGTGAAATGCATGGTCGTGAAATGCATGAAATGCATGGTCATTATAAATTGTTTTATTTTTTCTTCTCTATATCATTGATTTTTTGAAATTATATGTAAAATGTGGTTATTTTATCTATGAATTTCACTTCAGAAGAGTGAACTGAGCATTACTAAATATTTGTTGTTTAAAAGGAGTTGAGTGGATTGGATCCCAAAGAGTTGAGAGTACTTCTTGGATTATGTTTTAAAGTCTTTATTTTCTTCTTAGCTCATCATTCTTGCTGGAATATTGAACCTAGTAGCATTAACATTATAATGCAAAGAATTAATCATTTGTTTCATAAGAACATGTTTTTAATAAGTGTATCATTTACTAAAAAAACTGGCATTTTTCCAAGAGATGACATTTCTGGCCATTTGGCCAAGATTTGCAATGATGGATAGAAACATCATGTTTAAGGATTGGCATCTTGAATTATGTGCAAGGTTCTAATATTGATTTATGGAGGGCATTATTCCTGTTGTATATAATTATATGTATCTCCTTGATATCTGATTTGCATTGGTTAATGTAAAATCAACAGACTAGCTATTCACTTTTTTCTCAGTCTGAACATTTTCTAAATTCATGCCTCAGGAAGATCTTTTACTCCAAGAAAATAACCCAGCCACCATGAATTGCAAAGTGTATTACCTTACTTTTCACCTTGAGAAGTAAGTAGAATGGTAGCAGCAGGTGCGATGTCTGAAGTCAGACTGCCTTGGTTTTCATCCTGGCTCCACCAGACAGGTCATTTCTCTGTCTGCCTCCACTTGCTTATCCATTAAATGGGATTAACTGTACCTACCTCATACCAATGGCACCTACTTACTGGGGTTGTTGTAATTATTAAATGGGGTGATAGAATGTGAAACACCTGGAATAGTGCCTGACTTTTAGTAAGTCTCCGCGTGGAGAAGGCTCAAGAGTGTTGCTGAGGAGAATGAGGACAAGAGCAGCCCAGAAAGATGTTTGAGAGAGTGCTTTTCTAGCATTCTTCAGACGCTCCCACACTCAGCCAGGCCGTGGAGGCCGCTGGGGTGGGAGACTTAGGAGCGCGAGAATTAAGGCTTTTCTCCTTCTCCTTTTTTGCTACTTTATTGCACTTACCTGTTGTAACAGAAAGTGACGTCCACAACCGCCAGCAGGTACTTTGAGCTTACTGTGTGCAGGCTCAGCGCTGGCCTCAGCCCTCGATGTGTGCCAGTTCCTCTCACCTCCTGGCCACCCAGCGAGGTGGGCAACATCCTTCTTGTTGCTTTACTGAGATGCAAGGAGAAGGGCCAGGACCTGACCCAGGCCATCTGAGTCCCAACTCTCTCTTCTGTTTTCTATTTTTATGATTTCTTTGATATGGACCATTTTTTAAAAGTCTTGATTGGATTTGTTACAATGTGGCTTCTGTTCTGTTTTCGTGTTTTGGCCGTGAGGCGCGTGTGCTCTTAGCTCCCTGACCAGGCATCAGTCCCGCACCCCCTGCATGGCAAGGTGGAATCTCAGCCACTGGACCACCAGGGAAGTCCCTAGACTCTCTGTTCTCAATTATGATGTGTTGCCTAATAAAATGAAACAAAACATAAGAACTCAAACTTTGGAATTATCTAGAAGGCAGCAAAACACAGAGAAAGACCAAGTTATAGTTTTCCTCCTTCCAGGTCGTTGATTGTCATGGAATGGCTTCTTATGAAAAAAAAAGGAAAGATGATTATTGCACGTTTATTTTGAACCAGTTACTCTTTAGTCCTTTGTGTTCCTTTCCCCCTTTTAATCCCCACAACCCTAACAGGTGGGTACAGTTATTATGGTCCGTGTTCACAAGTACAGGGGCTAGAGGTGCCTCACTTGCCTGAGATCACTCATCAAGGAGGGGACAGCCTGGGGCCATATCAGGCTCTGGATGGCCGTCTGACCATCACCGGTTCCCCATTTACTCTTTGGGTTAACAACCAGCTCTTTAACTATATTTGCTATTCTCTTTAAAGCAGCTGTGAATATAGCAGATAGCCGCATCCCTCTCCTATACCAGCTAAATATCAGCTGAAAAACAGGAGCTTTGAAGCTTCTGAAGCATCACAGATCTGCCCTCCAGGAAGCAGAGGGCAGAGGCCCCCGAACTCCAGGAGAAGGGAAGATTGTATTGGGCAAAGTCAGTCCATTTAGCGTGCTGGTGACCTGTTTCACTATCACTCCTGAACCTTAGATTTCAGTGAAACTAAATAAAAATCAGTAACCTCAAAGACAATATTTCATCAAACAGCAAGTATTCCTTGTTAGACTGTCAGTACTCCTTGGCCCAGCAGCAGTTTCTGTGGCTGAGCCCTAATGATTGGATCATGCAGGCGTGTGCCATACATTCGGAATGTCCACAGTTGCCTCTTGAAAAATTCAGCGCTGCTGGGAGTCTGGGGTGAATTACTTGCCTGTTCTCATGTGCTGACAGAAGTTTTCACACTTCGTATTGCCTGGAGTCTAAAGCGGTAGCACTCGGCTGTAGGAGTGTTGAGAAATGGACGAGAAGTGGTCGCCACACCTGCGTGTCCAGAAGCCTCCACGCCCGGCCCTCGGCAGCCTGCTCTTCCTCCACCACCTACCCGCTCTGTGAGCCGCGTCGTCTTTGCCTGCGTCTTCTCTCAGGTTTCCCTCCGCCTCGCTCTGGCCCTGCTGGGCGGCCCTGCTGTGGGGACTCAGGACCGCATGGAGCAGGTAGCTCGTGTGTGCCGAGTGACGTCTGCAGGACCGCGGCACAAAAGCTGCTTTCTCTGGGTGCCTGAGTGTGGCTTCCATTGGGCTTTCAGCAATAGAGCTTTTGAAATGGAACTTTTTATTTTGAGATGATCGTAAACTCACAGGTAAAGAATACAGAGAGATTCCATGTACCATTGACTCAGCCCCGACAGTCGGGAGATCTTGACAAAGTGTGCTGCAGTACCACGGCCAGGATGCTGGTGTTGGCACAGCGACAGTGACCTGCCCGTCTTGCTCAGACTTCCCAGTTTGCTTGCACTCGTGTGTCTTCTCAGTCAGGGTGCACAGTGACCCCATCGCCACACGGGCCCTCCCGCTGCCCTCTGGTAGCTGCCCCGCCTGCCCTGACTCCACCCCTCCACACCCAGCGCCCTGCTCCCCGTCTCTATGACTGAGCCATTTCAAAACGGGTACATAAAGAGAACCGTACAGTATATAACCACTTGATACTAGTTTCAAGACTGGACCTCAGCATAATTCCCTTGAGGTCCATCCGAGTGGCTGTGAATATTTGTAGTTGGCTCATTTTTTTGCCAAGTAACATTCCGCAGTGTGCTCAGTCGTTCACCCATTGAAGGCCATCTGGGTGATTTATGAATAAAGCCGCTGTGAACATTTGTGTGAACACAAGCTTTCACTTCTCAGAGATAAAATATCCAAGAGTACAGTCACTGCATCATATGGTAGCTTATGTTTGGTTTTATAAGAAACTGCCAAGCCGTTTTATAAGCAACTGCCAAGCGGTTTTGCAGGGTGGCTGTGCTGTTTCACTCTCCAGCCAGCGGTGTCTGAGTGGCCCATTTATGTGCATCCTCATCCGCGTTTGCTGTTGGCAGTCACTGTTTTTTATCTTAGCCATCCTACATCTAGGTCTGTAGTGATACCTCGCTGTGGTTTTAACTTGCCTTCCCCCCGTGGCTAACTGACGTGGGACATCGTGTCATCTGCTTATTTGCCATCTTCAAGTCTTCACATCATTCGCTCATTTTCTGACTGAATTTCTGTTGTTGACTTTCAGGAGTTTTTCTATGCTCCAGATGCTAGGTATGTGTTGGATCTGTGGGTTGCAAACACTTTCTCCTACTCTGTATCTTGTCTTTTCAACCTCCCAACAAACTTTGTTGCAGCCAAAGGTTTTAAATACTGGTGAGGCCTCATTTATAAGCTTTTCCTTTTCGTGGACCATGCTATTGGAATCAAGTCTAAAACCTCTTCAATAAGCCCTGGGTCCCAAAGTATCCAGTATCTCTTTCTAACAGCTTTGTAATTTTACATTTTATATTGAAGTCCATGATCCTTTGGGTTAGTTTTGTATAGGTATGAAGATTAAGTCGAGGTTGATTTTCCTCTTCCCTGTGAATGTCCAGGTGTTGAAAGCACTGTCCTTCCTCTGTTCAACTTTTGTGACTTTGTTAAAAAAAAAATGCAGTCCATATTTCTCTATCTCTGGGTTATTCTCTTTTCTGTCTTGTTGATCTCTGTGCCTGTCCATCCATCGGTTGAGGACTTGTGGAGGCTGGTCCGGGCCCAGGTGCTGGTGGGCAGCAGGGTTAGCTCCTGTCCACGCTCTCCCCCGAGCCCCGTTCCTGGAGAAAATCACCACTCAGTCCCAGTGGTTCTGGAATCACCTGGGTCATTGCTCTGCATGGGCGGGTTTTCAGGAAATACAGTTCAAGTTAGAGGGTTAGAAATAGTGCGAGGCATTGCTTTTCATGAGCTCCTCGCCTTTTTCAGGCCAGGTGGATTTCTGTTAGTCTGAGGTGTGTGCTCTCGCCATTAGTAGGTCAGCGCAGTTGAGCACAGGCAGTGAGACTCGACTCAGCACGTCGCGCAGCCTGGGTAGCCGTGGTCTGCTCGCCGCTGTGCCTTCCAGGAGCCTTCCGTCCTGTCTGCAGAGCAGATGGCCCACGGTCCTTCTGTCCGTTACACATGCATTGGTCCTGGTCATTCCAGCTGATGTTATAAAGTAGTTTCCTGCCTTCCATAACATTTTTTATTCTTCTGATTTTTTTTCTGTTTAATTCTTACACTCAGCTGTTACTGCCTCTTTAAATGGAATAATCTTTGGGTTAATGTCTCTGACTCTCCCTCTCCTACAACTTAACTGCTTGTGACCAGTATTGGCACCGACTCACTGAGCAAGTTCCTACTCGCTGTCCTGCTCAAGCGTGAGCTGTCTCCCTCCCTGTGTCGTCCAGCGCACTCTCCATGTACCGCCCGCTTGTGCCCCAGGCTGAGTGCCAGGTGCTTGGGCTGTGGGTGTGATGGTGGATCCATGGTGTATGCTTAGCAAGTGTTGAATGGATACACGAGAGAGCAAGCGGGCGAGCGAGTGGTGTTGGCTCTGGCGGAGCTTCTTGTCTTTGGGGAGAGACGAGGTGTGGGCAGACGGCTCCAGCCCAGTGTGCGGAGGACAGTCATGGATGTGGAGGGTGGATCTGTGGGGGCTTTGGGGAAACCAAGGGGATTCTTGTTTTTCATACATGCTGTGCCTACCTTCTGCTTCCCAATTACATCCTGAAACGATGTTCTGTCACATCGACGTGCAGGTAATTTAGCGCCTCTGTTACCGTCACCCGAGCAGACTGTGCCGGCTCTCCGTCTCATCCACCATGTCTAGCTCCATGAAATGTGATGAACCCGGCCAGGCCCTTTGCTGTGTAACTTTTCTCTGCTGGGCACTCTCCTCACTCAGCTCACAGAAGTGTCTTGAGGCTTCAATGGGAATGATATATGACTGTATATAAACCTGGGCTTCCCTGGTAGCTCAGCTGGTAAAGAATCTGCCTGCAATGCGGGCGACCCTGGTTCGATTCCTGGGTGAGGAAGATCCACTGGAGAAGGGATAGGCTACCCACTCCAGTATTCTTGGGCTTCCCTGGTGACTCAGCTGGTAAAGAATCTGCCTGCATTGCGGAGGACCTGGGTTCGATCCCTGGGTTGGGAAGATCCCCTGGAGAAGGGAAAGGCTACCCACTCCAGTATTCTGACCTAGAGAATTCCATGGACTGTATAGTCCATGGGGTCGCAAAGAGTCGGATACAACTGAGCGACTTTCACACACATATACATACAAACAGCATGGATTCTAAGCATATAGTCACTGTGTATGACTGTTTATATATAATCATTGCAAGATGTATGACTGACCCATAGTAAATGAAAAGGAGGTATTTTTCTAATTTTTTTTCTAGAAGAACTAAAGCAGACACCTAGCTCATGTACCAGCACTCTTGCCTGGAAAATCCCATGGATGGAGGAGCCTGGTGGGCCGCAGTCCGTGGGGTCGCTAAGAGTCGGACATGACTGAGCAACTTCACTTTCACTTTTCACTTTCATGCATTGGAGAAGGAAATGGCAACCCACTCCATCGTTCTTGCCTGGAGAATCCCAGGATGGGGGAGCCTGGTGGGCTGCCGTCTCTGGGGTCACATAGAGTCAGACACGACTGAAGCGACTTAGCAGCAGCAGCAGCTCATGTACCAGTAGCCTGGTTTCCTGGACAGGGATGAATCTGGAAAGGACAGACGACAGAAATTGACCTTGGTTTTGTTACAGAGACCCAACGTGGTCGTGTAGCAGCCTTGTCGAATCTGCCCTGTAGTGAAGCGTCTCAAAATCTCCATAGCAACACGCAGAGGACTGTGGCGCACAGAGCAGCGCGTACCTATGTGAATGTCCAGCAAGAGATGTGCATCCTTGCCCACACCCCACGGCTGGCTTCTCTCTGTGCGTCCCCGCGCCTCAGACACCTGCTTCTTCGTCTCCAGTCACGATCATCTTTTCCTCCAAAATCTGATTCTAACTCACTCCTCTGGCATCTCTTCTCCCCTCGGCTCCTACACAGGAGGAGATGGAGGTGTCTCCGTGAGGCTGCAAACTCTGCGCTACGAGGAAGACCCTCGAGACTTAAAGCAAGTGTTTTCTCCCAGACCTGAATGAAGCCTGGGTGTGATCTTCAAGTGACTTTCACTCCTGCTTCATATTCAGGAGGCTGTGCACTCACTCGCCCTCCTTAGCATGCACTTAATAGATTTCCCTGAGCCTTCTTACAAACAGTCTAATGTTTGAGTAAGACTTTACGGCTGTCAAAGTGTTTACTCACATAATCCAACTTGATCCTCACCTTGTGAGGTAGCCGGGGCCGGTAGCGAGGTTGTCATTTCACGGATGAGGATGCGTCTTCTGACGCGAATCCACTGGCCGGCGGTGGAGCTGGGGCCTGAGGCTCGAGTCCACGTGCCTGTCCTGCCCCTGGAGTCTCCTTGGGACCACCCCTGTGATCTGCAGCCTGGGCTCAGAGTGGGCGCTCCAAAAGTTCTGACCGAGTACCAGCCTGCAGCTTGTCACGCCCTTTTACAGTGTGCACTTATGTATTATTTTGCTCTAATTGTCTTAATCTTAGGGACTTTTACAGAAAGTTGTCCTAAAAGTATTGCTAAAAATATGTGGCGATTATGAAAGGAGATGTGGTCTGCCCCCTACCTTTCTAAGCCTTAACAGCACCAGTTCCCTGTAGAGAAAGGGTCAGCAGGAGATGGCAGACGTTGTTATCTGGTAGCTGGCATTTCCTAACACGATTTTACTTTACACAAGTAGCCTGAACTCTTTCTTCATCATCCTCTCATCTACCTTCAGGCAAAAGACGGGTTTTGTTTTTGTTTTGTTTTTAATGTATGCACACGGAAGTCAAATGGGGCCTGCATTTTCCCTGCCATTATGACTACCGTCTTGGTAACAGCCAGTGGTGTATAATAGGAAAGTCTTTCTACCTTTAAGCAAATTTTGTTTTCCTTATTAAGAAAGAAGGTATAAGCTAGAATTTTCTGTACGTTGGTCCATATCTTTGTAAAATTTTCTTAAAGGAAATCATGAAAAAGCAAGGTGATAATATATTTTGGAACAAGCCCTCATGACTCAGATTTTTTAAACAATGCCTTTGTTAAGTGTTTTGGGCCTTGGACAGAATGTCTCCATAAGGAGCTCCATTTCCCACTGCATGATTCTTCACATGGCTGGGCTGAAGTTCACGTTATCTTTTTGTATCTGAAAAATATAGGCAGAGAATGTTTTTGTTTCATCCAACAGTTATTTCTACACACGAGCAGACGGCTCGCCTGCGTCTGTATTTATGCTCTGACAGCATGCGTGTGTGTTTGTTTCATTATAGTCAAGCACATCACATATGTTTTTAGTCAGTTGAAGTACAGTTAGAGCAACCATGAATCTAAGATGATCCATAAACTAAAAAACATTTCATCTTAACAGAACAGACTTGGCTGACTTTAAGCATAAGCTTAAACAAAATGATGAGTTCATAATTATTTAATGTAAACTGAATAAGGTTGAAGGGCCCAGTGGGGTCGATTATTTCCAAGTGCTCCGATGATTACCCATCATAGACCGCCTTCTCGGTGAAGCGCTATTCAGGTGGGAGGCTAGCTGGCGGCAGCATAAAGCACCTAAATGGCTCCACACTAAAGAATCTGTTAGTTTTGTAGGTTTAACATCCCTGACACTTAATAGGATTTGGGATTCCAGTGTAGCAGCAGCTTTTATTGCAGACACTTTAATTGAATGCCTTGGAGTAAAATGAAATTAGCAAAGACAGTATTAAATTATGGATGCTCCTTTTTTATCATTTGGATAAGAATTCTGCCCAGTTTCTTTTTCTAATTATATTATTTCAAACTGATTGATATAAAAACTTAACACACTATCCTTAAGACTGGGTATGCCATCTGGTCCAAGAAATTCTGAATAGGAGGAGTGTGGAGCTGACGTTGGCCAGATCGCCTCTCCTAAGCTTCAAAAAGGAGTCTCATTTGGGCTGGTGTGGTTTAATAACAGCCCACAATAAATCCCTGTTCTTGAGTGGGCAGGGGTCAGACAGACCCGAAGACACCAGAGCTACACGTGACCCTGCAGACAAGCGGGAGACACTGAGCAGCAGCTGGCATCTGCTGGTGACGTCGCGCTGTTCTCAGTGTGGCAAGGGATAAGTGTCCAGTACCTTTCACAGTCACAGACAAAGGTAGCTGAGTCAGACCCGTTTTGTTTTTTCTAATTTATTTGGCTGCACCAGGTCTTAGCTGAGGCAGGCAAGCTCTTGCTTTTGTCACACAGTATGTAGCTCCCTGACTGAGGATGGAACCTGGGCTCTCTACATTGGGAGCACCAGGGAAGTCCCCAGACTCGGTTTTATTTAAACACCCATGAGTGAAAAATAATTTTTGTATTTAGCTACTGTTGATCTTGATATATGGAGAATGCAATGGCACCCCACTCCAGTGCTCTTGCCTGGAGAATCCCATGGATGGAGGAGCCTGGTGGGCTACAGTCCATGGGGTCGCTGAGGGTCGGACACGACTGAGCGACTTCACTTTCCCTTTTCACTTTCATGCATTGGAGAAGGAAATGGCAACCCACTCCAGTGTTCTTGCCTGGAGAATCCCAGGGACGGGGGAGCCTGGTGGGCTGCCGTCTATGGGGTCGATCAGAGTTGGACACGACTGAAGCGACATAGCAGCAGATCTTGATACTGCATCTCTCTCTATTTTTTTGGACTTAACTTTTAAGATGATAGGAATCTTCTAACTGAAACAAAATCTAGGGAAACATTATATAATTAAGAAGCTGAGGGCAGTCCACGTGGAAACTGTGGAAACAGACACAAAATGTAGGAAAACATTGCAAATGAAATGATTATTTTTTAACAGACCATTGATATAAATGCTTCATAAAGGAAAGGGAGAAGAAAACTGAACACATATGGGGAATTAGCCAGTTGTAGTTCAGTCACTAAGGCGTGTCTAACCCTTCATGACCCCATGCACCGCAGCACGCCAGGTTTCCCTGACCTTCACTCTTTCCCAGAGTTTGTTCAAATTTCATGCCCATTAAGTCAATAATGCTATCTAACCATCTCATCCTCTACCGTCCCCTTCTCCTCCTGCCCTCAATCTTTCTCAGCATCACAGTCAGCTCTTCACATCAGGTGGCCAAAATACTGGAGTTTCAGCTTCCGAATCAGTCCTTCCAATGAGTATTAAAAGTTGATTTCCTTTAGGATTGACTGGTTTTATCTCCTTGCAGTTCAAGGGACTCTTAAGAGTCTTCTCCATCAATACAGTTTGAAAGCATCAGTTCTTCGGCACTCAGACTTCTTCATGGTCCAACTCTCACATCCGTACATGACTACTAGAGAAACCATAGCTTTAAGTATACAGACCTTTGTCAGCAAAGTGATGTCTCTGCTTTCAATATGCTGTCTCTACTTATCATAGCTCTTCTTCTAAGGAGCAAGTGGCTTTTAATTTTGTGGCTGCCGTCACCATCCACAGTGATTTTGGAGCCAAGAAAATAAAATTGGTCACCATTTACACTTTTCTCCCTTCTATTTGCCATGAAGTGATGGGACTGGATGCCAGTTTTCTGAATGTTGAATTTTAAGCCAGCTTTTTCACTCTCATTTTTACCCTCATCAAGAGGCTCTTTACTTCCTCTTCACTTTCTGCCATTAGAGTGGTATCATCTGCATACCCAGTCAGCACAGACATTTATTTAATTTGAAAAATACGGTTGCCCATGAACATAAGTACCCTTCCAAGCTCTAAGTCTGAAGAGTGTAAGGAAAGAGAAGACAGTCCTGAAAATTCCCAGCGCATCGCAGATTCAGGCAGTCTGCCCACAGCTGTTGCGTCTTTACCCGTTCAGTCACATCATCAGGCTGTTCAAACAGCAGTGCCCTTATCTTACTCCCCCATGCAAATTGGTGAATACATACTAAGTAAATAAAGTGTGGGTTTCAGATACACACAGCTGTAGAGACTTGCTCGCTTGTGTTAGGTCGTGGATCTTGTCGTCTTTCTGTGTCACGTGACACAGTCGTGGTCACACACATCATATACAGATACGATGTCTTTCAAAATCGGGCAAGCTGGCACCACAGTGGAGCGGAAAAGGCATGTTGTTCTCCTGAATCCCCTCGTCTTCCTGTCTGTTCCTCTTCCTTCGAGTTCTTTCTGTCCATCTTTTGGCTTCTCTCTCCACTTCCTTCCTCCCCACGTCCTGGTGAACAGCACCTGTGTGCTGGACAGAGCATGCACGGCTGACCCAAGCACAGTCCTCTTTATGGCCGAGGCTGTTATCCACCATCAGTAACTGCTGCTGGTGACTTGCTGCCAGTTAGACAGGCTTCCCAGTGAGTGCCGGTGCTCTGAAAGCAGAGGCGTCCTCCAAAGTGGGCCTCCTCCTCCCCAGCCACTCTGGGGAGGCTTTCTCCTCTCTCCCACCTGAAAACCTAGCAGACACCTTTGGTTTCAGGATGGTAAATTCTGGCCTAGTGGCAGTCACGTATGTGAAGCACAAAAGGAGGAGAGGGGTTCTGGTTAATGCCCTTGATGCACTAGGTACCATATGAAAGAAGGCACATAAGATCCCTCAGGTGTCTGCCAAGGGGCAGAGCTACTTCTGTGTCCCGTGGTTGGAGGTCAGGACCAGCTATGTGCTTTGGCAATGGTGAGTTTCAAACAGTAAACGCCTTTACTGGTCTTCTGTCTCAGATGCGGAGGATATTTGCTTGCGTTAGGGCTAAAGGGAGAGAAGAAGTAAGCTTAATGGTACCAGCGTGCTTTACACTTCATGTTTCCTTAAAAATATGTATATATTTTCTTAACACAACTGCCCTACGACTGGCTTCCCAGGTGGCACAGTGGTGAAGAATCCGCCTGCCAATGCGAGAGACATGGGAGACGTGGGTTCAATCCCTGGGTTGGGAAGATTCCCTGGAGAAGGAGATGGCAACCCTCTCCAGTAGTCTTGCCTGGAGAATCCCATGGGTGGAGTAGTCTGGTGGGCTATAGTCCATAGGGTCCCAAAGAGTCAGGCACGTCTTCGCATGCAGGCAAGTTCTCCTTACAACTAGTACTTGGCAACTCCCTTGGCTCTTTTTGCTCTTCTCTACCCCCACACACATGCTGGTTCATAAAAAAGGAGTATTACTGGAACTTCCCTGGTGGCCGTTCCCTGGTGGCTCAGAGGATAAAGCATCTGCATGCCATGCGGGAGACCTGGGTTCGATCCCTGGGTTGGGAAGATCCCCTGGAAAAGGAAATGGCAACCCACTCCAGTATTCTTGCCTGGATAATCCCATGGACAGAGGAGTCTGGCGGGCTACAGTCCACGGGGTCGCAAAGAGTCGAACTCAACTGAGCAAGTTCACTTCACTTCACTTCACTGGAACTTCATGTCAACTTATTTAAAACATAACAAAGAAAGTAGAAGAAACAGGAGATAAACATGTGCCCTTCCTTTGCTCAAACCAAATTGGTTGATGCTGTTCCTTGACATAAACATTGCTTCTGTTTGCAGGCTGCAAATAAATGTGACCTCTCTTGACAATGTATTCATTATCACTAAAATTCCTTCACCCCAGGAAAGACTTATTACTGAAATCATTAAAAAAAAAAAAAAAAATCCCACAAGGAAAACTTTTCTGCCGCAGAGTATGGTCCTTAATCTTCTTTCTTCTTTTGCCCACTTAATTTTAATGTCCTGGCATTGTTTGAATGCTAATGATGACTGACAAAATCCTTTTTTTTCCTGAATGTATTCATCTAAATTCTGATTAACTAGGAAGAGCACAAAGAAAGCAGTTATTTCAGGTACAGGAATGAAATATTTGTTGCATTTGCAGGAAGGGGAAGGCGACAGAGCTCAGGAACAAAGAATTGCACGGTGAGGACAGGCCTGTGCTTCCCCCGACCCTGCTCCGTCACAGCGTGAGGAGCATCTTCTCTCCTGAGAGGCGAACTACACGAGAAGAAGAAAGAAATACCTGCAGAAACTAGTTTTGAAACGTTTGCTTTTCTAAGGCAGTGTTGCAAAATCGCTTCTAATTCCCTCAATTTCTGTATCTCAGAGATTCCCAAAGCACCTCTGTATAAATAGTAATAGATAATTCCTTTTTTTTTTTAAGCTGGCCCAATTCACAGGTGTCCTTTTTTTAAAATGTGTGTGCGTGCATGCTAAGTCGCTTCAGTCATGTCCAACTCTTTGAGACCCCATGGACTGTAGCCCGCCAGTCTCCTCTGTCCATGGGATTTCCCAGACGAGAATACTGGAGTGGGTAGCCATTCCCTTCTCCAGGGGATCTTCCCTACCCAGGGCTCGAACCTACACCTCTTTTGTCTCTGCGCTGGCAGATGGGCTCTTTACCACTCGCGCCCCTCTAGCCAGCTCACCATAGTACAGTGAGTGCAAGAGGCACTCTTAAACCCTGTGAAGTTGACCTTCTTGGCAGAAGGCAACGTATCTGCTCTCTCTGCTGTCCCTCGTACACTTAGTAGCTTAGTGAACCGCTGCATCAAATCGTCCCTAGACACAGGAGGGCGTTTCGCTGGGGCCCCCTGCCTCAGGAGCGCGGGAGTTCTCTGCCGTCAGTGTCAGGGGCAGAGGGCCCAGCACCCTCTCTCAGCAGGTCTGCAGACACAGGCGTGGAATGCAAGCTGGATGCTCACAGAGCACTGGGAGAAGTGCAGGGCAGCTCTGCACCGAGCTGGGACAGCTGAGGAATCGGCTGCCCTCGGGATCAGGGTCCCTGGTACACTCAGGAGGGCAGTAAGTGGCCAGCTACAAAGCTGCACCACCAGGGCTGGCCCCACGACCGAGTGCCTTTGTGGGGTCGGAGGCAGGACACCGTGTGTGACTGTTGGCTCCCAGCTGGAGCCTCACTGGTGCCATCAGAGGCAGGGAGATCCTCTGCCTCTTGACACCAGGTGAGTGAAGGACGTGGTCGCCAGACCCCCTGTGAGCCGGGCCCTCCTGGCAGCCGCCCAGTGGTGCGTAACCCCCTTGGAGCCCAGCTCTGGGCGCTGCTCCTCCTGGCCCTGTGTCCCCACTGCCCTCGAAGCGGCGGCTACTCCCACAGTAGCTGCTCTGTATCAGCTCCTTCCTGCTCTCAGGCTTTGGACACCTTTGGAGTCAGCACCGCGTGTAAATCCCCTCTGCTGACACCCCTGGCGTGGCTGCTGTTTCCCTGACTCACAAACATCAGTACGTGGAAATCTTTCCCCCAAGTTCATTCAGCTTCTTCAGAGATCTTCCAGTCTGTAATGTAAATGTCCAGCTGCTGGTTTGGGGGGCACCGAGCAGACAGTGGATCACAATAAAGTGGAAAATTCTAAAAGAGATGGGAATACCAGACCACCTGACCTGCCTCTTGAGAAATCTGTATGCAGGTCAGGAAGCAACAGTTAGAACTGAAACAACAGACTGGTTCCAAATTGGGAAAGGAGGACATCAAGGCTGCATATTGTCACCCTGCTTATTTAACTTATATGCAGAGTACATCATGAGAAATGCTGGGCTGGATGAAGCACAAGCTGGAATCAAGATTTCCGGGAGAAATATCAATAACCTCAGATATGCAGATGACACCACCCTTATGGCAGAAAGTGAAGAAGAACTAAAGAGCCTCTTGATGAAAGTGAAAGAGGAGGGTGAAAAAGTTGGCTTAAAGTTTAACATTCAGAAAACGAAGATCATGGCATCCGGTCCCATCACTTCATGGGAAATAGATGGAGAAACAGTGGAAACAGTGTCAGACTTTATTTTGGGGGCTCCAAAATCACTGCAGATGGTGACTGCAGTGATAAAATTAAAAGACACTTACTCCTTGGAAGAAAAGCTATGACCAACCTAGACAGCATATTAAAGCAGAGACATTCCTTTGCCAACAAAGGTCCATCTAGTCAAGGCTATGGTTTTTCCAGTGGTCATGTGTGGTTGTGAGAGTTGGATTATAAAGAAAGTTGAGCACTGAAGAAATGCTGCTTTTGAACTGTGGTGTTGGAGAAGACTCTTGAGAGTCCCTTGGACTACAAAGAGATTCAACCAGCCCATCCTAAAGGAGATCAGTCCTGGGTGTCCATTGGAAGGACTGATGCTAAAGCTGAAACTCCAATACTTGGGCTACCTGATGCGAAGAGCTGACTTATTGGAAAAATTCTGATGCTGGGAAAGATTGAAGGTGGGAGGAGAAGGGGACAACAGAGGATGAGATGGTTGGATGGCGTCACTGATTCAATGGACATGAGTTTGAGTAAACTCCAGGAGTCGGTGATGGACAGGGAGACCTAGCGTGGTTCATGGGGTCCCAAAGAGTTGGCCACGACTGAGCGACTGAACTGAACTGAGCTGAGGCAGACAGTGGGCAGGAGGTCCAGCACTCAGCAGGCAGCCTGTCACTCCAGCTCCTGGCACGCCACCCTCTGCCACACCTAGCACCCCCACATGGGGACTCTCTCTAGGGTAACTTCCCTGGAAAGTCAGCTGTTCTGGGCTGTGGGCTAGGTACTGCTGGGAAGGTTGTATAAAGTCTACATGTGAACTTCCCACCAATTCTGTTTCCGTCCTGCACCCCGCTAGCCCCCTCAGGACCTGCCCCCATGGGACCCATCGTAACTGCCTCGGTTCTGCTGATCCAGCTCCAGCTCCTCTAGAGAGCTTTGCAGGATAGAAATCTTTCCCCCTTACCCCACCTCCCACCCGCCAGGACCAGTTGTCCTTTGGGGAAGATGACCCAGAGAGCGACCCTGAGTGGGGGTGTGAGGTGTAGCAGAGGGTGACGGGAGATGCAGCGGCAGGCTGCATGCTGGGGCCTGTCTGTCCTGTTCCCCCAAATACCAGGCTCTGTGGGCGGCTCGCCGTGAGGACCCAGCAGTGGCCGCTGCTGAGGAGTCTGGAACCAGCCTACAGAGGCCCAGCCCGCATCCTGGTGCCCAGTGAGTGGCCCACACAGAGGCAGATACCAGAGGAGAAGCCTCAGAGGCTGAGTGAGTCTCTGGAGTAGGTTCAGGGAGCCGGGGAGGGGTGGCATGGGGGCTGCTGTGCCTCGGGAGAGAAATACAAGCATGGTGGACCCCGCCCCCCACCATCAGCAACCTCACTTTGCTCAATTAACCTTCGGTCAATCGTGGTCTGAAAATAGTAAATGGAAAATTCTGGAAATAAATAATTCATAGGTTTTAAACTGCACACTCTTCTGAGTAGAGAGGTAAAATCTTGTGCTGTCCTACTCTGTCGCGCCCGGGCCGTGAATCACTCCTGTGTCCAGTGTCCCCTGACCGATAGTCCCTTGTAGCCATCTGGATCATCAGATCAGCTGTCGTGGTGCCCCAGTGCCTGTGCTCGTCACTCTCGTCTTACTTAATAGTCGCCGCAAAGTACACAGGTAGTCATGCTGGCAATTTGTGTATTCTCTCACCGTGCCTAACTTACAAATTAAACTTTATCATAGATATGTCCCTATAGGAAAAACCATAGTGTGTGTGTGTGGGGGCTGGGTATTAATACTGTCCCCAGTTTCAGGCGTGCAGGTGTCGCCTCCCCCGTGGATAAGGGAAGAAGAGCACCGTGTGGGTGTGCTAGCTCGAGCTTTCGCAGTGGCCCAAAGAGCTTTGATTCTGGAGCCTCCTCCTCAGGTTTGAATCTCAGCTCCACCCTCACTAACTGTGTGACTTTGTACAAGTTACTGTTGTTCTTGCTGAGTCACTGAGTTGTGTCTAATTCTTTGTGACCCCACGGACTGCAGCACACCAGGCTTCCCTTCACTATCTTCTGGACTTTGCTCAAGGTGGGCGATGCCATCCAACCATCTCATCCTCTGTTGTCACCTTCTCCTCCTGCCCTCAATCTTTCCCAGCATCAGAGTCTTTTCCAATGAGTTGGCTCTTCACATCAGGTGGCCAAAGTATTGGAGCTTCAGCATCAGTCCTTCCAACAAACATTCAGTGTTGATTTCCTTTAAGATTGACTGGTTTGATTTCATCTCTGTCCAGGGGACTCTCAAGTTACTTAACCTTTCTGTGCCTCAGTTTCTAATAATAGTGCCCAGCTCCCAAGGTGTTGCAAGGATTATTTAGTAGTTGTAAACTGTAAAGCTGAACAGTGCCGGCCTACAATAAACATCATGTCAGTACTTTTAAAACAGAAACACCTGGACTGTGGCTTGTACCATTTGTGACTGAGCTGGTGAGCAAAGCCAGAATTTAGTTGACCAGGAACATAAGGCTGTGAGATCCAGTCACAGTGGGACTACAGCTGGTGAAATAGGAGTCTGGAAGCAGATTGAACCCCTGGGAACTGGTTTGAATGATGGAGATGCCAGAGCTCCAGATACCGGAAGGGAGCTATCGCAGAAACCATGTCACATGGAGCAAGCCATAGTACAGACATGAGGGGAGGCTGACTTGGCAGTAGCTGCTTGTTCCAAAGCTCCCCCAAGCCCATTGGTCAGGAGCCCAAAGCGGCAGAATCTTCCAGATCCTACTAACGGGGAAAGGCTGCTGGTGTGACTCCTGCCTGGCCTTCATTCCTTCAGGACCCAGCCCAAAGCTGAGTGGAATGATGCCGGAAGCTCCCCCCAGGGAGGGGGGATGGGAACCTGGGCAAGGTGGGGGCTCACGCCCAGGCGCCCTCTCCGCTGAAGGAAGCCTCCAGTTCTCTGTCTTTGAAAAGGGATCGATTTTGAACTAGACCTTGATCAAGGATGTGCTCTGGGGAAGCAGTTCAATCTGGGAGCCTTCGGCCACACATGGAAGAAAGCTTGCAGATCCCTGGCATTGCTTGGAATCCATCACAGACCCCAGACCGGGGTCCACGCTGTCCTGGACGCGCACTCCCACCCCCTAGTGGCCACACCCTGACCTGCAGCTGCCTGCTGGTGTGGGCGTCCTGCTCGTCTCAGCCAGAGACAGAGCCCCGAGTACGGCCGGCCTGCGTAAGTGTTCATGCCTTCCTTTCCTGCATTCTTTTTCCCGTTCTTCATCAGTCATTTCTAGTGAACTCTGGAATTACTGTTCTTGAAGGTATGCAATGTATCTTGTATATCTTTATATTCATGTACCCCTGCCAAGCAGGCTCTGCAGAGAACTGACCTTTATTAGCTGACAAACAGATCACACAGAACAGGGCTTTTATGCTGTCACTTTGTTTTTCACGAAAGGTGTCTCATCATGGACTGAATATCTCTGCTGTCTCTTCTATTCATCCACCCACCCACCCATCCGTCCATTCTTCCATCCATCCATCCATCCATCCATCCATCCACCCACCCACCCACCCACCCATTCATCTACCCACTCACCCATTCACCCACCCATATATCCACCCACCCATCCACTCACCCATCCATCCATTCTTCCACCCGCCCATCTATCCATCCTCTGTGGTTCTCTATAATCTCACTGTAAGCTCATTTACTTAACATCAGTGCCGTTGCTGACTCTTGCCCAGGCTCATTCTCTGCAACTTCTAACACATATACCAGCCTAGTTTTTAACATAGAAAGCTTAATGAATACATGTTATTTGTAGCTTCAACACAATGAAATGTTAACATTGTACTAATTCAAGGTTTTTTTCACATGGGAAAGATAAAGATTCATTTCACAGTGATACACAAAATTGTGCAGGCAATTAAAAAAAAAAAAAATCAAAGGATTCCAGAATCCTCCAAATGGGACGATGATAAAATTCTCACTGAGACGAGTGACGTGCTGTTATGAGAAACAGCTGCCCAAATGTCCCTTTTTAAAGAGTTACTGTAACATGTAAGGGTTATAAGTTCAGTATTTTAGTCTGTTTCTGTAAAAGACAAGTAACACATTTCTAAATTTGAAGGCAACCCCTCCACTGTTACAAGATCCTGTAAATGATTCATTTACTTAGTTTTAAACCATGTTTTCTTATATCCATCTGAAAAGACATGGTCATTATTAATCATCAGCAGCACATAAAATGTATTTTCTAATGGACAGAAAAGCTGTGAAGATCTCCCTGCTCCATAAAGAAAAGCCCGCCCCGCCACTGGCATGACCAGCCCTGAACATCCCACACAGCGGCAGTCACGTTGGGTGGCGAGGGGCTCCTGGGCCGCGGACGGTCATCCGGCCCCTGCTCTCGTGCGGCCTTTGCCTGGAGCCTGGGGCCTCTGTCCCTGCAGCGCCCACAGCCTCCGAGTCTGCCAGTTCTACGGCTGTTGTCAGCAACTTGCTTTTTCTTTAGATTTGGGAAGCTATAAATTGCATCTTTTCTAACCTTCTGCTCTTGTGCCACTTAGCTATTGGAAGTGAGATTTAAAGAATAAGTGGGGTGTCAGCTTTCAGAACACTGAGTCTTTAATGGCTGTGCAGCGCAGTTCTTCTGGAATTGCAGGAAGGAAATGGGCTGAGCCTGGGTTGAGGGTGAGGGGTGGGGAACAGCGTTTTTGCACAGTTGCAGTCACCTTGGAAAACGTACCCGGGTCTGCCTAAGCCTGATTAGGACTGCCCCCCACCCCTTAAAAAGGGCCTTTGGGAACAGGGCCTTCCCTGCCCTCTCTCTGCAGAGCCCTCCCCTCCTCTGCTTCTGCAGCCCTCTTGCTCCTGGGGTGTCCCCCAACCCCTTTGGGAGCACTGTCTGGTTTTGAATAAACACACCATCTTTATAAAAGTACTCAATATGTTCACTGAGTTCATTTGATATCTTACAATTTTTGCCTCCGTTTTTAAAAATGTACAAATTATTTTATATGTACAAAAACAGTTTGCAAGAGAGCGTCCTGAAGGCCTGGCCTGCCTGGCTCGCAGCCGAGGGCGAGGAGCATTGTCTGAGCACGTGCCGGCCCTTCCTGCTCCTCCAGCCCTCGAGCTGTAGTCAGCATCCTGGATCTTGTATTTCACGTTTCTGTTTTAGCTGCTGCTGCATTTTTATTTTCGTATGATTTTTCAAAAAAAGAAAAAAATTCAATATATCAAATGTATCTCAGTACAGCTGGGAATTTTAAAAATAAAGGCTAAGTTATCAAAGCAAGAAAATAAGGCCCGCGGGGGACCAGCTCTGGGGACACCCAGCTCGCCCGCACGCCCACCCCCATTTCAGAAGTGGACGCCATCCTCTCCCCACTTGGCCGGCCTGGAAGGCCTCTGCCTGGGATCCTCTGTGTGTTGCCTGCATGAATTCTTGGCTGCTAAATTTGTCCGTTAAGCAAAGATGAATGGGCTTCCTATAACAGGTTATGATAGCTGTTGCTGTTGCCGTCACTGTTAACCGTTCGGGATGAGCCCTGCCAGGGACTCTGCCGGGCACCGTGCCTATGTCCCCTTTCCTCCCTGCCGCAGTCGTCCTGTGGGGCATCCTCGCTCGTCTGCTCGCGTGGGTGACGGAGCTGCCGTTAGGTCAGGCAGCTTGTCCAAGGCTGGCGGCACTGCCGCCTGCCTCCAGCATCGCCAGCCGCGCGGTGCCCTCCCGGCACACGAGGCGGGGCTTAGCAGCCGGGACTCAGCCGGCTCAGTCCTCTGTCGTCCTTCAGTGGACAGCGTGCTCTGACTGTGATCATTTTTTTTCCCATTCAGGAGTGTTGGGTATATGTGTCTTATAAACTGATACCACCTCGTATGCCAGGCCAAGAAGACTTGGCTCTCCGTGTACAGCTGGCACCTCCCTTGGTGCTGCTTGAAGGGGTCATGTCAAGGCTTACAGATGGTTGTGTGAGTTTATGACAGAGGGGGAATCCGAGGGCCTAGGAACAAATGCGCAGTGCCCAGAACTCCTTCAGAAACGGGACCTGAGAGGAGGGCGGGGTCTGCAAAGAGCAAGAGGAGGAGGGCGGCTGACCGGGGACATCTTCCTTGTGACCCTCCCCGAAGCTGGCATTCTGTCCCTCCTCTTATTTATCATGAAAAGTTGTTGCCGTTCAGTCACTAAGTCATGCCCAACTCTTTTCGACCCCATGGACTGCAGCAGGCCAGGCCTCCCTGTCCTTCACCAGCTCCCGGGGTTTACTCAAACCCGTGTCCATCGAGTCGGTGATGCCATCCAGCCATCTCATCCTCTGCCTTCCCCTTCTCCTCCCGCCTTCAATCTTTCCTAGCATCAAGGTCTTTTCCAATGAGTCAGTTCTTTGCATCGGGTGGCCAAAGTTTTGGAGCTTCAACTTTAGCATCAGTCCTTCCAATGAATATTCAGAGTTGATTTTCTTTAGGATTGACTGTTTTGAACGCCATGAAAAGTTAAATTACATTAAATTGGAAAGTGATGCTAATATGTTATAACCCACCAGATTTCAGCTCTCAATCTAACCACACACATGTCTTTTCTGAAGCATCACTCTGGCAAGTAGTCCATGTTCTCCCCGTGTGATACAGTTACAGGGTAAAGTTGCAAGAGTGGTGTGTACCCATCTGCGTTCTTCCTTGACTCAGGTAGTAAAATCTGTGAGGTTGACTGATTATACTCGGAATAATATCAGCAAGGACAATAAATCTAACTTTAGATGTCATAAAATGTGTTTCTGGGAAGGTGATGATTCATGATCAAATGCACACACAGACATCATGAGAGAGCTAAGAAATAGAAGTCATAACCTCTGGCTCTAAAAATCATGGACTTTCTGTGAACTCAACCACCCTTTCTCTGGAAACCAGTAAAATGGAGCTTGACAACTGTGTGCCCTCTTTTTTCCTTCTCCACGTCTCTCGATTTTCTTGGAGGTGTAAGTTCTACTTCTTGTGATGTTTTGGAGATTAAATTAAAAAAAAAGATTAAAGGAATAAAAAAATAGTTCTGTAAAATGAAAGGGAGGTTCGAGTGTGTATAGGCTCATAACGGGAAAACTAATGAGGTCTTTAAGTATGAGTGAATGGGATGCCTGGAGAGTTTATGCCAGAGCCCACAGATAGCCAGATAAAACGGAAGAGGCTTGACTAGAGAGAGAGAGGCTTTCTCGGCCAAGAAAGAGAATTTCTTAATCAAGAAGGTAACAAAACGTAGAGGTGGGTCTCCTGTGTGCAGGCTGCTCTCGCTCCCCGCCTCCCCGCAGAAGCAAAGCCCCCTCCAAAGACGCTGTGCATTTCTGCCTCCCGTCCTGGACGGCGTGGGCCCCTGCATCCCTGTTTCCTTCTTCCGTGGGCCCTGCCTGCCGTGAACGTCCTGGGTGCAACCGCTTCTCACCGTCTCCCCATGACTACCATGGTCTCCTGGTGAGGAGACCAAGCTGAGGTCCAAGCGCTTGGGTTCAGCTGTGCCCTCTGACCCTGATAAAGACACTAATCATTGCTTTTGCAATGACAATTTTGCTGTTGACAATGCCGAGCTTTTTTAAAATATGCATTCTTCCGTTTTCGTTCTTAAATGAATTTTGTGCTTGTACTATACGTTTGGGCAGTTTGCCTTTCAGTCTTCTTGACTTTTTGGTATAACATTCTAAACATTGTGTAGTCCAGTCAGTGCCCCTTTTCTGCTCCAGGAGCCCATCCAGGTCCTGCATTTCAGGATTTACCTGTCACATCCCCTTAATCTCCTGCAACCTATGACAGTTTCTCCATCTTTCCTTCTCTTTGACTTCTACACCCTTGAAGAGCACTGATTACTTGCTTTTCAAAGTGTCCCCAAATTTCAGCTTGTCTGATGTTTTCTCATAATTAGGTTGGGGTTATTTGTTCAGTTGCTCAGTCGTGTATGACTCTTTGCAACCCCATGGACTGCAGCACACCAGCCTTTCTTGAGCTTCACAGTCTCCCAGAGCTTGCTCAAACTCATATCCATTGAATCCGTGATGCCATCCAACCATCTCATCCTCTGTCACCCTCTTCTCCTCCTCAGTTCAGTTCAGTCGCTCAGTCGTGTCCGACTCTTTGCCACCTCATGAATCGCAGCACGCCAGGCCTCCCTGTCTATCACCAACTCCCGGAGTTCACTCAGACTCATGTCCATCGAGTCAGTGATGCCATCCAGCCATCTCATCCTCTGTCGTCCCCTTCTCCTCCTGCCCCCAATCCCTCCCAGCATCAGAGTCTTTTCCAATGAGCCAACTCTTCACATGAGGTGGCCAAAGTACTGGAGTTTCAGCTTTAGCATCATTCCTTCCAAAGAAATCCCAGGGCTGATCGCAACTGGTTGGATCTCCTTGCAGTCCAAGGGACTCTCAAGAGTCTTCTCCAACACCACAGTTCAAAAGCATCAATTCTTCAGCGTTCAGCCTTCTTCACAGTCCAACTCTCACATCCATACATGACCACAGGAAAAACCATAGCCTTGACTAGACGGACCTTTGTTGGCAAAGTAATGTCTCTGCTTTTGAATATGCTATCTAGGTTGGTCATAACTTTCCTTCCAAGGAGTAAGCGTCTTTTAATTTCATGGCTGAAGTCACCATCTGCAGTGATTTTGGAGCCCAGAAAAATAAAGTCTGACACTGTTTCCACTGTTTCCCATCTATTTCCCATGAAGTGATGGGACCGGATGCCATGATCTTCGTTTTCTGAATGTTGAGCTTTAAGCCAACTTTTTCACTCTCCACTTTCACTTTCATCAAGAGGCTTTTGAGTTCCTCTTCACTTTCTGCCATAAGGGTGGTGTCATCTGCATATCTGAGGTTATTGATATTTCTCCCGGCAATCTTGATTCCAGCTTGTGTTTCTTCCAGTCCAGCATTTCTCATGATGTACTCTGCATATAAGTTAAATAAACAGGGTAACAATATACAGCCTTGACGTACTCCTTTTCCTATTTGGAACCAGTCTGTTGTTCCATGTCCAGTTCTAACTGTTGCTTCCTGACCTGCATACAGATTTCTCAAGAGGCAGGTCAGGTGGTCTGGTATTCCCATCTCTTTCAGAATTTCCCACAGTTTATTGTGATCCACACAGTCAAAGGCTTTGGCATAGTCAAGAAAGCAGAAATAGATGTTTTTCTGGAACTCTCTTGCTTTTTCCATGATCCAGCGGATATTGGAAATTTGATCTGTGGTTCCTCTGCCTTTTCTAAAACCAGCTTGAACATCAGGAAGTTCACGGTTCACATATTGCTGAAGCCTGGCTTGGAGAATTTTGAGCATTACTTTCCTAGCATGTGAGATGAGAGCAGTTTTTCCCAGTATCAGGGTCTTTTCCAATGAGTTGGCTCTTCGCATCAGGTGGCCAAAGTATTGGGACTTCGGCTTCGGGATCAGCCCTTCCAATGACTACTCAGGGTTGATTTCCTTTAGAATTGACCGGTTTGATCTTACAGTCCAAGGGACTCTCAAGAGTCTTCTCAAACACCACAGTTCAAAGTATCAGTTCTTTGATGTTCAGCCTTCTTTATTGTCCAACTCTCACATTCATGCATGGATACTGGAAAAACCATAGCTTTGACTAGACGAACCTTTGCTGGCAAAGTAACGTCTCTGCTTTTTAATATGCTGTCTAGGTTTGTCATAGCTCTTCTTACAAGGAGCAAACATCTTTTAAGTTCATGGCTGCAGTCACCATCCACAGTGATTTTGGAGCCCTAGAAAATAAAATCTGTCACTGTTCCCATTGTTCCCCATCTGTTTGCCATGAAGTGATGGGACTGAATGCCATTATCTTTGTTTTTTGAATGTTGAATTTTAAGCCACCTTTTTCACTCTCCTCTTTCACTTTCATCAAGAGGCTCTTTAGTTCCTCTTCACTTTCTGCCTTAAGGGTGGTGTCATCTGCATATCTGAGGTTATTGATATTTCTCCCGGCAATCTTGATTCCAGCTTGTGCTTCCTCCAGCCCAGCATTTCGCACAATGTACTCTGCATATAAATTAAATAAGCAGGGTGACAATATGCAGCCTTGATGTACTCCTTTCCCAATTTAGAACCAGGCCATTGTTCCATGTCTGGTTCTAACTCTTGCTTCTTGACCTACCTACGGGTTTCTCATGAGCATGGCCTTGCCCAGCAGAGCAAGGCTGGCGTTACAGATTTGGGGATAAAGGACAGGGAGGTGAACTTCTCATCTGGTCATGCCTCATGACATCAGCATCAGTCATTACTGGTGACATTAGTCTTGGTCAGCAGCTTAAGGTGGTGTCAGAGAGTCCGTCCACTGAGAAGTTGGGCTCGGCAGAGCTATCGTTGTCAGAATTCTTGGCTCTCCTTGAGCTAACTACCTTTAACTTTCTTTTTGTATCAACTGATCCCTTTGTTCTTAACTAACTGAAATGTCCCAAATGCAGATGCTTGCATAATGAAGTCACTTCACTGTTACATCCAAAAGCACCCGTAAACTGGTCACGCCAACCTGACAGGTTTTGAGCAAAGGAGGACAGAGACGCAGAAGATAATGTAAGACACATGATTATTTCATTTATGAGACATTACTATGTGATTCGCTATTTCACATAATACATTTTTCTTTAATAGCTGAAAGTGACATTTTATTACTATAACCTTTTTTATTTTTACTCTGTGTTAGTTTTACTGAAAACTTTTCTAGAACGTGTCTACTTTTATTTTAGAGCATAGGGCATGTGATTTACTCTCTTTTCAATATCACTTCAAGGTTATACTTAAAAGCATTAACTCCTGTTCCCTGACCCTTACAGTCTACTGAGTTGTTTAATCCTTCTTTGTAAAGTTCAGTGACTGGCCTCAGCTCTGCGTTTGGAGTTCTCAGAGCTGCATTTAAATAGCTTATTTATTCCCATTGCACTGTCAGTATCCCTGTCTCCTTCATCCTCCTCTCTCAGCCCTGAGGCTCTGGTCCCTGAGTTTGACCAAAGAAGCAAGGGTGACCTTGGAGCAAAAGGGCTCCTGAGTGAGGAAGGTCTGGAAAGGTCCAGGGGCCAGGGCCGCCCCCATCGTGTCTCCTGCCCTGTCTCCCTGCTGCGTCTGCTCCAGCCTCCATGCTTCCTCTGACACCCAGGAACATCCCACACCTGTCCCGTGCCGGGGCCTCCGCACACGGTGGCCACACCCGGAGCCTCTGACCTGCTTCTCATTCCATACTCAACCCAGCTTGTACCCCCTCGGAAATTACGGCTGTAAGTCTCCGCTGACCAACTGGTGAGTTCCAGGAGAAGAAAACAGCTTGTTGGTTTTAGTTTCCAAGTTGTTGTCTTCCCAGAGAATGAGTTGGGAGTGTTCCTTCTTTTTCTTTTCTCTGGCATAGGTTTACTCCCGTTTTTTAAAGTTTTTTATTTTGAAATAACTATACACTCACAGGCAGGTGCAGAATCATTCAGAGAGGTCCCGTGCACCTGTCACCCATCGGTTGTGTTTCACGTGACTATGGCACACTGTCAAAACGGGGAGGCTGAGCTTGGCGTGATGTGAGTGTCCCTGTGTCCTGTTATCACGCGTGTGCTTTACCAGGAGGCTGAGCTCGGCGTGGTATGAGTGTTGCTGTGTCCTGTAATCACACGTGTGTAACTTACCAGGAGACTGAGCTTGGCGTGGTGTGAGTGTAGCTCCGTGTCCTGTTATCACGTATGTAATTTACCAGGAGACTGAGCTTAGCATGGTGTGAGTGTAGCTCTGTGTCCTGTTATCACGCAGGTAATTTACCAGGAGACTGAGCTTGGTGTGATGTGAGTGTTGCTGTGTCCTGTAATCACACGTGTGCTTTACCAGGAGACTGAGCTTGGTGTGGTGTGCATGTTGCTCCATGTCTGCTTATCACGCATGTGGTTTCGAGTAGCCGCCTCTGCTGTCAAGGTGCAGAGCTGCCCCTTCTCCACAAAGGCCTCTAGTGCTGCCCCGTACAGTCGCACCTGCCTCCCACCTACGGCATGCCTGCAGCCCCCCACTCACCAGTCCTCCCCCCCACCTACAGCATCCCTGCAGCCCCCCACTCACCAGTCCTCCCTTGCTAAAGTTTCGGCTTTTCTGGAATGTCATGTAAGTGGAATCATAGTCTGTGACTTTTTGAGATCGGCTTGTTCACTCAGCGTAATGCCCTTGAGATCCACCCGAGTTGTGTATCGGTGGGTACTCCCTTTCTATTGCTGTGTAGTTTCCCTTAGTATGGCAGCAGCAAAGTTTGTTTAACTCTTCACCTGTTGAGAGATACTCAGGTTGTTCTCAGAATTTGGCTATTCCAAATAAAGCTACTATGAACATTTGTACACAGGTTTTGGTGTGAACTTCAGTTTTCATTCCCTGGGGAAAATGTCCAGGGCTCTAATTGCTGGGTCAAATGGTAAGTATGTTTGTGTTTAGCTTTTTAAGAAACTGACAACCAGTTTTCCAGACTGGCTGCACCGTTTTACCTTCCCGCCTGCAATAAAAGGAAGGTGCAGGTTCTCTACCCTACCGTTTTCAGATTTTAGCTGTTTTGATAAGTGTGTATGAATATCTCACCATGGTCTTAATTTACATTTCCTTAATGGCGAGTGATGTTCAACATCTCTTCGTGTGCTCATTTGCCATCTGTATGCCCTCTTCAGTGACATGCCACTTCATGCCCTTTGCCAATTTTCTAGTTGGATTGTTTAGTTTTGTTTCTTTTTCTTTGTACTGCTATAGACTTTTGAGAGTTCTTTATGTATTCAGATATGTATCCTTTGTCAGATTTATGATTTATAGATATTTTTTCCAAATCTATAATATGTTGTTTGTTTTTTATAGGGTTTTTCATAGAACAAAAGTGTTAAATTTTGATGGTGTAGTTTATTGATTTTTTTCTCCTTGCTTTCAATGTCATGTCTAAGAAGTCTGCTCCAAGCCCTAGGTCCCAAAGAATTTCTCCTGAAATGTCTTCCAGAAAATTTATAGTGTTACATTTTACATATAATCTCTGACATATTATGAGTTAATTTTCTTATAAGATGTGTGGGGGTTAGATCACAGTTAATTGTACTTTTCCTTTTGTTGTTGCTGTTCAGTCAGTCATGTCCGACTCTTTCTGCTACCATGGACTACAGCACACCAGGCTCCCCTGTCCTTCACTGTCTCCTGGAGTTTGCTCAAACTCATGTCCGTTGAGTTGAGGATGCCATCGAACCATCTCATCCTCTGTCACCCCCTTCTCCTCCTGCCCTCAGTTTTTCCCAGCATCAGGGTCTTTTCTAGTGAGTTAGCTTTTTACATCAAGTGGCCAAAGTATTGGAGCCTCAGCTTCAGTCCTTCCAATGAGTATTCAGAGTCGATTTCCTTCAGTATTGACTGGTTTGATCTCCTTGCAGTCCAAGGGACTCTCGAGAGTCTCCCCAGTACTGCAGTGCCTTCCCCTAGGAGTGCCCAATTGCCCGGCCCCATTTGTTAAAAAGACCCCTTCCTCCATTCAGTTGTGCTGTCACCTTTGTCAAGAGTCAGCGGCCGGACTTGTATCAGTGCTCTCTGGGCTCTCTAGTGTATTCTGTTGGACTTGTGTCAGTGCTCTCTGGGCTCTCTAGTGTATTCTGTTGACTGAAGTGTCTGTTCATCTGTCAGCACCGCTGTTCTGGTAACTGTGTTATGCAGTAAATCTTGGCATTGGATACAGTAATTCTTCCTACTTTTTAAAAATTGCTTTAACCATTCTAATTTCTTAATCTTCCATATTAATTTTAGAAATATCTTTCCTACATCTCCAAAACTATTTCTTGGATTTTGATAGAAATTACATTAAGCCTATAGACCTGTTTGGAGAGCACTAACATTTTTACTTTTTCAGTCTATGAACTCAGTATGTCTTTTCATTTATTTAGAACTTTGTTTTCTTTCTTCAGTGTTTGTGGAGTTTTTTGCATAGGAATCCTGTATATATTTTCATTTTCACATGAGTATTTCTGTTGAGCAGCTATAAGTGGTGTTACATTTTTAATTTTGACTTTTGTGTTTGTTGCTGTTATACAGAAATATAATTGGTTTTTGTGCTTATCTCACATCCTGACGCCTTTGCAGAACTCACTTATTAATTCCACGGGTTGTTTTTGTGTTTGTCTCTGTCGATTTCTGGGTATTTTCCATGCAGACTGTGCTATCTGCAGATCGAGACGGCTTACGTCTTCTTTTCTGATTTTCATGCTGTCTTATTTGTCTTGTTTGTTTTGTTAATGTTTATGTATTTATTTACGACTGTGCTGCGTCTTCATGCATGCTGTCTTACCGATGTCAAATCGTGCCCTTTTAAGGCAGTGAAAGCATCTTCAGGTTGATTCCTGAGTCCTTTCCATCGACCTCGTCTTGGTTGTTTCCTCCCCGTGTGACACCAGATGCTCAAGGCTCGTCTTGTACATGTCCTGCCCCAGATCCACCGTTAACCATTTCTCCAGCAGGCCCTGGTTCCCTTTCGTGGGAGCAGCGTTTGGGGACCACAGTGTGGCTTAGGGATTGGAGCCAGCACTTTAGGCCGTTGCGGTAGACACGCCCGACCTCAGCCCCTGCTGGAGTGCGGAGCCCGAGAAGCCCTCCCTCGTCCTCTCTGACCTCACCTTCCAGGACAGGCGTGTGGTCGTTTGTCAGACGAGTAAGTAAATGAATGAGTGAGTGAATGAACACGCGAGTGAAACACATCTCGTGTAATCCCTACTTGATGGCAAAGCAAAAAATATAATACAGCCATCCAAAAAAGAAGTGTTGTCAAAGCAACTAAAATCACTGCCAGCCTCTCCAGAAATTACAGACAGGCAGCACGCAGACTTCACTTCCCATCCACCCTTCCCCCCCACCCCCGCGCCCCTGTCTCCAGCCGGCTGCTTCCCCGCCCTTCCCTCTGGGTCAGTTCTGGATTTCCAGTTCTCTTCTCAGTGTGAAGCCCCCAGGCCCTGCTCCTCTAGGGCTCTGCTGTTACCCCAGACAGCTCAAGAAGACCCTGAAGTAAAGACACAGGGAGATCATAAATGCTTTTGATTAAAAGTCTTCTCTTTTATTCTCATCACAAATAAATGATAAATGCTGCCAACATTCTGTCAGAGGAAGCTCTGAATCAGTCTTGCCATAAATTTGAATTTGTCTAATAATGGGAAGTGTGTTGAATATTTTACAGTGCCAGGCCCTATGCTTAGCGTGCACGCATACACACACACACACACACACACACTTTAAACTCACTTTATTCAATGTACATAGCAACCCTGTGAGCTGGGTAGGGAATCTCTCATTTCAGAAGTGAAAAAACTAGAGCCCAGAAAACTGAAGTTTTTCTATTGTTTCTGTAACATATTACCACAAACCTAGTGTCTTAACAGGGCTCAACTGGTGGCTCAGATGGTAGAGTCCGCCTGTAATGCAGGAGACTGGGGTTCAATTCCTGAGTCAGGAAGATCCCCTGGAGAAGGGAATGAAGTTTTCCTGTCTTACAGCTCTGAGGGTCAGAAGGTTGAAACTGGCCCCACTGGCTAAAATCAAGGTGTCGGTAGGGCTGTGTTCTCTGGAGGGTCCTGGGCTTTTCCAGCTTCTGGGGCACCTGCGTTCCATGCTCTGGCCCCTTCCTCCATATTCAGAGCCCCTCGCATCACACCTCCAGAC
Organism: Bos indicus; assembly: GCF_029378745.1. NCBI lineage: Eukaryota > Metazoa > Chordata > Mammalia > Artiodactyla > Bovidae > Bos > Bos indicus. Next base: position 40,846,041 of record NC_091784.1, on the reverse strand, counting down.
GTCTCCCTGGCTCGGATGCGCCCAACTCCTTTCACTTTTAAGATCCTGTGTGATTACGTGGACCCACCTGGAGAGTCCACCATCATCTCCCTGTGTCAAGATTCTTAATTTAGCTGCATTTGCAAAGTCCCTTTGCCGTGCGAGGTACCGTGTTTAAAGGTTTGGGGGTTAGGACGTGGCCATCTTTGAGGCCACTGTCCTGCAACCCAGAGGAGGGTCACACAGCAGGCGCGTGGCGCAGGTGGGCTGCGTGTTCACCTCTCCTTAGCTCTCCTTCCAGCAAAGGTCCCCTCTCCTTAGGAAAGCCCGGAGGTCTTCACCTCTGCCACTCTGTGAGCGTTGCCTGAGGTCTTCCATTGTGTTGGAAGCTTCTGCCTGGCTCATCGAATCACTCTGGGCCAGGGTGCTAGTTACACGGGGCTTGTGGCGAACCTGGGGGACCTTTGAGAAATGCGGCCGGGGGCCAGGAGCAAATGCATCAGCACCCAGCCAACCCCAGCGTGGCTCCGCGGAGACGAACGGAGGTGACTGCTTTCGTGCTGTGGTGCTGTGTTTGTCACGGAAATGAGCCGCGAGATCAGTAACGGCAGCAAGAAGTGGAGGCGGTTGGGAGAAGTGGCTGTTGTCTCTTTCTATTTTTATCCACTTTCCTCCTGTTTATGTGCGTTGGGGTGTCTAGGCGCTGTGAGTGATGTCACCTAAAGACGCACGCCGCCTGCATCTCACAGGTGTGTGTCATGGTTCATAATGTTTCCAGTTCACTCAGACTTTCCCAAAATGGCCCTCTTTACAGTATTTATGGCTAGACCCTGGGCAGATCACCATTTACCCAGACGCGTCTCAAGTCCCCGGCGCGTTTTCTCATTTTAGATGCATTCTAATGCCCCAAACAAAGGCTATTTAAGCTTTCCTGGGGAGGGTCCAAAGTAGATAGTTCTTGAGAAAAAACATTCGGTCTCCCCAAGGGAAAGAGCGTTTTCACGAACTGTCGTGACCCAGCCGGGCCCCCTGCCCCTGCCTCTTGTTTCCAGGGCTGACGGCTGTGACCCAGAGGACACGGGAACTTCCGCAACTGTGACCGAGAAGGCCTGGCCTTAGGCCTTCCAGGATAGGAAAGGGGGCCCCTCCCCTCCAGCCTACACTCCTCGGGGCACGGGGCTCCCACGGGGGTCCGGAGCATCACAGAACCGCTGTCCTCCCAGTGGGTGTGGGTGCCGGCACGGCCCCCGTCCAGCGGTCACAGCTCCACTCCGCTGCATCACCGCTTCCACCAGGACTGCCGTATGCCAGGCGCCAGCTTAGCCACCAGGGGGCCAGACAGGAGTCCTAGAGAGGTGCGGTGGGGGCTAGAGGGACGGAGACAGAGAGAGAAAGCGAGAGCGGCCCAGGACGCAATAGTGAGACGCCCCAGACAGCGCTTTGCCCCAGGACCGAGGCTGGCCTCCTGGTCTGGGTGGAGGGCAGGTGGCATAGCCTGGGGTGAGGGGCCTTGAGCAAGGACTGCATCAGGGCGGGGGGCTGGAGGGTGCTGGCTTAGCATCTCGGCTCTTCCCTTTTCTTTGGAAAGGCTATTTCACCCCTAAGAGCCTCTGTTTCTGCCTGTAGCATGGGCATCGTAACCAGTTTGGAGTGTGGAGTGTGTGCCAGCTGTGGTACTAATTGTTTGTAGACCCAATCTCACTTGTCTCTCACACTTACACTGGGAAGAGGGGGCATCAGGATTGTGCCGCCCAGCAGGCGGGCAGCTTGCTCAGTGCCACAGGGGTGTCAGAGGAGCCCTGCTCTGCACCCACATCAGGGCTGCTCACCCCTGGCAGCTGGGAGGATGAGGTAAACGGTGCCTGCAGACTCAGCCCCAGGCAGGCCCACGGCAGGTGCCCAGAGGGGAGATGCAAGGGAGCTTCCTGCTCCTTCAGGGACCCACGGGCACCCAGGGAGAGAGAGGAACAGGGCGATGGCTTGGGAGTCAGCCCTCAGGGGCACTGTTAAGACAGCCAGGCTCGCCCCTGCTGAGACCGGACACAAAGCACCCTGTCAGAGCTCTGAGGATGCCAGCGTCCGTCTGCCCACTGTGCTGCTGCTCAGCTGGTTCTCTGATGGCACCTGTGGACTCACTCCGGCCCCACGGCCCCCACCGGCCTGTGAAGGGGCACAGTGACCTTTCCAGAGAATTTGGTGTAAGGGCCCAGGGTGTTAAATATCTCCCGACCTTGTTTATGAATTAGCTGCTCTCTGTTGAAAGTTTGCCACTTCCCTGCGTGTGTCAGAGCCTGCGTGTAACCGCAGACGGCTCATGGGCCCCTGAGGAGGCGGAGAACAGCAGACATTGCGCTCACACACTGCTGCTTACGCACAATGGTAGTTTCCAGAAGGAAAGGAGGTTACAAGAGAATCGGGTTGTCTTCCCGGTTAACTTCCCCTTCGCCGTCGAGGGCGTTGTGTCCTTGAGCGTGAGGGTCTCACCCTGGAGTCTGGGGAGCAGTGCCTCCGGGCCGCTGTCGCTGAAGATCCGCTGCAGTGCTTGAGGCTCTGCGCACAGCTCTGTCCCTTAATAACTACAGAGGTGGACAAAGAGTAGACCGCCTTTGTGATAAGCTGGTTCTTTAAAGAGGAGCTAACGCTGCGGCCGACTTGAAAGGCAGAGGCATGTACAAAAGCCTGTGCCCGCTGGCGTGGTCCAGGGCCCCTCTGCCAACCTGTGCCTGCTGGCGTGGTCCAGGGCCCCTCTGCCATTGTCAGGTCTTAAAGGAGAGCGCCTCTCCCACGGCCGCTGCTCCACCCACTTGATCCTGCCGTGAGGACACAGTCCTGCTCGGTGGAAGCACTCGGAGCAGGGTCGAGTGCTCCGCCCACCATGCCTTCCTCTGAAGAGAGCAGGGTGCAGAGAGGAACTGGCTCATCTGGAAGCCTCACTGGCCAGCCGCAGGCTTTCTGGACTCCACCTGCACACAGGAACAGCTGGGTCTACCCCTCCTCTCCACACTGCCCTGGGAATGGCCCGCCTCCCTGAGCCCACACAGGATCTCTACACACCCTGCCTCGAGAATGGCCCACCTCACTGAGCCCACACGGGTCACCTCACGCCCTGCAGAGTTCTTCACCAGACGCTGTGCCCCTGGGTTGGCCACCACCCTGGTCTTCATGCTCTCTTACTTTGTGGGGAGTCTCTAACTTGGCTACTCATTAATTTTTGGCTGAATCACATACCATTTTCATTAGATCACTGCATAGCATGGACTTGCCTCAGCCCTGTCCATTATTTTTAGAGGGTCTCAGGGTAGAGGAGCCGTCACGGGTGCCCTTTTTTTCATATGCCTTTCTGTTATGTTTTCAAATGGCTTTTAGTTTGAGTGGATCTTACACTCTGTTCAGAGTATAAGATGGGTGTTTAGGACACTCTTTGGACCTAAATACCTAAAAACACACATTCCACACATTTTAAGTCTTGTTTCTTATTCTTTTTGTTTTAGCAGGAAAAAAAAAAAAAAGGTTGGTTGGAAATTTTTGTGCCTTGACCTCAGCACCGTTGAACCCTTCCTCTGCTGCTTCACTCTTTGTCGAATGACTGAGCACACCAGGAACCGTGCAAGGCTGTTTATTTGTGTCTGTGCTGACAACTGGTTAAAGTAACAAAAGCCCCCTGAGCATAAATTGACTAAGTTATAGATCGACTGAAATGCTTTAGAAAACTAGCTAGAAATGTTAAGAAAGCCTGTTATCAGTAAATATATTTCTGCTGGCAGAGTCCCTGATGAGATGAACCCCTCACCGTTGCATCGTCACCCTGTAATTTCCGTGTTTCTTTTCCGTCTCTCCCGTCGTTCGGTGTCAGCTCCAGAGGAAAAGGGTCGGTTCTATTTGTGACACACCAACACGTGTTGAGAAGCCACCGTGGATTTTCCTGCATTAAAGTCTTGTAAAGTGGGCTTTGCCATCTGTTTCTCAGATGGGCGGACGTGTCTGAAAATGGGCTCTTCCCGGGTCTCTGCTGCATCGTGACACCTCGGCTCCCCAGCGATGGCTTTTAGGTGGTAGCGCATCAGATGGTTCATGACCTTAATCCGATGATTCCATCGCCTGGCCGTGTGTGTGTTTATAGGGAGGTCTGTGAACTAAAACTCTAGGCAGTAGTTGCTATTTAGCACCCCCACAAATAGGACAGTTGTCTGTGTTTCTCAGTTGATCACTTATTATCTGTGTGCACCACACCTGGGAACCAGGCTCAGCGCCAGCCAACACTGACTGACTGGGTGTGTGTCGGCCTCGTGTCCCTCACTGCCTTGATTTCTGTTTCACAGGGTCCTTTCGATGTAGGTACTGTTGCTCTTCTTTCACAGATGGGAAAAAAACCACCTACGGAGCCTCGGGGAACAGTCAGGGCCAGCTCTGGTTCCAGGCCTTGCTCCATCCAGGTCAAACTTGTCTGAACATTTTTAGGGGTTCGATCCCTGGGTCAGGAAGATTCTCTGGAGAAGAAAATGGCAACCCGCTCCAGTGTTCTTGCGGAGAAGCCCATGGACAGAGGAGCCTGGTGGGCTGCACCCCACGGGGTCACAAAGAGTCAGACATGACTCAGTCGTTAGACTGAGCTTAGCATACGGCGGCCATAGAGCAGGGCCCCTGAGTGGTCTGAGAGTAGGAAATGTTCCACAAGGCACGGGCCGTGCCGCTCACTGACCTGGTGGAGGTTTGAACGGCCCTCCCCGACTCTAGCGTCTTCCTCGCAGGTCACCTCTGGTCCTTCCCCAACCGGACAAGGCCTCACTGCACAGCCCGAGCTCTCGCGGGCCTGCAGCACTGGGTACAGCAGAGCTAAAGTCAAATCCCATTTACTCCTTGTCATCTATCCTGGGTTTTCCTGTTCTACCAATGAACACAACTCAACTCACCACCTCTCTGGGTTTGAAATTTTGAGAAATAGGTTTCCCAAATTCTTGTTCACTTGCCTTTAAAATGTTCTTCTCGCACCCGGGGCAACCAGTGAGCAGCAAGTGTTTACATCTTGACTAAGTAAACACGTCATTCCGCTGCCTTAACATTTATTGAGTACCCAGGGACTCCTTATGGCCGACAACTCCTTAAAAGCAATTTTAGTTCTTGTAATTGTACAAGTAAGGGAAGTTCATCAATTTACAAGTTGTCTGCCTTGAACTTGCTGTTACACAGGAAGGCTTGATATCCAGATTATCCTCAGAGCACTAAACCTCAGAACCGACCCATTAAAAAGCTGTTTAATTAAAATAGGGAATATTTTAAATGTTTCATTTTTATTTTTAAGGGTTTAAAAACTAATGTTCTGCATTTTTCTGCACTCCCAATTTAAAAAAAAGTGTAATCGAATAACAATCGAAACCAGTCAAATGCTGCTTTAACATCTGCAATAGTAAAACCACAGACCCAGATTTATACTCTCCTCTCATGGGCAAAGTTCTTATTTTCCTGAAGCCTTGACCGAGTTTTCATCATAATGGTAGTCGCTTGGTCGTGTCTGGACTGTTTGATAAAGTGTCAATACAGATCGGTGTTTATATTACCATCTGGCTGTGTGTTAAAAAGTGTCAAAGGTCAAAATACTTATTGAGAACTAAGTATATATTTAAATTTTTTTATGAAAACAAAAAGGATGAGTTACAGTGAAAGTGTTTTTAAGGTTTATTTACTTCGCTTTGGCTGTGCTGGGGCTCCGTTGCCGTGGGCTTTTCTCTAGTTGCAGGGAGAGGGGCCACCCTTCGTCGCGGTGTGCGGGCTTCTCGTTTCGGCGGCGTCCCCTGCTGCAGAGCGCAGGCTGTAGGGCCGAGGGCCTCCGCGTTGCGGCGCTCAGGCTCAGGCGTGGCTGCTCTGTAGCACGCGGGCTCCTCCCCGACCAGCGATCGACCCGTGTCCCCTGCATTGGCAGGCAGATTCTTAACTACTAGACCGTTGGGGAAGCCCACGTTGAACGCTGTGATGAACGTTATGGAAATTTTGGGAAACTTGGAGCGCCTCTCTTTGCGTCCATAACCACTCTTGCTGCTGCTGCTGTTCAGTCGCTAAGTCGCGTCTGACTCTTTCATGACCCCATGGGCTGTATGTAGCCTGAGAGGCTCCTCTGTCCATGGGAGTTCCTGGGCAAGAATCCTGGGGTGGGTTGCCATTTCCTTCTCCAGGGGATCTTCCTACCCAGGGATCGAACCTGAGTGTCTTTTGTCTCCTACGTTGGCAGGTGGATTCTTCGCCACCGAACCACCTGAGAAGCCCCCAAACCACTCTTAGCAGTCTTGAGGGCAAATTACTAGTGTTTCCTGTTACTTCATGTGGTGTATAAATGTACCAGCTCTAAGTGCCATGGGACATGGGCAATGTGTGCCTGGTTCAGGTTGGATTCCCTCCACTCCAGTCAGGCCTGGGAACTCAAATGGCTGCCCACTCCTTAGTGATACAGTTGTTTGGACCTGTCTCCATGGCAACCCAAGGGAACACAGGCCCTCGCTTTCCATTCCTGGTCTTGAGCAGGCACACCCTGGGCTGTTTGCCTCAGTGACAAACCTGGTGCTTCTGGAATTGATACAACGATGTCACTTCTCTGACAGCAGATGCTCCGTGTGGCACAGGCTGGTGTCGGGGGAAGCACACTTGACCATATTGCCACTGCCCAGCCCCCAAAACCCACGCACCACATGCATCAGCCCGGGTCTGGGAGCCGCCTCCCAGGAGCCTGTCCCCCTCAGTGTTTCTGATCGCTGCTGACAACCAAAGACCGCCAGTAGCTCCTCGGGGTTTCATCTTTCCTGAAATGGAGAATTCTTATTCTGCCCACTGCCGGGAGAACCAAGTGGAAGCCAAAGCCCTAGAGGGCTGTCCATTCTAACTGGTCTTCTTCTGCGGAACCACAGCGCTTCCTCTGTCAGGAATGTCCACTGTTAAGGGCGACTGGCCAGTGACAGCTCCCTGTGCTCAGAGTCAGTGAGTGGTGTGTAAGCCTTTAGCTTCTTTTTTATGGGTCCAGCGCTCTGGTTTCCTGACTAAAGCGCATTTATTTCACCCATGCTCGACCAGGTGCCTTCATTTTTTCTTACTTTCTATATCACTGTTCCAGTACTGTGGCCACCTGATGCCAAGTGCCAGCTCACTGGAAAAGACCCTAGTGCTAGAAAAGATTGAGGGCAGGAGAAGAGGAAGAGATGGTCGGATGGCATCATCAACTCGGTGGACGTGATTTTGAGCAAACTTCAGGAGAAGTGGAGGTCAGGGAAGTTCTGTAGTCCAGGGATCACTAAGAGTCAGACGCGACCAAGTGGCTGAGCAGCAGCAGCAGCAGCAGCATGTTCCATGGCATTCAGATTATACGGTGTCGCTTTGAAATTGGGAAAGACTAAGGAAATAATTTTATATGAAGCCATACATACAGTTATTTTAATAAGTTAAGGGAAGGGAAATCTCTGGCCTAATACTGTAGTTTTCCTATTAAAATCAATGTAAGTTTTAAATTAGTACTTTGGAATTACATTGTAGTGGAAGCTACATAGTTTGTAATATGGGAAATTATTGAACTTTGCTAATTACTTAGCATACCCTGCATTCATTTTGAGATTTTTTTTTTCTTTTGATAACAAAAGTGATATTTACTATGGAAAATATTTAAAAAAAAAAACAAAAATCAAAAGAACATAACTTGGAATCTTTTTACTCGGAGCTAGCCACTGACTGTTAGGGGCTTCCCAGGTGGCACTAGGGGTAAAGAACCTGCCTGCCAGTGCAGGAGATGCAAGAGACACAGGTTCAGTCTCTGGGTCGGGAAGATCCCGTGGAGGAGGGTGTGGCAACCCACTCCAGTATTCATGCCTGGAGAATCCCATGGACAGAGGAGCCTGGCGGGCTGCGATCCATAGGGTTGCAAGGAGTCAGACACAACTTACCCAGCACACAAGACAGCCACTGTTTCCATTTCACATCTGCACGTAGCTGGGCTGATATGTGGGGTTATTTCTATGCACAGAGGATACACATGCTTTAGGTTTTTTTTTTTTTTTTTTACCCTCAGTTCAGTTCAGTTGCTCAGTCATGTCTGACTCTTTGTGACCCCATGGATGCAGCATGCCAGGTTTCCCTGTCCATCATCAACTCCCAGACCTTGCTCAAACTCATGACCATCGAGTCGGTGATGCCATCCAACCATCTCATCCTCTGTCGTCCCCTTCTCCTCCTGCCTTCAGTCTTTCCCAACATCAGGGTCTTTCCCAGTGAATCAGCTCTTCACATCAGGTGGCCAAAGAATTGACATTTCAGCTTCAGCATCAGTTCTTCCAATGAATATTCAGGGTTGATTTCTTTTATGATGGACTGGTTGGATCTCCTTGCAGCCCAAGGGACTCTCAAGAATCTTCTCCAACACTACAGTTCAAAACCATCAGTTCTTTGGCGCTCAGCTTTCTTTATAGTCCAACTCTCACATCCATACATGACTACCGGAAAAACCATAGCTTTGACTAGACAGACCTTTTTTTGGCAAAGTAATGTCTCTGCTTTAATATGCTGTCTAGGTTGGTCGTAGCTTTTCTTCCAAGGAGCAAGTGTCTTTTAATTACATGGCTACAGTCACCATTTGCAGTGATTTTGGAGCCCAAGAAAAGAAAGTCTGCCACCGTTTGCATCATTTCCCCATCTATTTGCCGTGAAGTGATGGGACTGGATGCCATGATCTTTGTTTTTTGAATGTTGAGTTTTAAGCCAGCTTTTTCACTCTTGTCTGCTATTGTCTGTGCTGAATCTATATCAAATGTATTGCACTTCTAGTAACAGAAACCCTTACCTACTGTGTTTAAGCATGAATGACGAACATTACCTCGTGAAGCGGGAAGTCCAGGGATAAGAGGCCTGCAGGACAGTTCACTGGCCCCACCAGGGCCTCAAGATCAAGGACACAGGTGCTGTCCATTGTCTCTGTCCTGCCATCAACATGTCAGCCTCGTGCCAAGGTTGTTCCCGTCACGGCCATAAAATTGTCACCATGAGCATCTGGGGCAGCAGGCTTCCTTGTTCACACCTAGTAGCGCGAGAAAAAGCCCGATCCCCAGCCAAGGGATGGGCGTCCTGCCCGTTAAGCTGATGAACTAACTTAGGTGTGGCCTAAGTTAGTCTGTGGCCACCCCAGACCAATGTCAGTTCAGGTCCATGCCACAGCCCGGCTAGCTGGAACCTGGTCTCCTGTGTCCGTCGCTAGAGGGAGGGACTGGAGGGCACCAGCTGGCACAGACCAGTCTGTGTGGCGTGGCCCTCTCAGCACAGAGCTGCTGCCCCAGGGCGGGCTGTGAGGAGACGCTGGACATCAGCCCACCTGGTGACCTCACGTCACCACTGAATATTTTATGAACAAGTGTAAGAGTTGTATTAAAGGATCACGTCGGTCACTTTCTCATCATTACATTCAGGCTGTGGGCTAGCTTGCACTGATTCTCACAGTCCCAGCCTTCCTCCTGACTTGTTCACATGCTCCCTCCCCTTGGGGTTGGAAGGGCGGCCACCGGCACGCCCCCCTGGCACAGTCCTTCGGCTGGGCTCATGGGGAGCTCGGGTCCCCTGGCAGCTCCTCACTGCCTTGAACGAAGCCGGGGTGGCAGGCCTGCTGCTGGGAGCGGGGCTGGCTTGACTCCTCATCATGTGGCTGCCTGGGGAGGCTTGGGCACCACCCCAAATTCAGGATCTCCCAGGAAAGAGGACCCAGAGCATGGACGCCTGGTACCCGCTCCAGTCTTTAAAGATGGTCTTCTTCTTAAGCATTACAACCGTCACCAGAGTTGTGAATGAGTTGAATGTTGTTAGATATTTTAGTTTTCATTTAAAAATCAGTTCCTTTTGTATAAGTGCTCTGTTCAGAAAGAGTTGAATAGGCAGGGACGAAGTCTTCTGGGGAACTGACCCTTATTAATGTAATGTTCTGTAAAGTTTGGGAATTTTTGTGGTGTTCTTTTTGGCAATAGATACATTTCTCTTCACAAGTTTTGACTTTGCTACAGAAATTTAAAGCTAGAAGAAAAAATGAGCTTATAGATATAAATTATAATAGATGTAAACTTTAATATTTCTATTCTTTATGTACTTTTTTATTTTCAGTACCCTTGAAACAATGTCATAAATAATACAGAGAATTAATGGATATATTTTGGAGAATAATTCTGAGGAATAATAGGCATATTTGAAATTACTATTGCAAAAATCAGATGTTAAAGAAAAAAAGTTATGATGTATTCAGTTTTAAAATTGTACTATTAAATGTGAAACTTCATGTGTAATAAATAATTCTTATTTAATTTTAGGTGCCAGTGTAACATATACTAAAATAAAATGGAACAATTTCCATGGTTCTATAAAGGAATCTATAAAGGAGTTATAAATAATTATAGTAAAGCTTTTGTGAAATATTTTTATGGGACTAAAAATTGAAAACGTCTTAATAGGGAAATTTTCTTAAATGAGAAATGGGGTAAGTTAGTCATAGAGACCTCAAATCTAATATATCCTATGGGAACCATGAATAAGCAGTAACTTCTTAAGATAATCTTAAAAAGTGTCTGAAAATCAAGAGATTTTGAAAAAGGTTTTTGGAGGTAGCAGGAAGAAAAAGATGATTGTTATGTTAAAATTTCTCATGGGAAGTTATTTATTTTGCATGTTTTTTGATGTTACTGGAATAGAGATCTCAGTTTACCTGAATCTGGAAGGGCTGTGACTATGTAGGATTAAAAGCGAACAAATAAAACTGTTCACCATAGAGTCACACAGTTTTGGGAGGTGATATAATCCACTCCAGCGTCCCAGGATTTTTCTAGTGTTTTGAACATGAGGGCGTAGGCTGGAGGACATTCGGTGCTCAGACTGTGAAGAAAGCGCTCTTCAGCAGACAAGGAAACCATCACTTACCTTTGTGTTTTTTTGTTTTTTAACACAGGGTCTTACCGCCTCCCAACCTCCTTAACTAGTAAAAAGAATACAGAACTATAACATGGGCAAAGCATACCCATTTAATGAAAGGTTGCTCGGATTTATGAAATTTTTGTCTTTATTGCTTTTCTTCTTCTTCTTTTAAATAAGGGTAAGAGTCTGTATGGGGTATGGTTGGCAGAGCACCAGTCTATATGTGAGAAGACTTAGTCCTCCCTCTGGCATCGTCACCTTGCTGGGTTACCTTGATTGTTGTTCAGTCTCTCAGTTGTATCCGACTCTTTTTGACCCCATGGACTGCAGTACTCCAAGCTTCCCTGTCCTTCACCATCTCCGAGAGCTTCCAAACTCATCTCCCAAACTCATGTCCATTGAATCAGCGATGCCATCTAACCATCTCGTCCTCTATTGTCCCCTTCTCCTGCCTTCAGTCTTTCCCAGCATCAGGGTCTTTTCCAGTGAGTTGGCTCTTTGCATCAGGTGGCTAAAGTATTGGAGTTTCAACTTCAGCCTCAGGCCTTCCAATGAATATTCAGGATTGATTTCCTTTAGGGTTGACTAGTTTGATCTCCTTGCAGTCCAAGGGACTCTCAAGAGTCTTCTTCATCACCCCAGTTCGAAAGTATCAGTTCTTCGGGGATCAGCCTTCTTTATGGTCCAACTCTCACATCCATACATGACTACTGAAAAAACCATAGCTTTGACTAGACGGACCTTTGTCAGCAAAGCGATGCCTCTGTGTTACCTTGGACAAACAACATAACCTCTCTGATCCTTGGTTTTCTCATTTCTAAAGAGAAGGTGTGCGGGTCAGATGTGTCCCAGGGGTTCCTTTTCACCGTAGGACTGGAGTATATGAGGAGTCAGGGATGATGGCCTAGAGGAACCTCTGAGTGTGACAAGCCCTGGGTGTGTGTGTTCCAAAGGCTGTCTTCCCACAGCTGGGGGAGGTGGCATCTGGGGCTCCCAGACCCCTGCCCGGCAGGAGCGAGTGCATCGTTGGACCGAGGAGGCTCGGCCTCCGCCTCATTCCTTAGGTCGGCCTGGGGATTCGTTTCTGTCCTTCCAGATCTTGTTTTAACCTAAAAAACAAAAAACAAAACCCAACTGTGGACGTTCCTTTGCAGTTGGCCTGGTGACTTAACGTGCTTTGCAGAGAAGTTCTGTGGGTGGGCCTTGACCCTGTCCTTTCCTCTCCCCTGACGCAGAGCCATCACACTGGAGAACCAGCTGGTGATCCTGGCAGCGGCGGCCAGCGACGCAGGGGCCTACTACGTGCAGGCGGTCAACGAGAGAAACGGGGAGAACAAGACCAGCCCGCCCGTGCACCTGAGCATAGCCAGTGAGTGCCTGGCCCGCATGGCCACGGGGGCGGGTGACGCTGGGCGCGGCGATGCCGCGACTCACAGGCGGGGCTGTGCAGCAAGTCTCGCCTCTCTGGCTGGTGGTTATGGTTCAGGGTTGATCCATTGTCTATAGCTGCTTTCCTTGAAGTGACTGGCAGGAAATGTGAACCCGACCAGTAATTGTAAATGCAAGATCTTATTTATTTGGGGGAACTTAAAGACAAAAATTTTTTTTTTGCTTTGGTACTCTGTTAATGTATATGTTTTTTAAGAACAGAACATCTTGGGGCTTATAAGGAGTCGTATCCATGAAACTTATATGGGACGAGATTAGGCCACAGGTTGTGTTCTTTTACTTTAATTTTTAAAAAACCTTTGAGAAAATGCAGATATTAAGTTTTGTTAAAATTAGGAGTGTATCTTAAGAATAACTAAAAGCGTGGATCATGAAGAAAATGCACACATGTCACAGTTAAATGTTCAGTTTATTTAAGGAAGTTTTAGTTTGAAGCAACTTAGTTTACATATTTGGCCTTCGAAAGAAGGCTCCAAAAATTGTCCGTCCAAGAGCTGATTGCCAGAGAAGTGGGGAATGATTAGAAGCGAGAACTTGGAGCCGAAAGAGATCAAAGGTAAGTCTCAGAAGTGCCACCAATGTCTGCAGCGAGAAGCTTCATGGTCGGAAAGGCAGGGACTGTGCTGTTGAGAAAACACAGCTGGAAGATGGTTGTGGAAAATTTCAGAATACTATGATCACATCATAATAGAGTGAGTTAAGTAACTTTGTCTGTATAGTGGTAGATTTCATCTTTTTACAAAGCTCTTTGGAGGAATGGCTTTCCCCTTCGGTGGTTTTGTGTCATAGATGAGCTCGACCACAGCGTCTGCCTCACCTGGTCCCCAATGATGCAGTTGCTTTAGGCCCAGCACAGCTCCTGGGAGAGTGTAGCCAGCACCGGGGTCAGGAGGCAGCGGGCATTAACCGAGTGTGCCCTCACCTGCCCTGCACGTGCCCAGCAAGTGCTCCCAGGGGGCCACCACCCTGTCGTCAGCACCGTAATTCCTGGGAGTTGAGTCCTCAGCTCCAGACCACAGATGGTGCAGGTCTGGCCTTCAGTGGGGCCTCTTCGGGCTGTGGAGAGCTGTGTCCACTGATTCGACATTGGGCTCACAACATCCAGTGTGCGTTGCTCTGCTGTTTAAAGGACCCCGTGAACCAAGAATCACAGCAGTAAAAAATGCGATTTATGAAGACTTTTCAATACTAATCGGAGAAGGCAATGGTACCCCACTCCAGTACTCTTGCCTGGAAAATCCCATGGATGGAGGAAACTGTGTTATTAAGTAGACTGTGATAATTAGTTATTTCCAACTTACATCATTAGAGCCATTTATTCTGTTTAGCAAATCTGATTCAACACTCAATTGTAAAGTATGTACTAGGCTAATAAAAATAGGTCAGATTAGTAGAATTCTGAGTCAGAAACAAAAAAGTTGACCTTAGTCTATTGGGGGTGGGGGGCGCTGCACAGATATTCTGGTTAACTTGATGCCGACCTCGCAAAGTTCTGAAACAGCCACACCCAGGAGTTTCCTATGGGGCCGGAAAATGAGCCAATACAGTGGGTTTGCAGGTTGCCATGCTAACACAGTACCAAGCCTTAGATAATTGGAATATGTAAATTTTTTAATAATTTCAGTGTCTAACCAAGAAGCATTTTAGAAGCAGCTCATAAATATTATAATTAACTGCCTTGCATTTTGTTCCATGTGTATTTTTATCTTTTTGTTGGCACCAGGTAAAATGTGTAGAAGGTGAGATGTAAGGATGTGATGGTATAGACAGACTCATCCTAAGTCTTAGGAGAAGACCTGCATTCTGTCTGCTTTTGTGTTCTTTGCTGTTTATGGGGACCAGATAGAACGTGACAAGTAAGGAGACTGAGGAGACAACCATTTTAATTCTTGAGTGAACTGGCCTGTTGACGTATTTCCCTAAAAGTTAAATGGCACCCAATCATGCATTTTCTCACTGGAGTTCTATTTAGAAAACCTCTAAAGATCAGAAGTCTTGATAAATCTGCAGAAAACCCCAGAATTGCTTGTTTATTTATTTTTACTATTATTTATTTCTGTTTTAAAATTTTGGACCGTGCTCTGCAGCTGGTGGGATCTTCGTTTCCTGACCAGAGATGGAACCCCCCCACCCTGCAGTGGAGGCTCAGAGTCCTAACCATGGGCCCCCCCAGTGGACGCCAGGGAAGGCCCCAGAGTGACTGCTCAGGTGTTTCTCCTCTCTGGACTGTGGGGACACTGTGAGGATGGGGGGACCCCTGCCAGCACCATGAGAAATACGGAGGGTGCATCACCTCCACCGGATTTATTATGGGATTATAAATAATGAATAAAATTAAAATTATAGAAAAAGTAAACTCCATAAATTTATTACGAAACACTCTTGAGACCTGTTCACGCAGACAGTAAGTGCAGTGTGTTCTTCAGACCTAGACATCTTTTTTCCTCTGATGTAGGCTTCTTAAAAATACCAAACAAGATTGATGAAAAATTTTAGAAACTTGCCAGCCAGCATTTCTGAAGAATCTAAAGATATTACACCCAATTATCATTTAACGATGATAAATTTTCCCTTGGCATCAGGAGAATAAAGTAGGGAACCTTTCTGTAGTGAATCTGATCAAGGTGGTAGGCTGCTGGCAATTAAATTCCTGGTGGCTTGCACTGTAATTAACTTAAAAGTGGAGAGAGCCACACAGCCCACCGCTTGTTTGCAGTCATCATACTAAACTGTTCCTGTTGCTGGGACAGCCTGGCGTCCAGCTGGAGCAGCTCCCAGGCCGGCCGTGCCTGGACCCACCCAAGTGAGCGATCCCCTATCACCCGGCCGGCAGGAGGAGACGCTGTGTTTCCCCGCACAGTAACCTTACCACCACCTCAGTGGCTGAATACTTTGGCTACACGGGAAGCTTATAGGAAGCAAAAAGGTTGAGATTAAAAATAAAATTTTGAGGCAGCACGGCAATCCGAGTGGCCGTGCAGCCCGACCGTGGTACCCCCGCTGCTCCCCGCCCTGCCCCTGCACGTGGTTAAGAGGGTAAGTCACCGCGTCCTGCCAGGCGTTCCTGCCTGCCGGGAAGGGGAGGCCGTCTCTGGGCTGTCCACCCCTGCTCCCGGGGAAAGCCTGCCGCGATCTCGGGGTGGATTCACTTTGAAGTTTTCACGTGACGTGAAGCCAGCAGATGTTAAGGATGTAGGTGGACCGCTGAAGCACGCTGCATGAATTTTTCATGGCCGACTCCCGCAGCTCAGGTGCACGCCAGGAAAAGAACGGGCTGTGCTCGCCTGAGAGGACGCGTTTCCAGTCTGAGGGCAAACCCAGGCAAGCTCCATACACCTGTCAAGCCACGCTCGGCTTTCCCTTTGAAGATTTTACATCGACTTAACTCTTGTGGATCAGATCTTCTAAAGTGAATTAATCTGTGAATGAGAGTTTCTTTTTTAAAAAGGGAAAGATAGAGTTTAGGAGATGAGACGAGTTCTGTACAGTGATTAACCGATTATTGTTTCAACGCCCTCATACGAGCCTTAGACACATCATTAGCTCTGACCTAATCTTCAGAATGTCCAGCATAATGAGACTCTCTGCTGGGCACGAAGCTTAGATTAGGAAAGAAACGACTGCTCTCTCCTTCCTGCTTTTCTCATCTCTCTCATTTTAATGTCTCCTCTTCAAACAGCGTTTGCAGATAGGATATCATTTCAGCTGATGCTCCTTGAGGCTGGCAAACCCTTGCTTTTAATTCTGAAGCCCACTTAACACTCTTTTGTCCTCTATAATGCTAATTTAACCGCAGCCCTCGTATACGGTTAGCAGTTGAAAGTGAATTCCTGAGAATAATGTCTGCGAGCATTCGTCCGAGAGGACTGCCCTGTACAGCATGGCTTTCGTGTGCCCGGATAAACTTCCGTCTTACTTTCTTCGTGCCTCTAACACCACAGGCAGAGAGGGGCCTTTCAGCATGCGGCTTTCTCTTGTTCTTTGACGTGGGCTGGATGCCCAAAGTGATAGGAATGATTTGAAATGTTTTTAGAAAGCAATCTGGAGGTAGTGTCTTATTACAAACGACCAATTTCAGATCCAGCGATGACTTTATAGGTTACATGGTACCTCACCGCCAGAATGTTCAGAAACATAAAAACAGGAAGTGTCCTTCACAGTAGAATTTAATCATTGAGCTTGTGCGTGCTGAGTCACTTCAGTTGTGACCCCATGGACTGCAGCCTGATGTGTGCACACTGAGCTCTGCTGAGGAATGAGCATGTATCATACCAACAGGTGAGGTACAGGAAGGTGAAGAACACGGTATCTTGAGTATCCTGCGAATCGTGACGGCGTCATTCCATCTTCAGTTCGTGTCTCAGGACACAAGATACACTTGGTGAATGGAAACCCGTATTTTGCTCGGTCCTCCTGATAGTGTTCAGTTCTCTGGACAGGCTCTTCAACATCTGACTGCGGAGGGCGTTTGTCCTGGAACGTGGCTGATGAAGGGCTCGGGTGTCGATGTCGCCATTTGTACTTCTGTGGCTCCCTTGCTAGGCTTGTAACTCAGATCTGTGACTTCCCCCCAGGGGTACTTGTATCCAGTTGTCTACCCTGTCAGAGTTAGTTTAGTTAAAAATACACAAATACATGAATCCACCTACCAGGCAAAGGTGAAACCAGGGCCCACTGGAAGGTTCTGAGAGCAGATGGACATGGGAAGGCATCCTGCCCGCCTGGAAGATGAGAGTTTCCACCTGCCTTGGGGCGCTTGCGTGCAGTGTGTGGTGGGCCGTCACACTGGTGGACCCCCATCTGCATAGCGGCATTGACGATTAGGTCTCTTCTTACGGTTCCAGTTCAAGAACACAAGCGAGAATGCCAGTTCTGGTGTAGGTGTCCACGGTGGTGGGTGAGGTTTGGAATAAGTGTACAGCTGGGGATTCTCCGCCAGACTTGAGAAATAAAGGTCAAAGTGATTAAAAACAACGAGGCCCTGATTCTCTCCCCACATGCGCGAGACAAAGCCGGGTTGTTTTTTTGTCATCTACTCGTTTTCTCTCCATCGAATTCCCATCTTTTCTCATCCCAAGCTGTCTTCCTTTTCCCCCTCTGTGACTTATTTCAGTCTAACTTCGTCCTTGGTAAACCCTGGGGTGCTGGGTTCAAGCATGAGTTGTAATTTGCCCTCCGCTTTCAAGCACATTTGGGGTGCCCAACATCTCCACTCTCCCAAAGCAGCGCTCCTCACATGGGCTACGATGCCCCCCAGGGTGCACAGAGACTTCCCAGAGGGTGAGCAATCTGGTGTGATTCTCAGGGCAGCTGTTTCCAACTGCTTCCTCATCTTCTTTGTAAAGATCAGATCATCCTAGGGATTGATTCTCTGGTAGTCCGGTGGTTGTGACTCGGTGTTCACGCTGCCTGGGTCCAGATTCGAACCTTGGTTGGGGAGCTAAGATCCTGCAAGCCGCAGCATGGCCAATGATAATAATTAAAAATTAAAGATAAAACCCAGACTGTCCTGAGGATGCCCCAAGTGTCGGGAGACTTTTCTCACCATTGTCCCTCTCCTATGGGCATGTGTCCCACTCTTCCTAAATCTTCAGTACAGGCGTCATCTGAGGGTACAAACTCCAGGAACCAAACAAAGGGGTAATTCTAAATGTCGGTGTCAGAACTGAGACAGTGAAGTACTCTAATAGCTGGGAAGTAAATCCTTTTATAAATCAGGTGTTTTCAATTCGCTGCTGTCTACAAAATGAGGCAAATCCCAAAGGCACTGTCAGCTGACACTTTATTATAAGCAATCTTCCGTGATCGATCGCCAAGTGACAGAAAGCCCGCTTGCTTTCAGTATGGGCAGGCATTTCCAGACCTGCAGTTTGGGGACTGCCCCGCTCTACTCAGCAAACAGTGAGTGAAAGGGGCGGTGGCTTCAGGCCATGTGTTCAAGAGCTAGCAGGCCACCTTCATGCTCCCCCTCCCCTGTGGGCCCACCATGGAGGGGCCACATGCAGATGGTGGAGCCGCCAGCAGGGCAGGCTGAACCACTGCATGGAAAGAACAGCCCTGGGGAGTCACCCCAGCTACGTGAGACTCAATGTGGGTGGGAAAGGGCTTCCCATGTGGCTCAGTAGTAAAGAATCCACCTGCCAAAGCAGGAGACACGGGTTCAATCCTGGATTGGGAAGATCCCCTGAAGGAGGAGGGCATGGCAACCCACTCCAGTATTCTTGCCTGGAGAATGCTAGGCTCCCACAGAGGAGCCTGGTGGGCTACAGTCCATGGGGTCACAAAAGAGTCAGACATAACTTAGCAACTAAACAATAGCCAACAACCAGCGGAAAACTCTGTGTGCTAAGCACTGAGATTGCAGAGTTTATTTGTTATTGGAACAAATAGTAGTCTACATATCTAATAAATTACTCTGTGACTTGTGGTATACTAAGAGGAATTTAAACAATTGAGAGAGATTTCTATAACAGAATTCCCTCCATTTTCATCTACTTTTTTATATGAGCAAAATTTCCCAGCAGTTACTTCTACAAAAAAGAAAAGTAGGATTAGAATGAGGGTAAGCCTTGCCATCCATCTCATGCATGTCCTGTGATTTTTTTTCTTGTATATAATATTCACTAAAATTTGTTATACATGTATTTTTTTTTTGGAGGGTGCAAGTAATAATTGTAACAGTAGCTCAATTTAGAGCATGAGGTTTTTTTAAACTCTGGAAGCCTTTGTTTGCTGGGAATTTTTTAATTTATATACATAGTTTTTCAGAGGTTGTGATAGGGTGATCAATAAAATACATTTAATCATTAAATACAATAAATTAGGATAAAATCCTGTTGGAGGAATATAATGGAAACACAAATTCAGAAAGGAAAATAGAAATGGAAAATTTTTGACTATTAAAAACTAGAGGTTGTTCATGAATTGTTTAAATGGGTGCTGATGCGTATCAAATCCTTAGACCTGCTCTATCAAATATTTAGGTTCCTTTGGATACATATAAGAGTACTGCAATGGTTTATGTTATTAAAATATACTAGAACATTAAAATATTAAAATATACCAGAAATTATATTCTTTACACTTCTTCAAATCTGTGTTTAAAAACTTCAGATGTCAACTTATGCTATGGAAATGATAACTTGGTTTTTAAAAAGTTCTTTTAGGTGATGTAACAGCAAAAACTTGTCTAAGCTATATCAGATTTGGTGATAATTTATAAATAAGCTGTTGAGTGACTCCTCAAGGGCACAGGTAGAGGGTACTTGCTCCTTGAGATAAAGATAGGTGTTTCACATACGTTTTCCTCCTGAAATGCCACACCTGCCCTGGGAGTTAATGATCCACCCATTTCAAAGCTGAGGTCGCTAAGGCCCTAAGGAGTTAGGCTATTGACGGAAAGCACAAGAAGTTAAATGGAGAGTTGAGAATTCAAGCCAAGGTCTGTCTGACTCCCAAACACCCTAGTTTCTCCTCTAGGAGGGAGGCTGGGCCGGGCCCTTGGTGTGAGCTGTGTACTGATGCGGGGAGCCCCAGGAAAAGGCTACATGTGTGGGCAAAGTGGCCGCTCCCTGAGGCAGCACCCCCTGGTCTGGAGGTTCTCTGTCAGGAGCTCTTCCACACCTGGCCACAGAGGAGGAGGCTGTGTTTTAAAAAGCGAGAGCTTCTGTTTTGACCCCAGAACCACTTCCGCTAACCATTCAGTCCTGGTAAAGCCCGTGTGCTGCCTGTGCAGACGCAGTGTGGAGCCTGGCCCCGTTTTGCGACCCGCTGAGGTCAGCTCGGGTGGCCTGGACTTAGACCCCACTCACCTGGACACAGGTGGGCTTTCGGGTGTCGTGGGAGATGATACTGGAGCCAGCGCTGACCAGCGTACATCAGGGCGATAAATCACAACATCCAACAGCTAAGTGGCGGTGTTTCCTGTAACACTAGACACCACGTGGGCTGTCAGGTGGGATGTGGTTGGTCTCAGTGTTTCCCACAGGCACGGTTTTGCTCCCCCACTTCCCAAGCATTCCTGTTGACACGCTGGGGTGCATTTTGCAGACTGAGTGAATGAGACGCCCCCCGGGAGTGAGGGGAGTACACGGAGGAAGTCCATTCACCAAGCAGATCCTGACCAGCTGGATGTGGTAAATGAGCCATAGTATTCATTTACTTCTCCCAATTATAACATGGTTATTTAAGGGCACAAATAAATTAGGCAGTGATTTGCCTAATCAGGTTTTTTACAGACTCTTCCACAAAACTCAGCTTTAAGAATTTCCCCAAAACCCCTCTCCTCCTGCCCCCTTACTAACCATACCACTTCAGGTGATTATGTCCAGATATGTGTTTATTTTTGACCGCACTGGGTCTTCACTGTTGCCCACAGGCTTTCTCTAGTTACAGCAACTGGGAGCAACTCTTGGCTGCAGTGCATGGGCTTCTCACTGAGGTGCTTTCTCTTGTTGCTGCTCGCAGGCTCCAGAGCGCGGGCTCAGTAGCTGCGGCTCCTGGGCTCCCGAGCGCGGGCTCAGTAGTTGCGGCTCCCGGGCTCCCGAGCACAGGCTCAGTAGTTGTGGCACACGGGTTTAGCTCCTTCACAGCATGTGGGATCCTCCCAGACCAGGAATCGAACCTGTGTCCCCTGCATTTGCTGGTGGATTCTTATCCACTCTACCACCAGGGAGGTCCCTATAGCCAGATATTTAAACACAGGACTCTTGAGGCAGCTGGAGAACTGTCAATAGAAGTACCTCTAACAACTTTTACCCTTGACTTTAGGGTCCAGTGTCTTAACCCTAGCCAACAGCCACATCCTAAATTTAGGTAACTGAGAATTGAAGAACATTTCACTATAGGCTCATAATATGCAAACATAACATTTCAAAACTTAATAACATTTGGAGAGCAACTCAACATTATAACTCAATATTGTAACATTTTAACTTACTGTATACTTATGCAGTATCTTCCTAGTTCTGACCAAAGATAAGGAGTTTTTAGACTGCACAGACAAATGGGATGGAAAATTGAATTTTCTGTATAATCATTTATGAACTCTAACATCTATTCATTGTCCATCTTGTCTGGGGAAATCCCAGGCAAAGTTGTAGTTATCATCTGAGATGAGACCGCAGAACTAGTTGTTAGTTGTAAACGTGGTTTTCTCAGTTGTTGAATAAAAACGACACACACTTCCCAGTACCATTTCTTTTTATGAATGAGTTCAGTATTCGGAATCTGATAATTCAGAAACATCTGTTTAGCTTCTCTTCCTTAGGCCTTTTTGAGGTTTTTCCAACTCCAGCTTGTAGATTATTTAGATAGCAGAATTGTTTTCAATTTGTAAAATCGTATTGAAAGTCCTTAAACTGGTTGTGGCCTTAAGTAGGCAGCCTGATGTTTGGTCATCTTCTGATAACAGCTCAGATCTACCTTTACCGCTTAGTCATAATGTTTTATTACTGATCACAATAAATGATGTTCTTTTGGCTCTTACAGAAGGCAGTTATAGCAGGTAATTAAAATTGTAGCTCTTTACATGGTGGCTGAGAATATTAAATCAAATCTTAAGAAAATCAGGTAAAATGTTGTTAAAGAGAAAGGCCACTCAGCTGCTCTGAAGACCATTACCAGATCCCAAGTGCCGGAGTCCCCTGCTCTTCCAAGAACATTTTGTATCCGAAATGTAAAAAAGATGACATTTATGTCATAAATAATAGGAGCCAGAAACCGATCTTAAGAAGTAGACCCTTTCTGTGTTCTAACTGGTGAGTCCTCCGCAGTGGTCTCTGCATGTAATTCTTTGTTATTTCAGGCAATTATCCTGCTTGTGCCCTCTCACCTCTCATGATCTTCAGGAATATCCTGCTTGGCACAAAGTCAGTCCCCACTCTCACAGCCTCGTGTAGCTCGATATCTGGCAAAGCAGGGCGTCTGCGAGTGTAAGAAGCGTGACTTCTGATGGTCAGTGTAACTTGCTGTTGGCCCAGGAACGTCAGGCAAGCGTAGCTTCTTAAGATGGATTCCGAGGACTGCTCTTTCCTGTAGTTTTATAGGATCACAGATATGTGAGCTCGGGATTTTCTGGTTCACCTTAGTTGCAGATGAGAATGACTATCTGAGGAGCCTGAAGGATGTACTGTGTGGTTTTCCCAGGGAGCAGGACATAAACAAAAACCCAGAAGAGCAAAAACTCTGGTGGAAGGATGGCTGCTTTTTCATTTTGGTCCGGGGCCTGGGAGTAGGAGTTAGAGCTCCAGGAGATGTAAGTCGGTGGCGGCGACCCAGTCGGCTGGCCCCGCGGGTGGGTGGTCTGTCTGTTTGCCTGTTCTACTGATAATGGAGTTCGCTGAGCTGTATCCCAGCTGGTATTAAATGACCCTCTCCCTGCAGCTCCCTTCACTTCCCTTGGAAGATTGTCCACACGCTAACGTACTTCCCCATCAGGGTGTTGCTCAGTGGCTGTATGGATTCAGACAGGGCGAAGCACAGCAAGGCTTGCTGTCATCTGGGAGGGTTCCCAGCACTAATGGCTCCCGAATTCAGCCTGCTCCCTTTCATCCCTTCAGACTCTGGGAAGCATGCTGATTAGTCAGAGTGTCCTACGTATGAAAACCAGACAGACAGGCTGCCCTTTGGTTAAAAGCTCGTTTAAGAAAGTTTCAGTGGTTTACTCAGGAAGACCAAACTCAATAGAGGAAAACATCCTCAGAAAAACCTATGCAAACAATGTTACCATCATAAAGAAATATAAAGTGAACAGGTGTAGTTAGAGCCTTTCATTCCTTTCTTCATTTTCACCACAACATTAAAAGCATCATTACGGTGACCATGCTCTTACAAAGATGAGGGCAGGAGTTCTGCTCTCTTGAACTCTGTCCTGGCGTTGACATCAGCTGGGTTGAATCTACCTCTGAAGTCTGCACCTGAGGGACTGGGTGGTCACCAGTGTGCCCCCACGGGCTTCAGTGCCGACTGGTTGGTGCCCCTACCCTGCTGGCCTGATGGTCATTAGACATCTTGAATCCCTGGCCCGGAAGAACACTCAGGATGCACAGAGAAGTAGCTGGAGCATCGTTGTGGGAGCAGTTGGCATCCTCTGCCATTCCAGAGTCACCCTGTGCTCAGCCCCAAACACCTGAAGAGGAGCAGTCAGAAGTGCTGCAGGGCCGTCTCCTTGGCTTCTCATTTTTCTTCCAAAATGTATAACCCCCATTTAAGAACTTCAGACTTCCTCCCTGGTATTTTGTTCAGAAAACACTGAGCACCTAATATCTACCAGGCATTATACTTGACACTGAGAAAACTAAGTAAATGAATGAGACGTGTGGTTCTTAGGACGTCCCCAGCAGTCCAGAGAGGCTAAGACCCCACACTGCCAGTGCAAGGGCCATGAGTTCCATCTGATCAGGAAACTAAGACCCTACATGCTGCCACACGTGGCCAAAAAAAAATAAGACACACGATTCCTGCTCTTCCTGAGCTCTCTCTTTCTTGAGGAGAGGTGGATCCATGAGCAAATGTTGAGGATACAGCATGTTAAATGCCGAATGGACGTTTCTCTTCTAGGGCCAGAGAAGCATTGTTAGCAGAGCTCTGTCCTCTCGTCTCCTGTTGATGGAGGGATGCAGCACCAGCGAGGTGGTTACGAGAGGATGTCTGGGGTCGGACTGTGCTCTGTGGGGCTGGAGACCACTAGACCTGCCGTCCTGGTGGCCGCTCCCCCAGCTTCAAACACGCGTCTTCTCTCCACCAGAACGTGCTTTCCGCCAGGCCGGGGGCGGGGGCGGGGGGGGGGGGGGGGGCGTCTGTTTCTCTGCGCGGCTCGAAGAATGCGTGGCAAGTAATAGGGACTCTGTAAAGACTTGTGAATGAGTGAAGCAAATGCATTGCTTTCTTCCCTGTCTTCACTCTTCACCCTGCGCAATGGACCATTATTTGTGCTCTCTTGTTCTTTTTTTCCTTAACATTTATTTATTTGGCTGTGTCGGGTCTTAGTTGCGGCACGCAGATTCTCTGTTGCCGTGTGGGATTGTCTGCTGCAGCTCCCGGGCTCTGCGGGTGTGGTGTGCGGGCCTAGCTGCCCAGAGGCATGTGGGACCCTAGTTCCCTGACCAGGGGTGGTACCCACGTGCCCTGCCTTGCAAGGCCGATTCTTAGCCAGGGGACCACCAGGGAAGTCCCTGTGCCCTCCTGCCCTTGACCTCTGCCACCTGTGGCTGCTCGGTGCCTTCTCACCAGCTGTCCTCTTGTCCTCCTCCAGCTCCTTGTCTTTAGGGGTCTCCAGCTCCTTCGGTTCCCTCCACTCCCACACGGGAGGCCTCTCCATTGTCTCACCCTCGGGTGCAATGTTTTGTTTGCTTTTCCGCTGTTCACTTCTCCTAGGAGGACTCACTGATTCTGTGACTGTAACTGTCACCTTCGGTCAAATGTTCTCTCCCGATACTTCTCAGCATCCAGTCCTTGCTAAGCAGAAAGTTGGATGAATGATTTTAAGTCCATGATGACTCTAAAATCCTGATTATCTTCTAACTATTTAACTTCTTTGCTTGACTTAGTAAGGTGACCTGACATGGAAGTCTTGCTCCCATGCGCCTCCTCAATTATCGATTGTTTTCTGTTTAATGACTCCTTTTGGCCTCCGGCTTCCCTCTTTCTCTCTCTCCCTCGTCCAAGAGGTTATGCACCTCCTGGTAACAGGAGAAAAAGCGATCAGGAAGTTAGGCCCTGAGAACAGGATCTCAGGTGGTGCTGTTGGACATCGTCGCTTGGAAATCAAATTAGCCTGTGTCCTTCCACTTCCTGCCTCAAAGTCTGTTCTTCTCTTAAATTCCCTACAAAGTCATCCCCCCTGCTTTCTGTGCTCCCAGCTCTCAGCTCTCCCTGATCATGTAGTTAAATCCCAGATTCTTAGAATGCCCATCCATCCACCCATCCGTCCACTGTTTGGTTCACTCAGCACACCTGAGCTCATTCAGCACTTGGTGAGTGGCAGCGCTGTGCTGGCCCCTGACAACGTACTGGTGATCCAGGCAGGCTGGATTCTGCTGTCATAGCGCACTGTTGGGAGCAAGAGACAAACCAGCACTTTCCCCTGGGCGTCCTAAGTTGGAGGCAGACGTTCCCCACGCGTCCTGAGTGTCTGCCCCTTCCTTTTCTAATCCTTCTCCTGCTTTAAAAGGTAGGGTTGGGAAAGTGAAAGTGAAAGTCACTAGTCATGTCCGACTTTCTGTGACCCAGTGGACTATACAACCCATGGAATTCTCCTGGCCAGAATACTGGAGTGGGTAGCCTTTCCCTTCTCCAGGGGGTCTTCCCAACCCAGGGATCAAACCCAGGTCTCCCGCATCGCAGGCAGATTCTTCACTGTCTGAGCCACCAGGGAAGCCCAAGAATACAGGGGTGAGTAGCCTAGTCCTTCTGCAGGGGGTCTTCCCAACCCAGGGATCAAACCCAGGTCTCCCACATCACAGGCAGATCCTTCACTGTCTGAGCCACCAGGGAAGCCCAAGAATACAGGGGTGAGTAGCCTAGTCCTTCTGCAGGGGGTCTTCCCAACCCAGGGATCAAACCCAGGTCTCCCACATCACAGGCAGATCCTTCACTGTCTGAGCCACCAGGGAAGCCCAAGAATACAGGGGTGAGTAGCCTAGTCCTTCTGCAGGGGGTCTTCCCAACCCAGGGATCAAACCCAGGTCTCCCGCATCGCAGGCAGATCCTTCACTGTCTGAGCCACCAGGGAAGCCCAAGAATACAGGGGTAAGTAGCCTAGTCCTTCTGCAGGGGGTCTTCCCAACCCAGGGATCAAACCCAGGTCTCCCGCATCGCAGGCAGATCCTTCACTGTCTGAGCCACCAGGGAAGCCCAAGAATACAGGGGTGAGTAGCCTAGTCCTTCTCCAGGGGGTCTTCCCAACCCAGGGATCAAACCCAGGTCTCCCGCATCGCAGGCAGATCCTTCACTGTCTGAGCCACCAGGGAAGCCCAAGAATACAGGGGTGAGTAGCCTAGTCCTTCTCCAGGGGGTCTTCCCTACCCAGGTCTACCCACACTGTAGCAGATTCATTAGCAGCTAAGCCACAGGGAAAGCCCAAGAATACTGGGGTGGGTATCCTACCCCTTATCCAGCAGATCTTCCTGCCCCAGGAATTGAACCGGGCTCTCCCGCATTGCAGGCGAATTCTTTACCAACTGAGCTATCAGGGAAGCCCTCTGGTTGGTAAGCATGAAGTTAATATGTGCGAGATGTGTGTTGAAGAAACTCTTTTTGTGAGAAGAGTTCACAGTGTTTCTTATTTGTATGACTATTAGTGTAGGCTTATATAGAGAAAACATGAACAAAATTCAAGAGACAGGTTACGTTAGAGATAAATAGAACAGATCAGTGAAATTACAGCCTCCAAGCCGTCAGTATCACTTTTCTCAGGAGCAGGGTCCTTCTGCGGGCAGAGCTGACCGAGCCCTGTGGCGTGATATAGCACCAGTGTATCAGACTGTAACGTAAGAGAGGGATTGCTTTACAACTGGACCATTAGCACACGCTCTTCATCTCTAAGCCGTCCAGTATGTGATCCATAGAAACTGATTTCCTCATAACTCATGTGTTACATGCATGACTCATATACGTGTACACAAAATGACTTAGACACACAAGTTAGAACTCTCGTCCTAGCTCAGGCTGCCACAGCAAGATGCCACGGACAGGGCAGTGTAAACAGCACGTCCCAGAGCCAGGTGCCAGGGTGCTTCCTGGTGAAACCTTTCTCCCTGCTTGAAGACAGCTGTGTCCTCTGTGCACCCGTCGGGGGAGGGAGGGAAGCGAGATGCCTGGCGTCTTTTCCTTTCTAATAAGGACACCAGTCCTATCAAATCGGGGCTGACCTCATTACCTCATTTTACCTTAATTCCCTCTGCAGAGGCTGGATCTCCAAATCTAGTCACAAGGAGGGTTAGGGCTTCCACATAGAGATTTTAGGGCTTCCACAATGGTTCAGCAGGTAAAGAATCCACCTGCAACGCAGGAGACATAGGAGATGTGGGTTCAGTCCCTGGGTCAGGAAGATCCCCTGGAGAAGGAAGTGGCAATCCACTCCAGTATTCTTGCCTGGAGAATCCCCCGAACAAAGGAACCCAGCGGACTACAGTCCATGGGATGGGGAAGACCATTCAGTTCACAACCGCCCCCAATTTCTTTTATCTCTTGTAGCTTCTTTCCTGAGGTCTTAGATCAGGAGTCCAGACTTCCCATCTGTGGGATGTGTTTGCTCCTTTCCCGGGTCTCCTTTAGTCCACACAACACCTTAAAAACCCATGAACCAGTATTTAAGCATTGAGAGAAACTTTTCTGACCTCAGAAACTGTTTGACAAGTTGCCACCTCCCCCGGAGGAGCGATCTCCCTCGCTGAGCACCTCCTCCTGAGGCAGAGGCTCAGGTCTTCCCGGGGAGCACACTGTTCTTTGTTTGGGGAAAACTTTCCTGTGGAATGTTGAATGATTGCAGGTTTAAAGCTGTGAGATGGGCAGCTGTTTCAGAGTGAGAGAGAAGTCTCTTCATTCTTGAGGAACTCGGGTGTTTGTGTTGATAGACCCCCTCTTTAGAGAGAAATGTTTCTGAATCTCCAGCCACTGCTCTGGGGGCACCTGAGCTTTGACCCGTGGGCAGTTTCTGTGATGATGGGGGTCCTCTCTACTTGAGCCGTGCAGTGTGGTGGCCAGTACCCGCAGGGCACTGTTGAGTACTCGAAATGTGACTAGAGTGTTTGAGCAAGTGGCTTTTTAACTTTACTATTTTAATTTTAGTAACCGCATGTGTCCAGGGAGTACAGTAGACAGAACAGCCCTGTGAGAACACATAACACTCTGTGTACAAAAGGACTCCCGTTGAAGCCACCTGCGCGCTGCCTTTGGTCTCTATGTGCTCCTGGAATTGTGTAGAGGTGGCGAGGGCTTGTTGTGACCAGTGACACTCTGGCTCCAGCCCCCTTGTTGGTGTGAGCAGATGCACACCTGGGTTCACGCACCAAAGGTCTGCAGCCACAGAGCGGCTTCCCCTGGGCAGGCTTCTGTTGGCAAAGACGGGTGGTCAGTCACTCCTCTGGGGCAGCGGCACTGCGCACCTCCAGGGTCTATAATAATCTGTGTTAACGGCACCCCAAAGAAGTGGTCAGCTCACCGCCAGTGTGGGGTACTTGGTAAGTGACTGATGACCTCATTACAGTTCCTTACAGAATATCTCATACGC
The DNA here is from genome assembly GCF_029378745.1 of Bos indicus. Lineage (NCBI taxonomy): Eukaryota > Metazoa > Chordata > Mammalia > Artiodactyla > Bovidae > Bos > Bos indicus. Next base: position 40,817,471 of record NC_091784.1, on the reverse strand, counting down.
CAAGTCTTGTGCTAGATTGGATAGTCAGAGGAACCAAGGGTGAGAAGGTCATCTAATTAAATAGGTGATTAAAGAAGCATGTGAGCCGTAATAGAGAGAAGCCCAGGTCACTATGGAAACCCCAGGGTGGACATCCAGCCTCATCGGGGGACCCTGGGAAGGTGGTCCCTGAGGGACTGATGCTGACTGAGACCAAGGGTTGAGTAGGAGTTCACTGGCTCAAGAGCTGGGGAGGAGGCTGCCCTGATTAGGGCACAGCAGGGCCTGGGGTCAACAGACCCCACTCTCTTCACGGCTGGAACATACAAACTTCCGGGACGAGAAGCAGACTGTCTGAGCAGAGGCCCAGATAGGCCTGTTCAGGAAATGTGAACAGCCTTAAAAAATCCAGAAGATTCCACATGGACACTGAAGAGCTGGTGGCCCTGGATCCACATACCCTCAAGACAGCGGGGAGCCAGAGCGGCTGCCACCCAAGTCTCATGGGCAGTCCCGGCGGTCCCAGACAGCTGCCCTGACAAGGATGCCAGCCAGGCGCCGGTTACTGTCCTTCTCATAGCAGGATGTCTTTCTGCAGTGCCCGATCTCTATCAGAAAGAGGTGAGCGGAAGTCAGGCAGAGAAGCTGGGAGCATCTCACAGTGCTCAGCGGAGTCATCCCTGCTGCCTGGCTGCTTGGTGCCCTCTGCTCTCCACTAACTGACGGGGTTCGCCTCCATCCAGGACCTAAAGTCGGGGCTCAGTTACTCCGGGGCCCCAGAGATGGATGGGTTTCCAGGAACCAGTTTCTACCCCACGTTCACGCATGGACTGTCTCCCGGACTGATCTGCCCAAGGAATTGTCTGCAGCAAAGGAGCAGGGCATCCCCTCCCTTTCTCAACTGCTTTTCTCCCACCACACAAGGGAAGAGGCTTCGTCCTACCAAAGGCTAGTCTTTCTTCCTTGCATTGCTCTGGACTGTCAAGCCCTCCACTTGTCAGACGAAGGATAATTTCAAACACTGGGGTCAGTGCTGAGAAAGCAGATGCCCTTAATAACTGGGTAAGAGATCCTCTTGCAAGTTGGGTGGCTTACAGTTCTTAGCTTTCAACAAAATGGAAGGAGGACCTAGTCAAGTTGTCAGCCAATAGATCATGAAAAATAATGTTTGGTGATAAATTACTGTGTGACTTTGGGCATAGCCATCGGAATAATGTCAAAGAAGTGACTGACATTGTTACAATGAAACTTCCATTCTCATCTACTTATTTATGAAAATAAGTTTTCTCGGTGCATACATTTATAAAAACAAAAAATAGGAATAAAATTGATGCTGAATGCTTTCTCATTTTAGCTGGAAGTAATATTCATCCATGAATACATGAACTAATTAAAAAGAGAACAGTCTCATTCATCTCATTAAGAGATGCATTACCAGTAGAATTTTACTTTTTATATTCAGTATTTTTCAAAATTTGTAATGATATATGTTGGTTTGATTTATTAAATATTAATAATAATTATAATGGATAACCAACCTAGAAATTTTTTTTAACATATAGAGTTTTAGAATTAGAGGAATTTGAAAAAAATGAAATATCTCTCCTTTCTTATGTAGAGAAGTGTGATGCAATGATAAAAGACTTTCAAACATAAAACATACTACAATGAATAGAATTCTGTCATGGATTGAAGGAGAAAAAAGAATGACATAAATTTCTAGACATTAAAAGGAGATTTTTAAATGAATGAAGGCTGGCATCATTTCACAAAGGAATCTAGGTCCCTTTTAGGTGCCTGGGAAAGAGTGATCTGAAGGTTTATTTAAAATACACTAGAAATTAAATGTTGTTGTTCAGTCGCTTAGTCATGTCCGACTCTTGGCGACCCCATGGACTGCAGCACGCCAGGCTTCCCTGTCATTCACCATCTCCTGGATTCAATGTAACCATTTAAAATGTAAGCTTAAAAGATGTGAAAGGGATACAGGGGATATAGTTTCTCAAAATCCTCTTATGGTTGATATGGGCATAAATATGTGACGCCCACGTTCAGTGAAAGTGGTAGTGAGAGGTCTGTGCTTAGTTTGGAAATGAAAGTTGAAACAGGGAAAGAGGTGGGGCAGGGGGTGTGGAGCTGAGGACCGCTGACTGCCCTCCTGAAGGGCCCGGACAGTGGAAATGGGAGCCCACTGACAAAGGAGAAGTCACAGGAAACTCAGAAGTGCTGGGCCAGGGTACTTAACAACATCATAGGGAAAGCGACAGAATGGAATAAACGTATCGTTAAGTATATGACTCTCTCCTTAACCCTGGACACCCAAGAAAGTTACTGGGCTGGTTCAGGACCCTTTTTAAGTGCCCAGGTGATGTTACTATGTAGCCATCCCTGAAAATTATCAGACCAAACCCAAAGTGTGGTCCTTGGACCATAATTATCATATCGTCTTGGGAGCTTGTTATAAATGCAAAATTCTGAGCTCCATCTTAACGGCTGTTGTATCAAATTCTGCATCTTAACAGGATATTTAGGCGATTCCTATTCTAAACAGTAAAGTTTGAGAAAGCCAAGATTTCTAACACATTCCCAGGTGATGCTGCTGGTTGAACAGCCGAGTTCTCAAGTGGTGCTGTAAAAAGGTTCTAGAGCAAAGCTGCTCAAAGAATGTCCGGGGACCAGAAGTGTCAGGATTACCTGAATACTTGCTAGACACCCAGATTCTCAGAGTCTCACCCCAACCTAGTGACCGGCACCTCTGGGGCCACAGCCAGAAACCTGTGGCTCAGCTGGCTCTCCAGATTCTGATAGTAAAACTTGAGAAGGACTGCTCTAGAGAGAACCCACATGGACCTGGACCGCTCTGAGCCTCCAGTTAGTTCAGGGAGATGGCTCGGAGTTCAAGACCAGAAAGGACAGCTTAGTGAGAGACTTGCTGCCGAAACTGTCATCCCAAGCTTCACTCGTCCCCAAACCTGTGGCCACCCATTCTGCTGTGGGCCTTGATGCATAACAAGTGGGGAAAGTCACCTAGACACTTTGAGGAATGTCTCAATCACCTCCCGCGCCCAGACCAGCAGCCCAGTCCAGCTGACATGCCGGCCGAGGGCGAGGAACACCCCCTTCCTTCCTCACTCTACGTCCCGGGAATGGACTCCCTGACAGCCTGACAATAAGGCATCCAAGTCTGCATGGCAAAGAGAGCATGGTGTCAGCACACGTGCGGCCAGGAAACAGCCGCGGCGTTTGTGGAGGCTCAGGAGAGCAGGCGGCAGCAAGGAGAGGAGGGGCCCGCCCGCGCGCCCTGGGACAGGGCGCCCCGAGCGCCGGCAGAAGCCCCTCCGCAGTCACTGTGCAGGCGGAAGCCCCGGCCCAGCCAGCAGCCGCCTGTGGGACTTGATCCTGGAGGGGCTTGTGCAGACCTGCGCCTCCCTGGGCTCTCGACTTCCAGGCGTGGGGCCTGGTGCCAACCCAGACGGGAGGACAGACTCTTTCTCCTTGACTAGGATTCTGCAGAGCGTGGGCTAACCTTCCTTTGTCTTCTGGACCAAGTTGAATACCCTGGCTTCAAATTGTCTTCTCTTTGACTACAGATGGCATATGATTTATTAACTTTGTCTCTAGCAATTTTTAAAAAGGAACTTTTATTGTGGAAAAGAAATTGTTAAAATTTTATCACCTGCAAAATAGAACTTGGCTCTTCCTTCTCCAAATTAACTAAAATTGATGATATTCCTTCATTAGTTTTCATTCATTTTTTAGCACATCTGATTTTTTTAAATTCATAATGCTTTTGATGAAAATTAATTAGTTTCTTTTAGAACTGAAACAATATTATCATAGGCACTCAAACATTGTTATACAAAAAGGCCTTTATTATAAAGCCTGGCTTCCACTCTGAAGGTTTGAGTCTATTTTGTAGAGAACCCAGCTCACCATGAAACTTCACAGGTTTTCTGGTTTTTTCACTGCTGAGGATTTGGGCCTCAGTCTTTCCATCTGTAAAATGAGGAGTCTGAACCCTGTGAAGTCTCAACTTCTGTTTTATGAGCCCAACAAAACTAAATAAACTTTTATAGACTAGATGTGGGAAGAATATATACAAAGGCTTCTGTGACTATTATGCTGATTAAACATTTTCTCAGCCCTGTAAAGAATACCAATCAAAAGCTGACTGGTGCAGCTCTAGGATTTTTCCCTAGGGGGGGATCCTCAAACAGGGCCAGGGGATGGGAGGAGGGGAGTGGACTCCATCAGGGGTCAGGTCCTAGACTGCAGGGACTGGGACTTGCCGACCTGGCTCTCAGGGGACACTGAGGCTTGGCGTCTGCACCTTCGCTGATCTTCTTCCCCAGATAAATGACTTTCTGCAACTTACTCTCTTTTGCAACACAACACTGTGAAACCAAACTTCAGCAAACCCAGGGGAAAATCCACGGTTTCAACTATAATTTCAACAGCGAAGAATTTGGAGAGAACCACCTCGGAAAACCCCTTAATGCCAACAGCAGCTCCCAGCATAAGTCCAAACCACGGAACATCGCTGTCCTGACAGCCTCAGAGACAGAAGTCAAACCTGTTTTCCTACTGTGCTTCTGATTTGGTCTGAGTAAACAAGAGCCTTAATTCTGATAATATGTGCGATTATGTGTTCAGAATCCATTAGGAGCAAAACCTCCTGAATGAATCCAATCATTACTTAACAGATAAGTGTGCATTTCTCCTGCCCCGCCCACCCCCCCCCCCACCCCCCGCCAAGAGAAGGGCTTTTCACATAATACTTGGTCACATAATGTGTGTCTCAGCAGAACATCCGTGATCACACAAGACACAGAGAAGGAACTGGGCTTCACGGCCCAGCCCAGGGAGGCCGCCCACTGCCGGGCAGCATCAGGGGAGGAGGTCTGAGAGCCGGGGCTGGGCGAGAGGGGGGACCCAGCAGGTTCTCATGGACAGAGGGTTCTGAGCAGGGAGGCGAAGCTGCTTAAGCCAGCGGGTGAAAGAGGATAAAAACATCATCTGGGTCTGTCGGTGGTCGGCCAGACCCATGGAAAGAACAGAGGGACGCGTGGGCCGTGGAGCTCATCAGATGGCCTGCAGTTGGCTTGTGCTGAAAAGAGGTCCTGCTGCTGCTGCTGCTGCTAAGTTGCTTCAGTCGTGTCCAACTCTGTGCGACCCCAGAGACGGCAGCCCACCAGGCTCCCCTGTCCCTGGGATTCTCCAGGCAAGAACACTGGAGTGGGTTGCCATTTCCTTCTCCAATGCATGAAAGTGAAAAGTGAAAGTGAAGTTGCTCAGTCGTGTCCGACTCTTAGCGAGCCCATGGACTGCAGCCTACCAGGCTCCTCCATCCATGGGATTTTCCAGGCAAGAGTACTGGAGTGGGGTGCCGTTGCCTTCTCTGAAAAGAGGTCCTAGACCTGCCCTAAGGGAAAGCAGGTCTTGACTCAGAGTCCCCAGGCAGTAGGTCTTCCTTCAGCATTTACATGGGATTCTCTCTGTGCACAGTTTTTTCTAATTTTTTTTTTTCAAGTGCAGACTATTCAATCAAAAAGAAGCTCCATTTGCAGTGAATATTTATTTAACACTGAACAGGTCACTTGATATATGAGCCCCCCAAATAATAAAAGTAAAACATCTGAGTGAATAGGGAAAATTACTGGCTATGTTTAGGAAGTGACTGGATCCTCAGTATGAACAGGCTGAAAGTGTGGTTTCTGGAATAAGTTTAGTGGAAATGGTATTTTATTGGAGCTGCTCCCCTACACACAACTTTACAGAAATCCAATTTAGTAATTTTAGACCATATTCCCAGTTACTTGAAGAAGGTTGGGTTTGCATGTCTTGATAACGCGTATATATTTCTGTTTGAAGTAAATGAAAGGAGCTTGCACATAGCAGGAGGAAAAAGAGCCCAGAAGTTTTATTAACAGTAAGTTTAGGTTGCTGATAAATGACACACTCCCTTATTTCCATGAGCTGAATGACAAAAAGGCTCACAGGGGACACACAGCCAGTCACACGTGTGTGCATGCCCACAGCACACTTAGGCACGCACGGGAAACGGATTACGCAGAGACACAGCCCTTGGGGGTGTGCCGTTAATACACTGTTTAAAGGGATCTCAGTAAAGATTTCCTATAAATTATGTTTATTGCATAAAGTGAGTAGAGTATTAGGTGTGAATTCTAAATGTGCTCAGGGAATTCTACCCTCTGATTTTAAAAAGAGAAGGACGTTTGCCTAAGGAACTTGATTACCTCCTGATAGGTCATTTCGGAAAATATATACCGTGTTCATCTCGGACCACGGTCAGTGTTTCCACACTAACGACTCTCCCTCCCCCAGCCGCCCTTGCTCCTCACTCTCTCAGCACACTGCTGACCCTGAGGAAGAGGAGCCAGCTGACCCCTCTATAAATTCCCTCCAAGTCGGTGTGTACTGCCTGGCTCTTAACTTGCTTCCCTCCTGTTTCCCAGGGGTCTTCCTGCTTCTGCTCACCCCTGAAACACCCCTACTTCCTGGAGCCGCTCTTCTGGGAGGCCGGGCCCTGTTTTCTCCTGCCCCCTGCAAACTTCTCTTGTGTCCTGTCTCCCTCTTGCCACCACCAGGCTCCCATCGGCTCGCCTGGACTCTGCACAGGCTTGTGCTCCTCTTCCTACTGAAAGAACTGTACAAAGCTTGGCACCTCCTTGCATATTTCTTAAAGATATTAACATTTTTATTAAGCATAAACATTTTCAAGAAATATCTGTTATTGACTTAATTGACTGTGGTCTCCCCAGGTGGCTCAGTGGTAAAGAATCCACCTGCCAATACAGGAGCCTCAGGAAACCAGGTTTTGATCCCTGGATCAGGAAGATTCCCCTAGAGAAAGGAATGGCAACCCACTCTTGCCTGGAGAATCCCAGGGACGGGGAGCCTGGTGGGCTACAGTCCATGGGGTCACAAAGAATCAGATAGGACTGAACGACAAGCACACATGCATGTCTTAAATGATTATCATATGCCATTTTTAATACTAATTAAAACAGGACATCTTTTTTAATTTCTAAAAAGTGTCTGAGTTCTTGACCAAATCTGAGGGGCTAACTGAAAAAAAAAAAAAAAAAATCCCATATGCGCATGATTATCATTCAAAATTATACAATACATGTTGGAATTTTTACTTGTTAGAGTGAAAATTATCATTTTATTAAAATGCATTTAAAGCTTGTTAAAAGCAGACAAAGATACTATCTAGCACGAATAATAAGCTTTTAGGAGACAATGTCTCTCTTGCAGACATGATATCGTCTTTTTAATTGAATTATTTGGTGATATTAACATTTTAATGAAGGAATTATCCTGTTTTATATTTCTTAAGAAATTGATATTTAATTTTGGCTTCACGTTAATAATGTTATAAGTATTTAGCATATTTTAAATCTGAGTTAAAACTAATTTATATTTCATACTTCCATAAAGATAGAAGCACAATATGCTTCGTTGTATTATGTGTTTGTCTTCTTGCTTTGTCACCAGCATTCGCTTTAGTGGAGCTGTAGTTTGAAAATACTAATCCCAAGAGAATAATAATTTAGATAAGTGATATCTTTTGATGTTAGAGTTTGTCAATCATACAGGTGTTGTGAGGATGCTGGTCACTAAGCACAGCCAGCTGGCAGTAGGTATCTTGGCACGTGTGGTTTACGGGAAAGTCTGAGAAAAGCTTCATACAGGCGGCCACTGTGAGCACAGCAGAGTTGCCCTTTGGAAAAGACTGGACCCGGATGCAAAATGGCTAAATGGCTCCTCTCGCCCCCTGGAGGAAGAGACATGGATTTAAAGAGTGGCTGCTAAAGAGTGAGGCCTACAAATGAAAGGGTGCATTCTGAAATCCCTGACAGATTGTGACAAATGGGAGAACATGTTCCTAACAGGAAGTACGTGTTTGAAGTATATTTTAAACTGTTTAATGGTCCCGGTGCATTGAGAGGTTGCTTGTGGAGTGGAAGGTGAGTTAATCTGAGTGAACGAAAAGAGAAGGACGTGTTGGATGGGAAGCCGGCCTTTTTGTGGACCATCGAGTTAGAGGACAGGCCCCGCTGCTGCCCTCCAGGCCCTCACGTTCATGGTTAACTGTGTTCAGGGGTGTGGGTCGACTCTTGTTTTTCTCTTGGGATCGTTATTACATCATTTTGAAATTTTGATGACGAAAGTGGTTCTAGCTAGCGTCCTCTGTCTAGCAGACCAGAGGGCTGGATGTAGAAAGCCTCTGAAGGACAGCTCATGTGTTTGGAAGATGCATTTGGAAGACGTGGTCACCATGCCGTCATCAGCCGTCGCAACTGGAAACGCATCCATTTTAAGAGTCTGGCAAAATGGGTGAGAGGTGCTATTTGTTTAAAAATCTGTTTCTTGAAATTTACTTTAAAACGTGCTATTTAAGGCAAGTAAAACCTGTTTCCTTAGTCTTTAAATACCACGTCCCTTTGTCGTCGCAGTCGCCTACCCCCAGGGATCAGTCCTTATGAATGCAGGGTGTTGACTTGTGGTCCCGCTGACTGGTTCTGTCTCCCTCCCAGCAGCATAGACGGGACGTGTCTGCCATTTGGGTGATGCCCAGTGTGTGTGTTGACTTTGCTGTTTGGAAAGATGGGAAGAAATCTCTTGTTCAGACTAAACTTGGAAGCAGTTTGCAGCCCCGAGTGTAGATTCTGGAGTGTGCTCGTTTGTTTGACAATCCTGGGTGGCGTTTACACAGCATCAGCTGTCGGGGATATAGCGATAAACATGACTGTCTTTTAGGCCCTCCCAGTCTAGTCTGTCTTATGTTTTACGGTCCTTAGCGTTTTTTTTTAATCAAATGAATTTAAATATTGAAAGCTATGCAAGGAAATTTTTGTAATCAGATTTTGAATATGTGCATGTGTTTATTTTTTTTAAAAAATAAAGCTTAACAAATTTCTTAATTTGAGAATATGGAATAGGGATTATAACTCCAAGGAATAAAGTACTTGAGGATGATACAGTAAATCTCACTTTCTTAGAAAACTTGTCGGGGCCAAATATGATCTATGAAATGCTAGAGGAGCAGGAGCAGGTCTCTGCTCCATCGCTCCCTCGTCTCGTGACTCCCTGCGGGAAGGGTGCCTTCAGACCCTCGCTAAGCTAGAGGAAAGGGAAGAAGGCGCTCCCTGGGGTGACCGAGATGAGCACCAGGGCCCACCGGAGACCCGCACATCCTCTCCCCGCAGTGAATGGATGCAGCCTGTACTCAAGCGTGAGTCCTCAGCCCAAGAGATGCCTCGTCTGTGCGAGGTGCACAAACACGCCTTCCAGAATGTTTGTGCAAATTAATTCAGATGATATAAAAGAGCGCCTCGAAAATGGCAGACACGCAGCAAATGTTCATTATCTCCCCCATTTCCTTACCCACACTCTCAGTACGTACTTATCGCCATTATCTGTTATTAGCCACTGAAGGTGATCTGATTTTTATAGAGAACATAGCAACCGTACTCCCTAGTGCTGACAAGGTCTTTCAGTGGGCATGGAATGTAAATTTAAGAAACATCTGCTCGTGATATCTTAAAAAGTCACAATTATACTCGAGAACCTATATTTATTAGAAAACATAAAAGCGACTGTGTGGATTTATTCTACAGTATTGCCGACTGGAGATAGAAGAAGAATATTTGAGGGGTTTCAGTTCAAATGGGGGATGAAGATTCTTCATAGCCTCTTCCTCTTCCTCCAAATGGTAGAAACAGGAACGGAGATGGAGAGATGACAATAGATAATAAATGAATGAATGACAGATGGTAGATAATAGGTTGTTGTTCAGTCACTCACCTGAGTTTGACTCTTTGCAGCCCCATGGACTGCAGCACGCCAGGCTCACCTGTCCTTCACCATCTCCTGGAGCTTGCTCAACTCATGTGCATTGAGTCTGTGATGCCATCCAAGCACGCCATCCTGTTGCCCCCTTCTCCTCCTACCCTCAGTCTTTCCCAGCATCAGGGTCTTTTCCAAAGACTCAGCTAGATAACACAGAAAAAAAGGAAAGGGGATATATTATGAAGAATTCCTGAAGAGAGAGAGCAAACAAGAGTGCATGGGAAGGAAGCTTGGAGACAGTGGGAGCAGCACCAGAGGCAGGAGCCGCCGAGAGCATGGTGGCACGGAGATGCAGATGGGGGGCTGACTGCTCTGCAGCAGCTCCGCCAACGGTGTTCCCCAGACCCGCGGACGTCTCACTGCCCCCCCCGCTGCTGTGGCCACAGATGTGTTTCCCCACAGATGAGAGCTCTGAGTACTGAGATTTGTGTGAGAGAGAGACAGGCCAGTCCTCTAGTTCTAAAGCCAGCAGGAGAGGTTAGAACTCACTCCCAGAAGGCTACCTGGATAAGCACGCTGGTCAGCAGCACTGTGACCCCCTTCTCACTTCAGCGAGATTCTCCCGTGAAGTCTCAAAGGCAAAGATGAACACAACACCAGGGGATACTCAACAGCCAGGAAACACCGCGGAGGAGAGACGACACCAAACTCAACAAAGGGTATTTATGCAAGGAAACACTGAGAAGAGCAAGTCAAATAGAAGATGCATGCTTTACTTTAGGAAACATTGAGAAGAGCAAGTCAAATAGAAGATGCATGCTTTACTTTAGGAAACATTGAGAAGAGCAAGTCAAATAGAAGATGCGTGCTTTACTTTAGGAAACATGTAAGAAAACGTTCATCAGCAAAAAACTAGAGCGCCTGGAATTTCCCCTGGGGTCTCAAAGCATATCATAAAGATGAAGTAATAGATTGTTGATACTGGAGCAGGAAGGAGCAAATGTACTGTGTTTGGTTATCCAGTGTGAAAGCTACCTCCAACATTTACTTGCTAAATGCAATCATTTCCCCCTCCCTGCCTCTGCTCGTGATTCTGTGGGTCATGAAGCAGGAGGATGAAGCCAGAGGATTATCTCCCGCCCACCGGTGGTCAGCTGGGCCTGGGTTAGGAGTCTCCTTCCAGGCTGGCTTGTCCTCACGGTGTCTCGTTCTCAGGACCTTTACTTCGGTGTCCTCAGGGTGGTGGCGCTCTTAGGATGTGAGAGCCGCTCATCAGTCGGGTTCCTTTGGATTTCAGGGAGCAGAGGGGCTCAACTCCTACCGGTTTTTAACAACTGGGTGGCACCACGTGTGCAGCCGGAGGGCAGGGCAGCGCCTGCAGCGGCCTGTGGCACCGCCAGAGCCTGGCTCCTCCCGCCTTTCTCTTGTGTGTTTCTTTAAGTAGAATCCATGCATTGCTTCTTTTGATGTCTCAGTAAAACCGGAGCTGCGTCTCCAGTACGTCGTTTCTCCCCTGCTTGCAGGGGTTGGTGATCCCACATGGGCGCTTCTGGGTCTGGGGAGGTTTGTGTGCTTCAAGCTGAAGAGTTTTAGTTGGTCCCCTGCTGCTTGGTTGCCTCCAAAAAGAAATGGAATGAGTAATTTGAACACAAATGGGAGAAAGCAAGACTCATTTCCATCCCAAGGAGAACTTGAATGTCTCCACCAGAAGGGCTGTCTGTTAACTTGGTGCTCGTTCACAACCTTATTTGGGGCTAACACTTCTTTATAAGACGGCTTCGTGTGCCTGGAGTAATTCACAGAGATTGATTTGTAAAACATTCTGAATCAATTAAGGCTTTAATCAGCAAAGAAGCAAACTTCACATGGCTTGTGGACTAATTTTACCATCTCCCATCAAAGTGAACCTAAGCTGAAAAAAGAAAACAATTACAAAGATGCAATTATCTGTCCTGATTGCCGAATTAGGAGTTTGTGTTTATCCGTCCCCACGTAAAGGTGGGTACCGTCTGCAGAGAACGGTCCCAGCAGCTGTCGGGGTGACAGGCACCCCTCCTCGCAGGCCCTCAGGGACTGAGGTTGACTTGGAGCCAGAAGACTCCAGCCGTCAGCTTTGAGTGACCCGGCACAACACAGAGGCTCCTGGGTACTGTTTTGTATAAACATTTTTGAGAGCAAGTTTCCAAAAGCCCCTTGCCAACAGAAAGGCGTTCTTAGGAACCCCTTGAGTCTCCATCTCATTTGAATTACTACATCTGCAGATCCATCTACTTACGCAATGATTAGGAGATGGGTTTCCTTTATTTAGACCAGAGCTCAGCTGTGGCTTCACGTTGGAATCACAAGGGGAACTTCGGAAAGTCCCAGAACCCACCCAGGCCTATTCCACCAGAACGTCGGGGCGGGGGAACCAGGCATGGGCACTTTTCAAAGTTCCCCAGGTAATTCCGGGCTGCAGCCAGGATCGAGAACCCCTGACTGAGACAGCGTTTCCAGGATAGCACAATCCCAGTCTGTGTTGCTATCACATGGTGGCTGTGTCGTTCTAAACTAGAGTAATTTTTGACATTTTATTCTTCTCAGTAAAGGGTGTGTGGCTTTCCAGGTGGGTCAGCAGTTAAAGAACCCACCTGCCAGTTCAGGAGGAAGAGCAGGGATTTGACCCCTGGGTTGGGAAGATCCCCTGGAGGAGGGCATGGCAACCCACTCCCGTGTTCTTGCCTGGGAAATCCCCTGGACAGAAGCGCCTGACAGGCTCCCGTTCATGGGGTCGCAGAGTTGGACATGACTGAGTGAACGCAGCAACACACAACCACACAAAGGGTGTGTGTTAAATATAGAATTAAAGGTAACTTTGTGACCTTATCAGACCTTCCCTCCCATATTTACAAGTCAGAAAGACCCCTTCCTCAGACACTTTCTAATTCCAGGTTTGGAAAATGTGGTCACCTGAACTATATGTTAGGTAAACCTTAGATAACCAGTGGCTTTCACTCAGTTTTGTCCTTTTATTTATCAGAAAGGTCATCCTTTTTCTGACAGAACTAGGATTTGGTGGCTCTCTCCTTGAGGGCGTCTGGTCTCAGCCCCGTATCTGCCAGGGCCCCTCAGAGGGAGGGCAGGGAAGTGCTGGTGAGAACACCCAGCCTGTGCGCCGTCATCCTCAGCCATTCCTCCACTCTGTCTCGGACTGGAGAGCTCTCCTCGGCTGTGACCAGAACACCCAGGAGGACACCTGTCGCTCCCATCGGCCCGCGGGGTGCTCGCCTCTCACGTCATCTTGCCGCTCATCACACAGCTTCCTCGGAGAGAAGTTCTGGTAGAAACTTTTCTCAAGGTTTCCATCAGTGTCTCCACACCCCATTGCCAAATGGGTCCTTTTGTTTAAAAAAAAAAAAAAAAAGATTGTGATAAAATATGTATAATATAAAAGTTACCATTTTAAGCAGTTCTGAATGACACTGAGCACTTTCCCACTGGTGCACAACCATCACCGCAATCCGCTTCTGGAATTTCTTCATCTTCCCAAACTGACAGTTTTTCCCCTCTACACAGTGACTCATTATTCCCTGCACTCATAAACTCTGTGCTCCTTGCTGTCTGTCTGGATTGGGCTCCTCCTCCTCTACCTGGGATAATGCCTCTGCCCTTCGTGTTAGACGTCTTCTGCTCAGTACAGTGTTTGCAAGGTTCACCCAGGTTATAGCAGGCGTCAGAATTTCCTCGTTTTTAAGGCTGGTTAACACTCCCGTGTGTGGATGAGCCACATTTTGTTTACCCGTTCATCCATCAGTGGACATTGGGGTTGTTTCGACTTTTCGGCTACTGTGACTAATGCTGCCCTGAACATGGATGTGCAAGTATCTGTTCAAGTCTCTGCTTTCAATCCTTTTGGTCACATGCCCAGAAATGGACTTGCTGGATTGTACGGTAATCCTGTTTGACTTTTCAAGGAACTGCCATATCGTCTTCCACAGCGGCTGCGCCATTTACAAGCTGAGCACACCTTGTCTATATTTCCCCCCACGTCACCGTTTAGCTAAGTCCCATCTCTCCCCAGTGAGGGAAGGAATGCAGAGCGGAGGGAGAGAGAGAAACAGATCAGGAGTGAACATCTCTCTGCGAAGAAGCCTTTTCCTCAGAATTATCCCCCCGAATGTAGCAGAGTCTCCTTTGCTCCTACTTGAACGTCATCTCCGGCTGCCAGCCTTCTGGGGTCGCTAGCTTTGTCCACACTTTTCATACATTTATGCAGCTTCCTACCACTCAAACCTCTTTCCCTAGATATCATACAGGAGTACAAAGCATACCCTGGCCTTGGAGTTGGGGAGTGAAGCGTGTCCGAGGAGATGAGACTTACAGGAAGCCATGCTGGAGCCACTGGGAAGGGGGCAGGAGAGAGGGGAAGGAGAGGGTGGAAACGCGGGTTTGGCTGGACAGAGCCTCCTGACAGAGGGACGTGGAATTAGCCTTGAAGGAGTGAGTCTGACAGAGAGACTGGGGAGAGCAGTCCTTCCTTCTCCCTTTGAAGGGATGTTGGAAGGAAATAGTAATAAGAGCACGGGTTCAGAAATTTTTTTGACATATGACCTGCCATTTACCAAATATCTGTCTGCATGAAGAAATGATGGACAGCCCTCAGCAGGCAGCCAGTGGCTTCAGTTCTTGACACTCTAGTTTTGTGGGCTTCCTTCTGTGTAACCCACATGCAGCCCAAGGCCCTACCACTAGCATCTCTCCAGAAGTTATTTTGAGGGTCATGGGGAAAGGAAGCCTTTGTAGAAGTGAGTAACTTTTAAATATGCACTTGAAAAAGAAAGAGAAGAGCAGTCAACAAGGCAATGCATACATACGCCTGAGAGGGGTTCGGTACCTACTTGCAAGGAAAGGGAGCCACCGTAAAGGATTAGAAGCCGAAAAGAAGAGAACATCAAGGCTGTGTTGTATTGGTTGAGTTAGATACGTTACAAGTATCACACAGCGTCCTTCTAAATACCAGGAGGCTCATTTCCCTCATCGCGTACAACCACATCAGAACCTCTCTCACGTCTCAAACTGCTTTGAAAGGCTGATTCGTTCACATATTCATTAATTCAGCAAATATCGATTGGGTGTCTCTCTGGCTAGACCTGTTCCAGGCTCTGGAAGTCTGATGGTGACCCTGCTCTGATGAGACCTGTTCTGTGGGAAGACAGACAGCAGACAAGTCAACAGGCGCCTCACTGCAGCCTTTGCAGAGGGCACGAGTGCTTGGAATGGTGAAGGAGGCAGGCGGCAAGCACAGAGGCCCCAGGAAGGAAGGGGACTGCGAGGTTCAGGGGGAGGAGGCCAGAGCAGCGAAGCCACAGTCGCTGCCGCGGGGGAGCGGGGGGCGGATGCTGAGCGCCGTGGCACCGTCGCTGCCGCGGGGGAGCGGAGGGGCGTATGCTGAGCGCGTGGCACCGTCGCTACCGCAGGGGAGCGGAGGGGCGGATGCTGAGCGCCGTGGCACCGTCGCTGCCGCGGGGGAGCGGAGGGGCGGATGCTGAGCGCCGTGGCACCGTCGCTGCCGCGGGGGAGCGGAGGGGCGGATGCTGAGCGCCGTGGCACCGTCGCTGCCGCGGGGGAGCGGAGGGGCGGATGCTGAGCGCCGTGGCACCGTCGCTGCCGCGGGGGAGCGGAGGGGCGGATGCTGAGCGCCGTGGACCAGCAGGGTGCACACACTCACACAGGGAGCTATGGCTGCCCCCACCTCCCACTCAGAGTCCATGGGCCGCAGATCAGTGCAGGAGAGAGACTGAGCTTTGATTTGGGGGCATACAGAAACCGTGATGTTAGAATGGGGAAGCGTACCGTTCCCCATGAGAGAACCACAAGGCGTGTTTGCAGGGTGGTGATGATAGGGAAACAGTGTGAGAGAAAGGGGTCAGGACCCCCATGAAGGACTTGGTTTGCCAGCTGAAGAGTCTGGATTCGACCCCACTGGTCATGAGAGCTGGATCACCAAGAGGGTAAATGGCCTGGAGCCCACAGCACTCAGCTCGCTGGCCAGCGTGGGAGCAAGCCTGTGGGACCCTGACGGACTCAGGCTGGAGGATGCGGTCATTGCCTTCTTCCTCTGCCCTTCTGGCAGATTAACAAGGCACCGCGGGAGACTGTGGACGTGGCCATTGTGAGCGGGTGTTCATTCCTGGCACTGATGGAAACCTATTTCTCCAAGTGATGACTCAAGAACTAAGAGAAATTAAGTCCAGCCAAACACAGAAAAAGCATGTTTGTTGATTTTATCATGTTGGATTAAGAATTTGTCTTGGTCAATCAATCTGAGGATATGAGTTCAAACTGGCTGAAGAAAAATAAAAAGGCTTTTAACACAGGAGAAAAAAGAAAATGAACTCTTCATTGAAAGCATATTTTTCCCAAGCACATTAAGAAATTAGAATTTGATTATTTTGGTGGGAAGATATATAGAAGTGTAGGTCCTTTTGATTAAAACATCTTAGAAAAACTTAACATACACGTTTGGATCTCTGGGTTGTTCTCCGGCATTGAGACAGCAGGCTATTCTAACTGGTTTGGGGGATAACGGTGCGTTTCATCTCCTAGCCGCCATCCACTGGCCATGCCTGGTTTTCTGCTGCGTGGCATGTTCTGTCTTTTGTTTGCTTTTCTTTCACGAAAGAGATAAATGTTTTCTGGCAGCCCATTACTTATCCTTTATATCTTTCTAGAGATGATCAGAGTTCACAGATTACATAAAACCTCTCATAAAACCCTATTTCGTAACTCGAGAGTCATTTTGGCTTGAACGTTTAGCAGAATGTTAATTCTGGCATATTTAGCTGCCATGGTGAAGGATTGTGACTGTGTAAAGTTTAGATGAGTCATAGGTCAGCCTTATAAATTGGAAGGAAATATAATCAAGTAACCTGACAATTACCCACTAGAAATGTTATCGTTTATTGCTTATTAATGAACAATAAACAAAACTGTCACCAGCCATTGATTCTGGAAAAAACACACTGCTCAGTTTATTTCAGTGGCAGCCTCATCTGAGCAGGGAGATTTGTCTCAGAGAAGCGCTGTGATTATTAAATACCATCAAGCAGACCCTTGATATAATGAGATTAAAACTGTCTGTACAGGGGAGCTAGACTTTATTAAAAAAGAAAGCCACCTCACCAGAGCTGGCTTTATAGACTGGGTGACATCTGGCTAATAAGTTTGCTCTTTTTGTTGAAAGCACAGTTTGCGTTACTATTAGATGAAATAAAATGCGTGGGCGCCTTCGCCGCCAGGTAAGGTAACGTGCTCTGCCACTCTGGTCAACCCAGTTCTCTCCTCAGTGCTCTTTTCACAAGAATTTCCCATATTTTTATGCTGCATTCTACCATGGTAAATGGGAGGGACTGGGGGCAGGAGGAGAAGGGGACGACAGAGGATGAGATGGCTGGATGGCATCACTGACTCAATGGACATGAGTCTGGGTGAACTCCGAGAGTTGGTGATGGACAGGGAGGCCTGGCGTGGTGCGATTCGTGGGGTTGCAAAGAGTTGGACACGACTGAGCGACTGAACCGAACTGAACTGAACCATGGTAAACAGTCTAGACGGCCCTTCTGTTTTTAAAATTAGTGTGGCTGTAAAGCCGCCCTCCTGTTGTTTCCTCAGAAACCAGGGGCACCAGGGCCACGTGCAGCCTGGCATGTATCTTTCTCTCTGTAACATGAGTTAAATCGTAAGCATTTCTGCTGACGTGCACCCATAGGAGGGTGTTCAAGAGCTGCTGTTTATGAGAAAGGAATTTATAGAAAGGCACCCTTTTAGCCTTCGGAGTGAAGTAGCTGCCTTGCCTGTTCTTGTTGCCTAATATCCTGAGATGAATAAATGATGTGTGCAGTGCCAGTGCTCTGTATAAGAAAATGTAAATTATCATATTATACATTACATTGTCGAAAGGCGGTAATACAGAAGGGAGACACGAGGTTGATTGACATTTCTCGTTCAGGAAAAACAGAGCTACCTCTGGTGATTCTCGTAGGGGATTCTGCTTGGCTGTAGAGCATTGTCAGTTGAAGATTTTCTTCAAAAAAGAACAAGTGGGAACTAACATTGTGCGTTTTGGCGCAGCTGTGCTTCTCATTTCTCCAAGATTTCCATCAGGGGAGCAAAGCCTGGAGGGAAGTGGGGCGGCCGGAAGTCACGGGCAGCTCTGAGCTCTCGGAAGCCCCATCTCCTCTTCTGGATAACTCCTCCTCCCCCGGCATGCTCAGCGCTCCACAGGCCAGGTGCCTTCTCCCTGTCAGTGAGAAAAGGTGGGCACACTGCTTTTGACTCTTTGACAGGTAAGACTTTGAGACTTCACCTGGAGGAGGACGTGGGCTGTCTCCGGCAGTCTCCTGAACACAGGAAGGCCGTGCTGCCCAGCGAAAGAGTGAAGGGCTCATGTGTGCGGTTGAGGTCAAAAACTAACAGAACGCATCGCGTGCAACCTTTAGCAAATCATACTTGGATTCCTTTTGTTCCCACGGGGTAGAAAAAGAAAATGCTGTTTAAATAATTTTATTTGAAAGAAATGCCATCTGATATTTATCATTCCCTGAGTATTACAACTTAAGTGTCTCGTGGATTTATTTTGGATCATCCGTCTGAGTGTAATATGAAAGGTTCTGGGTAAATGGAGTTCTGTCATTGTGTCATTGAAGTAAAAATGATCAAAATAATAAAGGGCATTTAAAAATGCATTTTTCTTTAATGAAAAGCCTTTGTCAGCACTCAGAAAAGTTTATGTAAACTGTGTAATGCTTTGCTTTTAAGATTCCATGGAGATATTACAGTCCAGAGGCCAGGGTTTCTGTGTTTTTATATATTAAAATTAACTCTCTCATTCTATAAATTTATTATAATATACCAAGTGGTTGCCACTTCCCATTGTTTTTACTGCTCTGTGCCCCTTTTAAACTAAGGAAGCTGATCTTAAGTGACAGTTTCCATGGAAAGATGACAGTTATGAGGCATAAAATGCATGCGCCATGAGGGTGTAACTGTTATACCAAACAGACTGGATTTAGAAGGATGCAGTCACTTTTAAATAAATGTCTTTAATTCTTGGCTCTCACTGTCGTTTAGTGTCAAGGTCACTGCCATTAAGACATTCTCCTTAGACCAGTCGTTCCCTAACCACTTGGGGGAAGTCTCCAGCAGGTACTATTTACCTTTTGTTTTTTTAAAAACAAGAAAGTAAACTTCTAATTTTAAATAATATTAGATTTACAGAAGAATTACAGTTGGTACAGAAAGTTTTGTATACACTTCATCCAGTTTCCCATGACACTAACATTTTATGTAACCATGATACATTTATCAAAGCTGAGAAATTGACATGGTACAGTGCCATTAACTAATGTTTAGATTTTGTTCAGATTTCATGTTTTCCCATTCATGTCTTTTTTTTTTTTCTGTCGCAGCGTCTACTTCGGGCTGTCAGGTTGCATGTAATTGTTATGTCTCCCTCAATCTGTAATCATTTCTCGCTTTTCCCTTGTTTTTCATGACCTTGAAATTTTGAAAGGATCAGATATTTGTAGAATTTGATTGGTACTGAATTGCATCTGTACATCAAGCGTGAGAGACTTTGCCCTCTTTGCAACAACTGATCTCCTATCCATGAATATGGTATCCTTCTCCATTCATCCACGTCTTCTTTGACTTCTGTCATCGGTGTTTTATGGCTTTTAGCAGACAGATCCTGCACAAATTTTGTTAAATTTATACCTAAGTATTTCTTTTCTTTTTTGTTTGTTTTTGGTGCAAGGGTAAATGGTGGTGGGTTCTTTTCCCCACAGATTCCTGTTGTTCATTGCTGGTATACAGGAATATAGTTGTCTTTCATATATTAATCATGTACACTGCCATCTTGGGAAACTTACTTATTCTAGGAGCTTTTTCATGAATCCTTTAAGAGTGTCCACATGGACAAGTCATCTCATTTGTAAATAGAGATAATTTTCTCTCTTTCTTTTCAATCTGTATTATGACCTTTTCATACAGGTAGGAAATGAATAGATTGAGTAGGGCTTGTTGAGGAGACCTCCCTTCCTTGTTCCTGATCTCAAAAGTCCTTTCACTGCTAAGTATGATGTTAGCTGTAGGTTTTTATGGATGTCCTATGTTTGGTTAAGAATGTTGTTGTTCAGTCACAGCATCAGGATTTTTTCCAAGAAGTTATTATTGGCTCAGGGTTATTTAGCCACCCCTAAGTAACTGTCTACTGGAGAAGACAGTTTTCTTCTTTTGGAAAACTACCCAGGCAGTTGTTGTTTGGTCGCTAAGCTGCGTCCAGCTCTTTGCGATCCCATGGATTGCAGCACGCCAGTCTTCCCTGTCCTTCACTGTCTCCTGGAGTTTGCTCACACTTAATGTCCATTGAGTCAGTGATGCCATCCAGCCATCTCATCCTCTGTCACCCACTTCTCCTCCAGCCTTCAATCTTTCCCAGCATCAGGGTCTTTTCCAGTGAGTCAGTTCTTCGCATCAGGTGGCCAAAGTATTGGAGCTTCAGCTTCAGCATCAGTTCTTCCAATGAATATTCAAGGTTGATTTCCTTTAGGATTGACTGGTTTGATCTCCTTGCAGTCCAAGGGACTCTCAAGAGTCTTCTCCAACACAGTTCAAAGGCATCAAAAGGTTAAGAAATTTTCCCTTTTTTTACCATTTGTTGAGAGTTTTTATCATGAATGAATGTTGAGCTTTATAAATTTCTTTTTTCTCCATCTGTTGAAATGTACATATGGTTTTTCTTATGTAGTTTTAATAAGCTGAGTTATTAATACATTGATTGTTCTTTTGATATTGAACCCACTTTCCAATCCTGGGATAAAGTCCACTTGGTAATGATGTATTTTTCTTTTGTACACTTTGTATATTCCTATATTCAGTTTCTAATATTTTATGGAGAATATATACATCTGTATTCATGATAGGTATTCATCTGCAGCTTTCTTTGCTTGTAATGTGATCACCTATTTGGTACTGGGGTAATGCTGACCTCATAAATGAGTTGACACATTCCCTTTCTCTTCTACTTTCTGCGGAGTTGGTATGTTTGGAAGATTTCACCAGTGGTACTATCTGGGACTGGAATTTTGTTTCGTTTCATTTTATTTTTATTTTAGACATAAGATCTTATACCTTATTTTAGACGTAAGATCATGATTTTCTCCTTGGGTGAGCTTTGGTCATTTGTTTCTTTCAAGGAATTAGTCCATGTCATCTGATATGGGCCAATTTGACAGCATTAGTCCATGTTATCAAACCCATCGACCTGGAGTCGTTTATGGGCTTGCTTATTGTCTTCTTCTGTGCATAGCGTCGGTAGCGGTGCTCCCTCCCTCACTCCAGTGTTCTCAGCTGAGGCCTCCCTCTCCTCAATCGGCCAGCCGAGGTGTTCGTCACTTTTGTTGGTATTTTAAAAAAAAAACAACTTTTGGTTTCTTTGACTATGTCTCTTTTTTGAAAACTCTTATCATGACTGCTGTAGAGTTTACACTATACACTTTAAGGTAATTTTTTACTGGAATACACTTGCCTCTTAGGCAGGCCCTGTGACCCTGGGCAGGGTTGTGGCCTTTACGGGTGTTCCTGTCCCTGCTCTACATGCCTTGCTGGGCTGGCATGTGCTCCTGGGTCTCGCAGAAGCAGAGCTCCCCACCCAGGGGGCTCCACAGTGTCCTCCCGCCAGGTCTGTTGCTCTTTCTCTGACTAGTAAGCCTTCTGCGTTTTTTGGGGGGGGGGTTGGTTTGGGGAGATGGGCAGGGCACTGTCGATGCTGACCGCCACCACTGCCTTCTCCCAGCTGCTGTAGGGTTCTACCGGTGCCTCAAGGCCTCGGTTTCGCTGTCCCCCCTGCAGAGGTCGGATGTTGTTCTTGACGGGACAGAAGAGACAGGTCTGGGCTGAGTTTCAGCGGTGGCTGCTCTCCTCCTCCCCCCGCGCCAGCACCAGGAGACGGCCTTTCTTCAGACCGCCGTCGACCTTCCCGGTGAGCACCTTGAAGGGCTCCAGCAGGGAAGCCCTGCAGTAGGCCACTAGCCACACGTGGCCGTGGGCCTCAGGGCGGCACACTCACACTAGTCCACATGTGTCCTTGGGCCTCAGGACGGCACACTCACACTAGTCCATGCACGGCTGTAGCCCTCAAGACGGCACACTCACACTAGTCCACGCATGTCTGTGGCCTCAGGATGGCACGCTCACACTAGTCCACGTGCGGCCATGGGCCTCAGGATGGCACACTCACACTAGTCCATGCACGGCCGTGGGCCTCAGGATGGCATGCTCACACTAGTCCACGCATGTCTGTGGCCTCAGGACGGCACGCTCACACTAGTCCACGCACGGCTGTGGCCCTCAGGACGGCACGCTCACACTAGTCCATGCGCGGCCTTAGGCGTTTCATTACAACTTCTGCTGAGTCTTCCTCTGGGCTTCAGTTCCGTTCTGCGGTGTCTGTCCCAGATAAGCAAATGCAGGGCTCAGATCCTACTTCTCCCTGGAGGTCCCTGTCTCTTTCCAAATTTGGAGTCAGTTGTTTGCCCGCAGCTTCAGTTCTCTGGTAGTTTTAGGAAAAATCATTAGCTTGCACTTTGTCCAGCATTTTTCTTGCTGTAATCGTGGGAGTGATGCTCTTTACATGTTTTACTGTATCGAATTTCTACCATTTACCTTTCAAGTCACTCTCAGAAAAATCAACACCCTGCACTCTGTTTAATACCTCAGATAATCCCAGTTCAGGAATTAAACCATCTGACAAAACACAGAGGAGATGCTCTTGAAGCTGTTTGTCCTGCTGTCTTCTCAGGCTTCTGCGGAGCCAGCAGCTGGCAGTGGGAGAGGGGTTGGGGTGGCGGGGGGCTTCTCCCACTTCCCCACTTCTGCTTCTCCTTTCCCTCTCCCAGCGAGCCCAGCCCTCCTAGGCTGGAGACCCAGGGACAGAGGAGGGAAAGATTGACTAGAGGTGGGGTTGGGGAGGAATAAAGAGAGGATGCAGGGAAGTTCTTACGTGACCGTGACTTTCTCGCCTGCAGTGTTTTCCCATGAGAGCCCTTGTGAATCTGAGACCCCTTCCTGCTGGGCGTCTCCAGCTGTAGGGCCCTCAGTCGAGAAGGACGGGCCTCCTCCAGCCTGCCAGGCCCTGTGTGCCCTTCCTGAGCCCAGGTGCCCGGTGCCATGCTTGTACCGTCCTCCCTCTTTCCCTTTCCTGGCCAGGTCTGAGACAATGCCAAACTGGCTCATACGTGATGCGTGGAGCACTTGCTCCTCTGCAGCCGCGTGGCCGTGGGGGGAGGGTGGCTGCGTTCCCAGGGGCAGCTCTTACACTGGAGGCACTTCAGCCAGTTCTTTGGCCTGGTCCGGTGTCAGCCAGACTCCAGCGTGCTCTCTCCCCCAGATTGCCAGGGACAGGTATCCCAGCTCTGCCAGGGGCCTCCTGCAGCCCCTAGTACTTGAGGTGACTGGAGTGAAGGTCAGATTCTCAGCATTCTGATAACTGTCTCCAAAATTTTTTTCTAATCTCCAGCTCCTTAGGTGCTACTTTTCCCAGTCTCTTTAGGTTGCAAATGTGCAAAGCAAGTTTTTGACATCCAGTGTTGCAGGTCTTATTTTGAGATTGCACTGTGGAACAAGGAAGAAGTCATTCCTTAAATTTCTCAGGACCTCAGTAGAACTGAGACAGGGGAAATTCAATACTGTCGTCCTCTTACCAGCTCTGGTTCTATTTAAGAGAATGGATGCTTGTAGTAACTGGCAGCAGGACATCACTTTTTCTCCAGATGTTATTTTTATAATTTTAAAATGTGAAAACAGATGAACCATAGCATCCTGAGACACTTCAAGTTTAAGATATCGAAGACTACATTTCAGATTTCAGAACTCAAAGTACAGTGCTACCACAGACCTGCAGTGGCCAAAGGAAGGATTCTTTTGCAGGGACATGGACACTTCCTGTCTTTTCTTTGGACACGGTGGCACTTTTAATTGAGACAAGTGACCGTGCTTCCACGTGGAGTAGCTGAAATATATCAACATACACTTAAAGCATTCTAATACTTTACTTTGTGGCCCCAAAACAGTTTTGGAGGGTTGAAATATATCCTAATAATAACAGGCATTTGTAAAAAAAAAAAAAAAAAATTCTACATTGTTCTTTTTGTGAAGCTAAGACTTGTTGAATAAGGTAAATAATTCCTCTCTCTCTCCCCCTCCCATGGGTCTTATGTATAAATTTTAATTCTTAGCTTGAGAGCAGCATGCTTGTAGATGAAAGGGCACAGTTAAAAAGTCCACCTTCAGACTTAGAACTGCATTCACATTCTGACCAGAACAGACCTCTAACAAGGTGAATTGGAATGGTCCCCTGACTCATCAGAGCCCCTGCACCGTTAGGCGGCCTTGAGCTGCTGGGCCTCGTCCCTTCTCCACGGTCCCTGCGCTGGGAGGTCAGCCTCTGAGGCGCAGTTCCCTCCAGAGGTGGGAACAGTAACCTCTGTCTGGCAGAGTGTCACGAGGACTCCCCGGGCACAGGCTCCCGCACACAGCGGGCCCCCAGCGGAGGGCAGCTGTGATGATGCTGTCCGTGTCGGAGGTCTCAGGCAGAGCCAGCGTGCTCCCACTCTCGCCTGCTGCCCTGAGTTCACATCGCTTCCGGGGACGGGGTTAGTCGGTTAGAGATATGAACGATACCTGATGGAGACTTTCCTCTGTTTCCCAGTTTTAAAACTTTAGGTGATTTTTCTATTTTAATTTTGGCTATAAAAGTATAAAAAACGAGAGACTATGGAAAAAGTAAGAAAAATAAATGTAGTATCATGTGTATGCTATCATAGGGCATTAGCCACTGTCAATTTTGGGGGTATATCCTTCCACATTTTTGGGGAAAATCTACCAGTATGTACAGGAATGGTATTATATGAAACAGTGTTTTATAACCTCCTTTCCCTTAATGCTGTAGCATAGCCCTGCTTCCATGTCAGTATATAACATCCTCATGGCGTGTCATTGTGTTAAATTAGGCTAATTTGGAATAACGTCCATCAGTGGACATTCAGGCTACTCCCAGTGAGCTGCTGTGATCCCCCTTATACGTGTGTCTTTTCATACATAGATGGTTTTTGTCTTAGGATACAGTCTTAGAAGTTGATTGGATGCTCAAAACGAAAGCATTTGTTCGTTTGTTTTGGCTGCACCAGCTCCTCGCTGCTGTGCGTGGGCTTACTCTAGTTATGGCGTGAAGTTGCCCCACAGCATGTGGGATCTTAGTTCCCCGACCAGGGATTGAACCCACATCCCCTGTATTAGAAAGTGGATCCTTAACTATGAAGTCCCAGGAAAGCATATTTTAAATGAGGCATATTGTCAAATTCACTTGGAAAGACTGCTCTAAGTTACATTCCCATTGAAGCATATGTAAACTTTATATCTCCACGTGGACTTTTAGAATAAAATATTTCTACATTCTTTCTGTGAGAGCATTTTCTTCATATTTTCTCCCGTAAAGTCAAAGCAGCTTTAAAAAAAATTTTTTTGTATTAAAATTTTAAGAAATTCAGTTATCTAAAAAAATAAACAAAAGCTTTTAACTATAAACTAAAACCTTGATCCTAGTAACTTGAAAACTGTGTTAATCAGAATCAGCATGGGGTCTTAGACATTGTCTTGGAGAATCATCTTTCTTTAGAGATGAGCAGCCGGAGGTCTGCAGTCAGGGGGCTGAAGAGCGCCCTGGATCCTCTGTCAGTTTTCCCGTCACCTGCCTCCCCATCCTGGGATGGTCACTATTTTTACTTGCAGAGGAAATATCATTTTTCTCCTAACCTCAGGGCTGCCTTGTGACATTTACGTTTTTTTTAATAGATGAGTCTAACATGCATAGAGAAAAGTATAATAATCTCAACTGAATGGATTATTAAACACACCTGTGTACTCACCACATGGGTCAAGAACAAAAAAAGATTTTTGTATTAACATTTTCTAACTCAGGTGACCATAACAAAAAATGTAAAACTGCCCTGAATACTCCCTGGACTGCAACTGTGACATCAGACCATCGATAATTTCACATCAGAACGTACTCAACAGGTCGTCTGCCGTCTTCTGTTTTCCTCTGGGGGCAATTACTTCTCAGTGTCCTGTATGCAGTAACTCGTCTAGTTTTTAGATTGTCCGCAGCACTGAAAAAGCTTTCAGCAGACTTGCTCTTTGACCATGAAACCAGACCATGACATCGTAGGGGCAAAACATGGTGGTGTGCAAACGCACGTCACTGAGGGCACATTGCTGTACACACTGGTGGTGTGCAAACGCACGTCACTGAGGGCACATTGCTGTACACACTGGTGGTGTGCAAACACACGTCACTGAGGGCACATTGCTGTACACACTGGTGGTGTGCAAGCGCAGGTCACTGAGGGCACATTGCTGTACACGCTGGTGGTGTGCAAACACACGTCACTGAGGGCACATTGCTGTACACGCTGGTGGTGTGCAAACACACGTCACTGAGGGCACATTGCTGTACACGCTGGTGGTGTGCAAACACACGTCACTGAGGGCACATTGCTGTACACGCTGGTGGTGTGCAAGCACAGGTCACTGAGGGCACATTGCTGTACACGCTGGTGGTGTGCAAGCGCAGGTCACTGAGGGCACATTGCTGTACACGCTGATGGTGTGCAAGCGCAGGTCACTGAGGGCACATTGCTGTACACGCTGGTGGTGTGCAAGCGCAGGTCACTGAGGGCACATTGCTGTACACGCTGGTGGTGTGCAAGCGCAGGTCACTGAGGGCACATTGCTGTACACGCTGGTGGTGTGCAAGCGCAGGTCACTGAGGGCACATTGCTGTACACGCTGGTGGTGTGCAAGCGCAGGTCACTGAGGGCACATTGCTGTACACGCTGGTGGTGTGCAAGCGCAGGTCACTGAGGGCACATTGCTGTACACGCTGGTGGTGTGCAAGCGCAGGTCACTGAGGGCACATTGCTGTACACGCTGGTGGTGTGCAAGCGCAGGTCACTGAGGGCACATTGCTGTACACGCTGGCCAAAAATCACATACGGACGGTTTGGCACAAGATATTGTTTGGTGCTAGCCTTGCAGTTTCTGGATGAACCTGGAGGGACAGCAAGGAGCGGGCACTCTGCATCAGAGAACCTGGCAGGAATCAGAAGCGTCTGTGAGCTTACTTGGTGCGGCGGCCAGCAGTGGAGCCTGGGAGCAGAGCCGTGTGCCTGCAGCCCCTGAGCTCGATGGACGCAGAGGCCGTAGTGTCCCGCCTCCCGGAGCAGGTGCCGGGCTGGGCCTCGGAGTTCAGGCGGAGAAGGCCCAGGGTCGGCGGCGCCTCCCAGCTCAGCCACCACTCCCCGGCCTCACTGCACCCTTGCCTGCGTGCTCAGAGGGGACAGCGGGTTTAATCTTGTTGCTCAGTCAATAGCTCTGGCATTATCTTTCTGTTTTGTGGTCAGTGTACCATTTTTCTTTCTTTTCCTGCACGAACACAACCTCGGCTGCACTGCTTCCCCTGCATGTGTAAAAGTTACAGTCTGGACTGTAGCGAAACAGTGCTCTGATTAAAGTGATTAAAACGATATACAGCATGCATAATTAACCTTTGCGCGGCTGTCACCGCAAGCT
Source organism: Bos indicus (assembly GCF_029378745.1). Lineage (NCBI taxonomy): Eukaryota > Metazoa > Chordata > Mammalia > Artiodactyla > Bovidae > Bos > Bos indicus. The sequence continues at coordinate 40,790,006 of NC_091784.1, read as the reverse complement.
GATGCACAGAGCTGATACTGTATCTGTCTGTGGCAGCCGGCGTATGCTACATGACCATTTTTTTTTTTTCCTGCAGAATTTTAATCACTCGAGATAAAGAGCCAGGAGAGAGAGATCAAGGCTGTATTAATCCTCTCAATGGCTTTATAATTTCCCTTCTATTCTGCTGCTGGTAATCAAGGAAAATAATGCTGATGCCAAGGTCAATCATCCCCATGCCCTTTGAAAGCAAGGGTGTCATTATGAAAAGATTTTAATGAGCGTAAAGCTGGCCATGCTTGGGAGAAGGGTGTGTGGCATGACCCCAGGATGGTCAGGCAAGCCTTTGTTTCTGGCAAAAATAATTTTAAAATATTAGCCCTATTAGAAATATGTCCCGGACAGCTGGTCAGGCCATAGCCCGGCCACACGCGGCAGCCTCGGGTGGTGGAAGAACTGGGGAGTGGGCCAGGCCGGCGGGCGAGGCGGGCTGACCGGGTGATGAGCAGCCGGGCAGCCGGCGGCAGGACCACGCTCTGCGGGCTCTCTGGCACTGCCCCAGGGTGCCGCCGCTGTCAACACACAAGTGCAGCGACGCACGGCCGTGTGGTGACATTTGAAAACAAGGCCCTGTTGTGTTTTTAAGAACATGCAGACAGGTGAAAACTAAAAGTCCTTTCCGCTCAGAAGCACCTGAGCTGCATTCCCAGCTGGCTGCCGGCGGCTCCTTCCACCCAGGCCCGCTCTTATGCGGCTTCCCCTCGAACAGGCTCCCCCGGTGGAGGTGATGTGACCGAAGGTGCCAGGCGGGCGGAGAGCACAGCCGCGGGGCGAGGCCCTGCCGCACCGCCCACCGGGTTCTGCGCCTCCACCGCACACAGACCACAGGGCAGGACTCCTTAGGAGACCTCCGCTTCGTGGTCACTTTTCCTGAGCAGGAAAGGCCGAGGGGGCCACGAGCGCGGACTTCAGACGCACATGAGTTTACTGGGGGTCGGAAGATGAGCCTTTCACCCTCGCAGACGCTGGGTCCTCAGTGTCTCCGGCAGGACCCAGCAAGGCTCCGGGGAAACTGCGGGGAGCCGGCCCCCGTGTGGTTAATGCACACGGCCTCTAGATCCGTCTCTACAAACGTTAGCTCTGCCTTCTCCTGAGAGGCCCTGTGCCGTTCCCTTCCAGGCCGGGGGCGGGCCGGGCAGAAGACCCTTCCTGCGGCGGAGCAGGCAGGCTGACCGGCCAGCGTTAACCAAGAACCCCCTCCTCTCGGGGCTTTAATCTCGTTTCTCTCCTTTATGATCTGACCCCAGGCTCTGATTCTGCCCTCCTGGAATTTGTGCATGGTTTCCCTAGGCCTCGTCTGGACTCCGCACCTTTAGGGTTTGCGGGCCCCTGGCCTGGCGTCTCCGAGATGGGATGCAAATATCACTGCACAGGCACTGCTGCCTGCTTCCCTGAGCAAAGTCCCTGTGAGGCCTTAGGCACCTCTGATGTCACTATTTACAGACGAACCTTCTTTTTCCATGCAGGGGCCTTGACGGGGCCTCTTTTTGAAACCACTTTCTTGGCAATTCATTTGAGCCATTAAAATGAATGAAACTGAATTTAAAAGAAAATATTCTATAATTTGGGCTTTCTCTGCTTCCTCTGAGTTACTGTACTGATGCAGAAAACAGTTCAGCCACGCATACCTAAGAGAGCACTCCGGCTCTTATTCCTGTCGTGTGGTTTCCGTAAGGGAGCTTTTGCCCTATTTCCATAGATCAGAGCAAGTGCTGGCTGGAGGGGCCACACAGGTGTGTTCCTTGTGAGAAGTGGGAACGTGAGGGCTACCGCTCTGAGTTACTGGTGTGGCTAGTGAGCCCAGGGGCTTCTCTGCTGGTTCTGCTGAGCCCAGGGGTCCTGGGAAGGTGCCAGGAGACCCCCCAACATAAAGCAGATTTCTGGTGGCTACTGGACAGGGTGCCAGGCCCGGCCCCCAGCAAACAGGCTTCATCCAGCGTGGCCCCCGCTTTCCTCTGTTTTCTACCTTGAAGTTCCTCCTAAGACTTGCTAAGGAAGAAAAAAATGTTTCTTAATAGTTTAAGAGTGTGCACAGCACTGCTTGTAGAGCCCTTTGCTCTGTCTCAAAGGAATTCATGAAGCACAGGGTTGGTCTCCTTCCTGAGAGCCTTGAGGAACGAGTGTATCTGAAGAGTGCTTGAAGACGTCTGTCTCCCGTGCGGTGACCTAGGTGTGTGCGTGGCTCTGTCTGTATGTGTCCATGTGTGTCTGCATGTGTCTGTGTATCTGTGTGTGTATATGTATCTGTGTCTGTGGGTGTCTGTGGGTGTATGGTGTCTGTGTGTGTATGTGTGTCTGTGTGTGTATGTGTGTGGCTGTGGGTGTCTGTGTGTATATGTTATCTGTGTATGTGTGTCTGTGTCTGTGTGTCTGTGTGTGTCTGTGTATCTGTGTCTGTGTGTATATATGTGTGGCTGTGTGTGTCTCTGTGTCTATGTGTATCTGTGTCTGTGTGTATCTGTGTATGTCTGTGTGTGTGTGAAGCTCTGTAGTTTAGGCTGTCTCATTGCAAAACTGAGTTTCAGAGATGCATCCTGAAGCCTAACCAGGGCTCACAGAAGCCCCAGGAGACTTTGAGCCCCCAAATCATGAAGGCCTTTGTCTCCCTTCTAAGAAACACAGACTTTTCCGTGAAGACGGAACAGAAGCCTGAATCACTCTCCAGAGCCCGTCGCCGCTGTCAGCCATAGTGACTGCTCTGCCTGGTGATCAGGGCACGGAGTTTGGAGCCCAGGCCCCCCTGCGCCCGCCACCCTAGATCTCATCACCCTCAGGACACGGGGTTCTCACTGCTCTGCAGCCCCGGACTCTTTCCTTCCTGAAGCTCCACATGGCCCCCAGAGTCCTACTTCTAGTACAGACACCAGGAGTCACCACCCCTACAAAGAACCCATAGCAGATCCCACCCAGACCTCTTAACAATGTGCATTCTCTTCCGAGGGGCCCCTTTGTTGGCAGCTCCTGTTGGCTGCGTGTCTTCTATGCCCTGCCAGCCTCCCACGTGTGGACCCCTGTGCCGCAGCCACAGAAGGTGCCCGGCGCATGGAGGGGCGTCTGCTGCACTCGGTGGCTGCTGCTGTGTCCTGGGTTCCCGTGCACCAGCCTCTGACGCCAGGACCCTGAGCAGGAGGCGGGACTGACTCCATCCCTCGGATGAGGAGACTCAGCAGGGTCCACCTGACTCCGCTGTCCTTTAACACCCTCCCGGCACGCAGTCTATAGGCACCTGCTGTGTGCCCGGCTTGTGTGGGAACACAGCAGCTCCCAGCAGGTGGGGCAAAGAGGGGGAGTTCTGTGGTAGAGCGAGCACAGAGCTTGGTGGGGGGCGGCTGGGACATCCCCCACTGTATGTGGAGAAGGTGCTTAGTCTCCAAACCTCAGTGCGCCTGTGCTGTGACCCCTTCGCACGTCCGAGGGAAAAGGCGATGGCTTTACTACAGAGTCAGGGTGGCCGAGCACCCTGGCGTGCGTCCGGCAGCCACTCACAGCCCTCCGTGGAGCTGGGGGCGATTTTGTGCATCTGATTTCTCCAAGATGTGGAATATTGTATCTTTCAGTAAACAAGATGCTTGCTGCTTAATTATTCAGCTGTTCCTGGCCTGCCTCATCCCCTGACTCCGCAGTGCCAGCCTTCTTCAGCTGTGCCATTTCATGGAGGCTGTCCCCCCTCTCGTTTCCTCCCAGAGCTCCCAATAAACGACAGTGACCAATGCTGGTCAGCATTGATCCAGCGCCTTCCGGAGGCAGGGCACCACGCAGTGCCTTTGTGTGGTGTTTTACTTTGAATTCTCCCACTGACACCCTAAGCCCAGGACTTCAGCACAGACGGTTCATCTGGGAGGCAGGGGCAACAAGTGGCACACCCCAGGGAAGGCAGAGCAGCAGAGGGCCGCCACCAGGCACGTCGTGTCGTGGATGGTGGTCCAGAGGAGAGCACAGCTCCATCCCTTCGGGGCCTCCAGAGCCAGCACACAGCGTGCCGGGGTGGACAAGGGAGCCAAGGTGTCCACAGGGCAGCTCCCTGCCGCGATCAGCTGGCGACAGTGGTAGACATGACACTCACAGAGCGGGACCCAGCCCCCAGAGGGCCCACCGGCCGAGGCATACAGATGCTGGCTCTGGGAGGTGGGCCAGCGGGCACTGCCGTGGGGGGCAGAGGGGTGGACATGGTCAGGGAGCCGCAGCATCTGCTGCCCGAGGCTGCCGTGGTTCTTTCGCCGGACTGATGATCACACAGTCTTAGTGGACTGGGCGACTGGCCTCCGGTGACATGTGCTGGTCGTTCGTGTTCTCTGCTCCGTGTAAACTCCCCTTCCTTTCTGCCCATCCAGGGGTTTAACTCACAGTCCAGCTCAACAGTGGCTTCACGGGCTTGGCACCACCTCCTTCTGGGCTGGGGCATTTTCCACCTGCGTGCTCAGTCGCTCCGTCGTGTCTGACTCTTTGGGGTCCCGTGGACTGTAGCCCGCCAGGCTCCTCTGTCCATGGGATTCTCCAGGCAAGAACACTGGAGCGGGTTGCCATTTCCTCCTCCGGGGGATTTTCCAGCCCAGAGACTGAGCCCACGTCGCCTGCATCTTGTGCTTTGCAAGCAGGTTCTTTACCCACTGAGCCACCTGGGAAGCCCCCTTTCCACCTGATTCTGGCCCCAAAGTTGGCTCTCGAGATGCCAGGCGACTTGCTTCAGTGAAGAGAAACGGATGAGGCTGGGTGAACGTTTCTGTTGAGTGGTGTGTCTCTGACTCAGACTTTGGGTAGTGAGGAGCCCGGGCTCTGCTGCTATCACAAACAGGCCCATGGTCTCAGCTTTCACTGGGGGTCCCTGTGGTGGCTCGGGGCCCCAGGCAGCTTTTGTGGCCCTCCCCCGCCCCAAGGGCGCCGTGCCTTCAGGTCACAGGCATGATGGAGACTCCTGCTGGGGCCTCAGCCTGCAGTGAAGATGCCCACTGTAGACCCGTCTCACTCATCAGGTCTTGTCCCATGGCCCAGCTCCGTACAAGAAGGCTGGAAGCGCCTAGGAAGGGTGGGCGGGCGCGGGACCACTGGGTCTCAGAAACGCCTTCCCCAGTAAGGGAAGTCAGGATAAATAAGCAGTCATGATCAGGGGCCTCCTGGGGCCTTTTCCTGGGGTTTGCTGAAAGGCTGGGAGAGTTTTGCCTTGGGCTGCAAATGTCAGTTGCTCATTAATTCCTCAGAAATGCCCAGAGCCAAGGTTGCTATTGCTAATAAGATATATGTGTTTGGTTATTTAACAAATCAAAAAAAGCATGTTGTCATTTAGCAAATCAAAAGAGCATGTTGTCACTGGCGTGGTCTTGACGGTTCTTAAAGCAGGTGCCTGATCGCCACTCTATTCATCATGTTAGTTGTCACGTCTTTCCGGCCCTATCCCTCCAAGTTGTGCTCGGGAATAAATCTTCTTGGCATGAAATGTCACCACAGGGTACTAATCAACAGTTGTCACAGCTGTTTTGAAACCTAAACAACTTAAAAAATGCATTTTAATGTTTAATAATTCTTTTTTCTTCCTAGCAACCCGTGTGAGACCTGCTGGTCTTGGACCCTGTATTCTTTCTCTGCTCTGCCTGCTTGTCTTACAGAAAAAGTGGCAATGTGTCATCCTTGCCATCTTAACACTAAAGGTGTGCAGATGCTTTCCAAAAATTTTTTTTTTAATGTGATTCAGCCAAAAGGAGACCAACAGATTTAGGAAGGAGTTGAACGTGTTTGCTGAAATGAATCATTGAAGTCTGACTTTCTTTTTTGACAGTGATTAGCAGATGCCAGGCCTTCATTTTTTTAATTGGAGCATAGCTGATTTACAATGTTGAGTTAGTTTCAGGTAAAGAACAAACTGGTTTAGTTATACATATGCATGTATTCATCCAGGCTTTTTTAGATTCTTTTCCCATTTAGGTCCTTACGGAGTACTGAGTAGAGCTCCCTGTGCTAGTCCACGCTGCACAGCAGGCCCTTACTTTGTTGTGTCTCACACACAGTAACGCGTGTGTGTCGGCCCCGGCTCTCAGTTCACCCTGTCCTGCCCCTCCCCTCTGGTAACCCTAGGTTTGTGTTCTAAGTCTGTGACTCTGTTTTCTGCAGGTTTGCAGGGATTCTGGTTGATGAGGGAAGAAACCTTACCTTTCCAGCTGTCCCCACGCTGTCCTCGCGCAGCGATGTGTTATGAAAATGTGGAAATAATTGCTTGTTCTGAGGGAGAAGGACTCAGCAGCACACAGCCCGGTGCTGTTTTCATAACCGTGCCCCACGCACAGCCTGGCCTCTGGCCCCGGGACGGAATTGGCAGCGGCGTCCACCGAGAGCAGGGCAGGACAGGAAGCACGCCCGTTGTGGAGGGCGCGTTCTCTTACTGGTCCCAATGGAGAGTAGGTTTACGAAAGCTTTCGAGGACCCAAAGGGAAAATGTACCCAATAAATCAATGATGATGCATTAACAGACTGCTCCTGAATGCATTGTTCACAGGATGTAATTCCCTGATAATGGCATTCTGTACAGTATATCATCGCAAAACAATGGTAACATCACCACAGCAGAAATGACTGATAAATTATACACAAATAGGATCTTAGAATTCTCCTGTAGATCCAATTTGGGGTTATCAGGGCTCGTGGAGCAGTAGATTTCATTTCTGCATTGTACAGAGGTACAAAACCCCCTGCACACCTTGTGAGAAGCCATGTTTTACATAGAAATTATTGGTGTGGAATTGGCAAGGTTTTCACATCTTCTGACTGAGCCTCTTCTTGTTCTAAATGATAAGCTATGTTCACTTTAGTTCTTCTGTTTTATCTAGAAATGAACCTGTGAGCACTTCTGAAAATTGCCAGAATTTTAAAAGGAACTGTGAAATTTGACTTTTTTTTAAGTGGAGATATGGGAGTAGCATAATTGTGTTGCTCTTAATTTTTTAATAATTTTATTCATTGATTTATCTTTGGCTGTGCTGGGTCTCCATTGCTGTGTGGGCTTTTCTCCAGTCGCAGTGGCCGGGGGCTCCTCTCTAGCTATGGTGTGCAGGCTCCGCGTTGCGGTGGCTCCTCCTTTTGCGGGCTCTGGGTGCTCAGGCTTCCGTGGTTGCAGCTCCCAGACTCCAGAGCGCAGGCCCAGTAGCTGTGGTGCACAGTCTTAGTTGCTCTGTGGCACGTGGGATCTTCCCAGACCAGGGATCAAACCCACATCTCCCGCATCGGCGGGCATATTCTTTACCACTGAGCCACCAGGGAAGCCCTTGTTGCTCGTCAGTTTTTTAATGAGATGTGTTGTTACTACTTCAAGGATCTTGACAAAAATCATCCGTACTCCTGTTGCCCTCTAGGACCTGGAAATTCAGAAGCCCACTAGTAGCTCTGAGCTTTCTGAAGTCTGATAAGAATTGAGACTGAAAGTGATGTCTAATCAATACCTCCAAGATCCCTGAGGACAGAACAAGATGTAATTGAGCTTTTGCACACTTTCTAATACCAAGACAAGTCCCTGGTGTCCAAAAGCACTGGCGTTGGTGACGACGGCAGTGAGACCCTGGAGGACGTGGTGTGCCCTGTCCTGCCCCTGCCCCCGGCACCCAGGAGCCAGGCTCTCCTGGGGGTGGGGCGTGTGGCCTGGAGAGGGCACCGTAACCGCTTCAGAACCCACTGTGGCCATGTCCAGAGGCGGTGCGTCCCACAGCAGTGCCAGCGACACCCTCGCCAGACCGTTCCCACTGGAAGGCAGCGACTGCGCACCACTGTCTCAGAGACACCGTAGCTCCTGCGCATCTGTCTTCTAAGACTGGCCGGCCAGCCTCTTACTGGCTTTGTGAACTCCTGAGAACCTTCCAGGAAACCTCCCGCCTTCTTCCTTGCATTACCTAAGTTAACCTGAGTTGGTTTCTTTCGTTTACAACCAAGAACCCCCGAAAGATTGGGCGGTCAGTGTTGGCTGGCGTTTCCTGAGTGCCCGAAACAGAAGGAAACTTGGGAGGTGGTCTGATCTCTCATTTTAAGATGACTCCCAGACATACCCCTTGCTCGGAGTTCTGTGACCGCTGGCAGCAGAGCTGGAGCTGGGACTCTGTTCTTCTCATTTGTGGAAGTTCTGACCGGGGAGAAGAGTCACCCTGGAGACCTGTGCTGCTCGGCATGGTAGCCACTAGTCACATGGGGGCTTTGCGCACTTACAATGTGGTGTATCCAAGTTGTGACATGTATCAGAAGAGGAGACGACCTCATGTTTTGTGTTGATCGCATTTGAATGATTATTTTTAGACATACTGGATGAGATAAAATGTGTTTTTGAACCCATTACCATGTAATTTTTCAATGGTGGTGGTGGTGGTGGTGGTTTAGTCACCATGTCGTGTCCAACTCTCAGAGACCCCATGGAGTATAGCCCGCCAGGCTCCTCTGTCCATGGGATTCTCCAGGCAAGAACACTGGAGTGGGTTGCCGTTCCCTCCTCCAGGGGATCTTCCCGACCCGGAGAAAGTTACACGTGCAGGTTAGATTCCATCTCTGTTGAACAAAGCTGCTGAACACAGTCAGGAGAGAAGATGACGTGAGTCTCGGGACAGCAGGGTGTCTTTGCTGGTTATGCTTGAACACCAGTCAGTCTCTGCTGTGGCAGATGCTCCACAGATTCACACGTTTGTTTTTCCCTGTGAGTCTGCCCGGCAGCCGTGGCCGCTCCGGCTGGGCTCCTCATCCGGCTCACGTGCTGCTCCCCTAGGGACACAGCTCTGGTGGAGCAGCCGGTCTCTGGGGCCCGTTCTCCTCGTTGTGGCAGCTCCAGCAGGCAAGCAGGGACACCAGCGCCTCCTCCTGAGCCGCTGCTTGTGGGGCGGGGGGGCACACCACCCCTTCTCCCCTGCGCCCCTGGTCAGAGCAGCTCACGTGCCCAGGTCCGCAGGAGAGGTGGCGGAGGTGTGAACCTGCCTGCTTGGAAAACGCAGCCGCGGCAGGGAGGGGGTGAGCGGGTGTGAGCACGCGATGCTCACGCGTGTTCACTCTCCTCCCGCGTGAAGGAGCATCGCACATTTACGGCGTCCAGCGCAGCCCCTCTTGACCTCGCGTCTCGTGAACCAAAGGGCAGGCTCGTTGCCTCCCCGCTGGTGGAGCAGGGGCAGGGTAATCGGAGCAATGGCTCCCGTTTGGAAGGTGGGGGCCCACGGCGGCCAGGGCAGTCCTGGGGGCCTGCTGGGCAGCTGCTCAGAGCCCAGGAGGGGTAGAGGTCTTGCCATCTGCCCTTCACATGACTCTGGACAGCCCTCTGGAAGCTGCACTCCTCTCTTATCCTCACCGGCTCCCTCTGAGGAAGGTGCTGGAAGAGATGTCCTCCCCAGTGGCAAACAGATTTCTTAACTTTTGTCCTGCCCATAGAAAAGGTGGAAGCTGAGGGTCATCTTCGATCTCAAGTGATTAGTCTGTTTTAATTCAGGTTCGGAGCGTGCTTGGCGCTTCACGAAACCATTGTTTGCTTTTGAATCCGTGACTCCTATGGGCTCCCTGTGCAGGAAGCATTCCAGTCACTTTCAGCCCAGGTCCTCTCTTTCTCTACATGCTCAGTGATTTGAGCTTTTGGTGCTTCCAAGAAATCAAATTCCGGGTCTCTTTCCCAGGGTCTTTTTGTGCAACTAAGGAAGTCCCCTGGAGGGGTTGGGCGGGGTTGGGGATGTTCAACAAAGGGAGTAATAGTCCTACATTTGATTTAGTCTCTGGAGGAGGCTGGAGGAGGAAATCGCAACCCACTCCAGTACTCTTGCCCAGAAAATCCCATGGATGGAGGAGCCTGGTAGGCTGCAGTTCATGGGGTCACTAAGAGTCGGACACGACGGAGCGACTTCACTTTCACTTTCTTGGAGGAGGCTGAGCCTTAATGGCCAGTCGTGACTTGGTGAGAAATAGTTCCATTTTCAAATCGTTCAGGTCCTGAAATTTGGGGGTTTTCTTGTTCCCTTTCAGTTGCACAGCAGTGGGCTGTGTCTTGTTTTGCGGTGGGGGCTCTCTTCTGTCTGTGGGGGGTAAAGTTATCCTTAACAGCAGTTCACATGGGCATCCTGAGAACAAGTTCAGCAGGTGCATCTTCTACCATCTAAGTTATCACAGGTGGTGTTTGTTGCCAGATGTTTCAGGATTGCATCCCTGGAGGTGCGACTTTTCCAACTTCCTCCGAGAGTTTCCTGGCTCCCTAGCACCTCGACCAGAAACCGCGCTGTAGATTTCAGCTTCCTGCCACGGCAGCCCTACTCGTGTACCCGGTTTCTGCGCTAGTCAGCTTTTGCCGCAGTAACCAACAGCCCCCAGATCTCTGCAGCATCCAGCAACCAACATTTGCTTTTCACTTAAGAGTCCTGCTCGTCAGCTGCACTCTGCTGGCTTGGCCACGCTCCCCGTCTCCCCGTGCCAAGACGGTGCCTGAACAAGCAGCCGCCATCTGCGCTGAGCTGTTCTCACGGTGGAGGGGCAGGAGCCCAGGGCAGAGTGGAGACCCACACGACCCCGCACAGCCTCTGCTGGGGCCTGGCACGCTGTCCCCTCCCACTGGTGACAGGGAAGTCCAGAGCTAATGGGGCGGGAATGCACGCTTCACCTTCCGGGGAGTCGTGATAAGGACAGAGAGGAGGTACCTGGTATCGAACAACTACCTTCGTGACTCACGGGCTCAGACTCTGTACAGAGGCCTGGGAGTGAGTCACCAAGAACAGCCTCGTGGCATTTTTATGGCAGCAGAAGCACAGGCCCGACATGAACCATGCGGCCTCCGAGGCCGGGCTCCTCCAGCCGCGCACCCGGCTCCAGCTCTGGGCCACAGGGAGAGCTCCGTGGGGAGTTGCAGCACCACCACGTACACTGCCGTGGGCCAGAGACTTCTCCCCTGCGGTCTCAAGCTCCTCTTAACTAGTAACAAAGGGAATGGCCGCCTTTGCTTTAAGTGGTACCTTCTTGCTTTCACGGAGGGTGCTCTGGTTCTCTGCAGGCTCTATCAGGAGGGGTCTGGGCTGTGGGGGAAAGGGCACAGGCTTGGGAACCAACTGATTCCATTTTCTCCCATTCTGCATCTACCAGACGTGGACAGTGAAAGTCCCTCAGTCTTATCCGACTCTCTGTGATCCCCTGGGCTATACAGTCCACGGGATTCTCCCGACCAGAATACCGGAGTGGATAGCAGTTCCCTTCCCCAGGGGATCTTCCCAACCCAGGGATTGAACCCAAGTCTCCTGCATTGCGGGTGGATACTTTACTAGCTGAGCCACAAGGGAAGCCCAAGTAACCTGAAATGGGTAGCCTAGCCCTTATCCAGCGGATCTTCCAGACCCAGGAATCGAACTGGGGTCTCCTGCATTGCAGGCAGATTCTTTACCAACTGACCTCTCAGGGAAGCCAGAGGCGAAACAAGGGCCATTTTAAGTTTCTGGGTTGATTTCCTTGTCCGCGTAATGAACACAGCAACTCATAGCACTATCGTTAGGATGTTTCGGGCAATTCCTACCATGAGAAAATTCTATTCCATTGAGTCAAAATCTGACGCCCTCACCCGTGACCTTTGGCCGCAGTCCCGCCTCCGTCAGGGGCAGCAAGAGCCAGGAGCGTGCGCGCCGGCCGCCCACGTCTGAGTCCAGCTCCGCCGCTGCTGGGAGTCTGGCCAGGAGGGTGCTTAAGGCTCTGTGCTCAGTCTCAGTGAGCCGCTCAGCGTCCCCGCCCACAGCCGCCCGTGAGAACAGTTGCTGCCGCTACTGTCGCTGCTCCTGCTTCAGAAGGCAGCTCCTGCGCCGCCTGAACCCGGTTTCCCTGCCTTCTGCAGCCTCCCGTATTTCTCCAGGCTAAACCCCTCAGCCCCCTCGAGCCCCCTGCAGGCATCCGGGTCTCTGCACTCCCCACCAGCCCCTCCTGGGAACCGGCTTCAGCAGCCCTGGGTAAGAGCTGAAGGAGCGGCAAGTGCGTTCAGGGCTGGAGTCAGCGCTCGGAGGGGTGAAGGGCGCATCCGGGGACGCGCACGGTCCGCCGCGGCCTCCCTGCCAGCTCTGGCTGCTCCGTCACTTTGGGCCTCGCCCTGCCCTCTCTGGACACTGGTGAACTTAATGCCAATCCGACCCTGCCTCCGGGGCACCCGCCACGTGAAGTTTTTTGTCTGACTTAGATTTTCCTGGTCCAGGACTGAGGAGCTCATGGTTTACATTTGAGAAGCCCTCTGATTTTAGCATCATAACCATTTGTTTTTTTCTTTGCTATGAAGGTTCACTTCTTATTCTCCGGCCTTCTATTTTAATGGTCTGGGTTAGTGATCTTACTGAGTGGATCTCTGAAAGTGTTCATTTAATCAATCGGGGAAAGAGAAAGTAACAGTTTCCTGAATTTCTTGGTCTTTTCAAGTAGAGAATGGGAGAGGAAATAGATAATTTTTTGTGAAATACATGAAGTGGTTGCTTATTTCTTCACTTACATTTAAAGTCAGATTTGATCCTTTAGCGTTGATACCAATACATCAAGTCAGCTTCCACTTTTTAAAAAAATTCCTGTCTTTAGATACCAAGTGCACTCTATTAGCATTTGGAATGAAGATAAAATACCCACAGTATTTGAATGAAACTCAGTTGTCTTAAAGGAAGCAGTCTACTCTAGGACACAGGGTTTACCTGAATGGGGGTCACAACGGCAGATATGCTCTGGGGATCCGCTGGGTCTCCCACTGAAGAGGTGAGACCCTCACCCACGCCCTGCGCTTCCCTTCTCCCCCTGTGTCCTCTCTGCTCCTCTCTTAGCTTGAGTGCCAGGGACACCCCTGCTGGTGTCTCAACAGCCAGGCGTTGCGGCGGCCGGAACGTTTAAGATACAGGAATAAGTTCACTAAAAGGCACGGGAGCCTTCTTAAGCAGTGTCTCCTGAGGTTCCCCTCTCGCTATGACAGGGAGTGCCGTAAGTGCGTTAAGCTGGGAGCTTTTCGAGCTTTCCATCATTGAAGTTGGACCAGTGTGAGAAAATATGTACCATAAATAATCTTCAGAGCATTTTAATATACTGCCGATAGTATTAAAAGTCAAAGCTTTCATAAAACTTAATTTACTCCGCCTGTAACTTAAATCTGGAGCAGCTTAAAAAAGTGCATGGTTCCTTCTAAATTGCAGCTCCCCCTTCAGCCTCCTGGGGGGCAGGAGGCTGCACTCCTGGGCCTAGAAGCTTGGGGACCCCTTCTCCCTAAAGCTGTGTCCACTCTGTGATGACACCCCCTTGCAGCCTGGGCAAAGCCGGCCTCCTGCCCACCCCTGCCACCACCACGTCCCTCTGCTGACCCCAGTGGTCCTTGTTTCTGAACTTGCATGAACTGGGTTCCTACACCAGTGACCTTCTTTTCTAACGTAAATATTTGATGCTATGAATCTCTCTCTAAGCAGCGATTTAGGTGCATCTCAGATTTTTGATACGTTGGGTTTTCCTTTTCATTCATGACAAAATATTTTCTAATAGCCTTTGTGATTTCTGCCTTGGCCTCTGGGTTATTTATAAGCGTGTTGCTAAGTTCCAGCTGTTTGGAGATTGTCCAGATTATCTTTCCCTTATTGATTTCTGATTTAATTCTGTTCTGGTCAGAGAACATACTTTGCATGATTTCAGTCCCTTTAAATTTATTGAGATTTGGTTTACGGCCCACAGTATTTTGGCAAATGTTCTGTGTGCACTTAAAAAGAATTTATATTTTGCTGTTGTTGGGTGGAATGTCCTGTAAATATCAATTAGGTCCAGTAGGTTATAATGTTGAAGTCTTCTACATCTTTACTGTTTTCCTAACTTTTTAAAGAGCTGACTCATTGGAAAAGACCCTGATGCTGGGAAAGGTTGAAGGCAGGAGAAGGGGACGACAGAAGATGAGATGGTTGGATGACATCACTGACTCGATGGACATGAGTTTGAGCAAGCTCTGGGAGTTGGTGGTGGACAGGGAGGCCTGGTGTGCTGCAGTCCATGGGGTTGCAAAGAGTCGGACACGACTGAGCAACTGAATTGAACTAAAGCTTTAAAAAGTAATTTGTTTTATTCACTGGTCGTGATGGGTCTTCTTTGCTGCATGGGCTCTTGTCTACTTCGGGCAAACAGGGACTGCTCTCCAGTTTTGGTACGCAGGCTTCTCATTGAAGTGGCTTCTCTTGTTACGGAGCGCAGGCTCTGGGGTGTCCGGGCTTCAGTAGTCGCCGTGCATGGGCTCAGTCGCTGCAGCACCCAGGCTCCAGAGCACAGGCTCAGTAGTTGCTGTACGTGATCTCAGTGGCTCCGTGGCATGTAGGATCTTCCCAGATCAGGGATCAAACCCATGTCTCCTGCATTGGCTGGAGGCTTCTTTACCACTGAGCACCAGGGAAGCCCTAACTTTTCTTTCAAAGGAATTCTTAAAATGAGAAACAGACGTCTTTTACATCTGCCCACATGTTTGCCCTCTTGGGGTGCTTCTTACCCCCTCATGTGCATCCAGCCTTCTGCCTGGCATCCTTTTCTTCCTCCCCAAGGCATTGCTTCCCGCTTCCTGATGGAACGGGCCTGCGGGTCCCAGGGTCTGTTCGGGCATGGCAGAGCACAAGCTCTTTCTGGCCACACTGGGCTCCTGGGGGTGCACTGCCTGCCCCTCCCTCCACCCAATGCTGGCCTGGGCGGTGTCCTGCGCTGGACCGCAGGCACACAGGTCAGCGCCAGCAGGGGACTGGAGGGGCTCCCTTGCAGATCTCCGGACTGTGTGTCTGTGCTCTTGCCTCCTCTCTGGGTTTCCAGCCCAGCAGCGTTAGCCTTCTTGGCCTCCCCGAAGTCTGAAGTCTCTTGTCAACTCAGGAAACCCAAAAGTGTGTGTCCGGGCCCCTCCCTGGGATGGACACTCCGGGCCCAGGGTGCCCAGGCCCTTTCTCCTCAGGGATCAGTGCCCTATACAGCCTGTGGCCCAGCATCTGAAAGTCACTGTTTCACCTCTTTCATCTGTTTAAGGTGAGGAAATACACCTGATTCCCGTTTCTCTTTCACAGGTGAAGGCAAAAGTCCTTTCCATCTACTTTTTAAGTAAAAGAGCCTTAACTGGGACACGAAACCATCACAACCATGCCAAGTGTCCAGTCCAGAAGTGTTCAGTGCATTCGCATTGCCGTGCAGCCGTCACCGGGAACGTTTTCTCTTCCCTCTGAAACCCTGTCCCTCAAACGCCAAGTCCCCGTTCCCCTCCCCAGCCCTGGCTCCCACCCTTCTACTGTCTGTGTCTGTGAATTTGGTAACTTCTAGATCCCCCAGCTCAGTGGAGACATGTAGCACGTGCCCCGTGTCTGACTCGTTTCCCGGGCAGAGTGTCCTGAAGGCTCCCCCGTGTCGTAGCACGCGCTAGCCTTTCCTCCCTTGTGAAGGCTGAGTGTCCATCGTGTGGATGGACCACGCTGTGCCTGTCTCTCAGCAGACAGCTGGGTGCTTCTGCCTTTTGGCTGCTGTGATGACACTAGTCTTCTCCATGAACTTTTAATACTCGCGCTTGTTGAAATTCCTCACGAGTACTGATGGCCGTCTGCCCAGATTGTCCAGTTTGTCTTTACAGGTGTAGCTGAGTGTGTGTATGTTTATCTGAAATCCTTACGAGATAAGAGATAAATGCGTACAGTTCATTAGTCAACTGTGATCAAATTCCCGTTCCTCGCCGTTCTTGCTTTCCTTTTTCTCTCCTTCCCTTCTCCCTCTGTCCCTCCTTTTTCTCTCTCCCTCATTCTCGGCTCTCCCTTTCCCCTCCTGCTCTCTCAGCCCCCTCTTTCCCCTCTCCTCCTTCGGTGGACGTGTGGCAGCAGCTTTGTGAAGCCGCCGTGTGCGGAGAGAGCAGTCAGCACGCTGACATGCCGACAGTGCTAGCGGGGAGCCCGAGCGACTGCAGCCTGCAGATGAAAAGCAGTACCGAGGCGGTGCTTCACTTACTCAATGAGGAAGGTTATTTTTGGCTGGCGATGATCCAGGAAGGCTCCGCTGGAGTACTGACGGGTGACTTGAGTCCCGGGTTTGGGCGCAGTCAGGCTCCCCAGCGGTGGCAGAGACGTGCTAAGTAGGAGAAGTGATGTGAGCAAAAGCAGAAACCTCCTGTCATCATGTCATTCGGGTCTCTTTTCCCAAGAATTCTTTTCAACTAACTTTTTAAACTTCAAAGCAGTATCTGGAGAACTATACACGTGTGTGACAATTAAAATTGGGCAATGAAAATTGCATTTCTTTTTCATGCCCTTTGGCCATTTTTGAATGGTTTTAGACATTGTGTGTTGCAAATATTTGTTCAGTTTTATCATTTGTCTTTTGCTTTTTACATCCTATTGTTCTTAAGAAAATAATTGCTCCCGAAACAAAAAGGAAGCCTCCCAGTAATTCTGACTAATGATAAGTCGTCTGAATTAGTAAAAAGTCAGAATGACTAATTTGGAGTTTTAATGTTATTATGTTGAAGGCATTTTGAACCTTTGATTGTCAAACTATGTCTTAGCAATTAGAGCTCTTTGGGAACATGTTTTAATAAATGAATGGTGATTTTATCACAGGCAACATTTTTCCTTTGTTAAGTGCAAAGAGGTTATACTCAACAAGTTGTTTATATTGTTGATTTGCTGAGAAAAGTTTTCATCTTTAAACAATGTAGAGTTTTTAACCCAGTCCCTAAATAAAGTATCATAAATTCTGAATTAAAGGTTTTCTAGTAATACAGAAAGGTGAAACAACCCATTTGTACCTCATTTTACTACTGTAACAGTATAATTCTAAGTTTCTTTATTTCAACTTTAATCAAGATAAATTCATTCAGGTGTATTTCCCTCCAGTCCTCCCACATTTACTGTCAATGTCAAGGGGGACAGTGTGCAAAAACTGTCTTGAAAAACGAAGACATTTACCTCCTTGGTATGGTGTTGAGAGACCCCCAAACCCAAACCAAAAACTAATTTGTTTTTGAGCTGCCACCCTCAGGGCCCCTACAGCAGTTTTCTGCTTTGGGACTTTCCCAGGGCGTCCCCACAGCACACTGGGCCACGCCCTCCTCTGTGTAACACGGGCCTCGCATGGCTCCCCATCGCCTGCAGATTGGCTCTGTGTAGGAAAGACCTGTGTGCATATCCCATATCTGCCTCGTACTGTGTGACTGACAGGCAATGCTCTTCTCTAAGCCTCAGCTTCCTTGTTTATAAAATGGGCGTGACCGAGGTTCTCAAAGAACGCTGGTGGGAGGCTGGATGAGAAAGCAGGTGAAGCCCTTGGCGCGTCTGGTGCAGACGTGGTGCCGCTGCGTCCACACGCCTGGCCGCCTCCCGCTCCACACCCACACCCGCATCACGTTCGGTCGCTCGCCGTGGTCCTGACGCCCGGCTCTGTTGTACCCTGGTTTCTGCTCGCTGTCCCCCGACCGCCGCACCGTTTCTTTCTGCCGTGAACACCCTTGTCCACTTGACAGCGGCCTTCAAGTGGCAGCCAGGATGACCCTCATCCAGAGGATGCTTCCTGACCCAAGGGCCCCCGCTCCCAGGCCTTGAGCTCGTCTCAGCCACAGGAGATGTCATAGCAAAGCCCAGTTCTTCTCTTGAGTTTTGGCTCCGTTGCTCACACTGGGCCTCACCTTATAAATTGTTAGCTATGTGAGTAGACTCTTTTATTAAAGAAATTAAATATCACCCTCCCGGCCTTCTCCTCCTCTCTTTGCTATGCCTGCAGAGTCGCTCAGCCTTGTCCCACTCTTTGAGATCCCACGGACGGTAGCCCACCAGGCTGCTCTGTCCATGGAATGCTCCAGGCAAGAATACTGGAGTGGGTTGCCATTCCCTTCTCCAGCGGAATCTTCCTGACCCAGGGATCGACTCCGTGTCTCCTGTATTGGCAGGCAGGCAGATTCTTTACCGCTGAGGCACCAGGGAAGCCCTTCTCTTTGGTGAGGGAACCATTAACTGGAATTTGGTGTTGTTTCTTCTATGTTTTCCTATTTTCTTACACATTTCCTCCCCTCAAATCCTATAGAATATAGTTTATTTTTAAATTCACATCAAGTTTTCCATTTTACACTGGTTATTCCTCCCATAT
This sequence comes from Bos indicus, assembly GCF_029378745.1. Taxonomy (NCBI): domain Eukaryota; kingdom Metazoa; phylum Chordata; class Mammalia; order Artiodactyla; family Bovidae; genus Bos; species Bos indicus. The sequence goes on along the minus strand of NC_091784.1, from coordinate 40,771,919 downwards.
TTAGCAGGCATAACCGACCTGACAGAGATCAGGCGCACGTCTGTGTGGCCCTGTCCATGGAGCCCGTCTTCTTGTCAGTGCCCAGGTTCGCTGTGTTAATGGCATAAAGCTCCTTTTTTGGAATCAGTGCTTATTTCGATTTACTCATCGTCGCTTGTCCCACCCCTGCCTCCTTCAGAGTTTAGTATCCTTACACAGTCTCCTTCTTCAGAAGCCACCTTCCACTGGAAGCCTGAGAGGGTCTTTATTTCACCTCACTCTCTTGTTCTCCAGCTGTTCCTTTGGAACATGTAGCCGACAGCTCCTGTGTCTTCCACCCTTCCCTGGAGGCAGAGGTTGTTGGCGTTCCCTCCTCCCTTTCTCGCTGTCTCTGCCCCCTTCCCTCCCGCCCTCCCGTGCTCTGTCCCACCCCCACCCAACACCACCACACTTTTTTGACCAACGCATCTGAGTATATTTTGCAGATATTCCCCCCAAATACTCTTAACATCTGTCAACTATGAGTAGGAGCAATCTCCTCCATAATCATAGTACAATTATCATTCTTTAAAATTTAGCATTGATTTAGCACTATTATCTAATGTAGTCCACATCCAAATGTCCCTCATTATAATAAAGAACTCTAGCTTCTTTCAGTCCTGGCATCCAATTAAGGACGATTCATTGCGTTAGTTCTCACGGCCTCTTCATCTTCTTATCCTTCATCTAAGAGTTCCTGGCCTTTTGTCTGATTTGACATGGACATTTTTGAAAACTCCAGACTGGTTGTTTTCAGAATGTTCTTCAGTCTTGAGTTTATCTGATTGTTTCATCTCTATTCGATTCGGGTTAAACGTCCTGGTGATACTGTGCCCTTCTCCGAGTACCACGTCAGAGGCCACCTGAGGTCTGTTTGTCTCATTATTGATGAGTTTTGAGAAAGGGATTATTTGGTTAAATTGAGGCTAACAGATTTTTCCACATGTGAAGATGCATTTTTCCCTTGTAATTAATTAAAAATCTATGTGGCAATACTTTGAAACTGTATTACTGTTCTGTCTCCCAATGGTTTTAATGTCTATTGATGACTCTGGCTTCAGTGCTAGTGACTGGTTTTAAACTTCGAGCGTTCTGTGTTTTTAACTTAGCATTCTTCTGTAAAGAACTGTCTTTCCTTCTTCATACCTCTGCCCTGTAAATGAAATTTAGAATGGAATCATGTGCTCTTTGTATTAACTCAGCATGTTATACTGTAATCCTTCGGTTATTCATTCTGATGCTGAAAAGTGGTCCACATGTGGCTGGTAGGGGTCCACTCAGTGTCTCTTATATTGTTTTAACACATTTTCATCTGATTTTGAGAATTTCTTACTTTCAGTCACAGCAAGGTGCTCACCTTGTTTTTTCCCTGCTCACAGCCCTGGCATCAGCCGTTGTTTCAAGAGCCATGATTCCTTTGAATGGGTATGGTGTTTAGAAACCAAGGTCTGGGAAGTAGGTGTGCTCATTATTACTGAGATATTGCTTCAAAGCTCTTACAATGGACAGATCAAGAAGCCATATAAGATATATATAGTAAGATAATATAAGATATGTAATAATATGGTATAAGACATATAAGATATATGTATATCTCCTTGCTCTGTCCACTGAAAAAATAAATTTATTTATACTTGTATATATTTTGTATATATATAATTATTCCTAACATCATACATTCCTACTGGCACTTCTAAATTTCAATTTAGTGTTGATATCACAGGGTTCTTTCTCCCTTTCCCCCACTACAGATTTGTGTCTCCCTTATCTCACAGTGAGACCACTGATTTCTGACTAAATTAATATATTTATTCATTTTCTCGGTCCTGTAATCCACTATATAGGATTCACGCTATAAAGTGTTGAAATTGCCAAACCAATACCTACTTTAAAGTCATTAGTAGAATTCAGGATTCCTTTTGTGCACTAAAGATATCACACTGAGAGTCCCTGTCAGTTACTGAGTTCTGACCTTTTATGCATAATTTCTTTTTTTATCCATTTGTCTATCAGTGGACACAGCTGCTTCACATCTTGCGTCTCTACCTGTTTGAGGAACCCGAATGTCGCTTTCCAGGGGCTGTGCCACTCTGCGTTCCCTCCAGTAGTGCTGGCAGCTCCCCGTCCGCCACATCTTCGACAAGTGTTGTGTGTCGTCTTTTTAACAGTGGCCGTCTGACAGGCATGAGGTGACGCCTCACTGTGGTTTTTATTTGCATTTCCCTGATGATAAGCGATGCTGAGCCTCTTTTCATGCGTCTCTTGCCCGTCTATATGTCTTCTTTTGGGAAACTGTCTATTCAGGTCCTCTGCTCATTTATGAATTGGGCTATTTGTTATTTTGCAGTGGCATTATTAGGGTTCTTTGCATATTTCAAATATTAACCCCTTATTAGATACATAGCTTGCAAATAGCTTCTCTCATTGGGTAGGTAGCCTTTTCATTTGAATGATAGTTTTCTTCGCTGCAGAAAAGCTTTTTAGTTTGATGTAGTCCGTGTTTTTATTTTTGCTTTTGATTCACTTGCCTGGGGAGAAACATGCAAAAAAATATTGCTTAGACCAGTGTCAAAGAGCTTACTGCCTATGTTTTCTTCTAGAAGTTTTGTGGTTTCTGGGATTAGGTGGTGTTGGTGCCTGCAGAGCCTTGTGATAATAAAAACCACTCAGTTGTGTACTTTCAAATGGTGAATTTTATGGTATGTGAGTTATATCAATAAAAATATAAACACATATATATATATATATGAGCACTTTATTTTCAATTAATATTCTGGAAATCAATTCATAAAATCCTTTACCATTCCTTTTTCACAACAGCTGCATACTCATTGTACCAGAGTCTATTCTACAATCTCCTACGTATTGACATCTAAATTTTCAGTATTTATCTGTTATAAGTAATGCCTCCGTGAATATCCATGTCTGTGTTTGTGAGTCATTGGGGGTGGTTTTCCTTTCAGTCTTGAATGAAGTCTAGAGGTGGATGCAGTTCCAGGTTGACGGTCACTTTCTCTCGCCTCTATGCTGCTGTTCCGTTTTCTTGGGGCCGCTGTATCTTTGGACGGGAGTCTGCTGCCAGCTCAGTGATCCTTTGTGGGTGCTCGCTCTCTGGCTGCTTTAAGGCTTCTTCCCGCCGTCTTTCTGTCTGCACTCTCACTAACTGGTTCATTTCCTCCTGCTTGAGATTCACGACGTGTCTTAAGCGTAAGGAATCACGTCTTTTATCAATCACAAAATTCTTAAGAATTCTTCTCCTGGATATTGTTTTTCTTTTTCTTATTGTAGTCTCTCTTTCTAGAACTCCTATTTAGACATATTTTGGGCCTTCTTTTACCTTACTTTCTCTTAGCCTCATTTTCTAGTTCCCATGTCTTCTGTCTTTGCCGTAGTCTGGGAAATTTTCTTGATCTCTCTTCCATTTAAATATTTTCACTTTAGCTTTGTCTTATTGATATGTATCCTTACCTCTGAATTTTTAATTTCAATGACATTTTTCCTTTGTAGAAGTTTTATTCAGCACTTTTTAAAAACTGCCTTTTCTTTTCATAGTATTTTATGATTTTTGTTAGAATTTCTCTTTTTCCTCTTGCTTAATCATTTCAAACTTTCTTATTTTATAGTCCCTCTCAAATTACTCTCTTGCCTCAAGTTCAGGAGTGTAAGGCTTATTTTTGAATACACTGGCCCTTCTGATGGTGGCCGTATTTTGTGTAAAGAGAGAGCGCATCTTTGTTAGCTTTAATCCTCCTGTTCATGAACCGTGGAAGTGTTAACACGGAGCCGTTTTGCATTGTTTGCGTCTTTGTCCCACTGGTTTCATTGTTCTGGTAACAGTTTAAATTAATTTTTTAGATTAAGGAGTCCTACAAAACACAAGTAGTATTTCTTTGTCTTTTTGAACTTTCCTGTTTTCTGGCATATACCAGTTGTCTTGTTTTTCTCTTTCAGACTTAGCTCTGACTTTTAAAATTCTTTTTTATGCTTCATCTAAAACTTTACATGCTTATAAGCAGAGGTGAGGACCATGAGCTCACTCTGCTATGTAGCTAAGTCAGAAATCTTTAATAGATGTTTTTTAGTATTTGTTTTCTTTTAACATTGGAGCAGAGTTGATTAACAATGTTGTGTTACTTCAAGGCGTACAGCAAAGTGATTAAGTTACACATATACATGTATCTATTGCTTTTCAATTCTTTTCACATTCTTTTACATTATTACAGAATATTGAGTAGAGTTCTCTGTGCTATACAGTAGGGCATTGTTGGTTATCTATTTTATTTATTTATTTTGATTTCTATTAGAATAGAGTTGATTTACAATGTTATATTGGAGAAGGCGATGGCACCCCACTCCAGCACTCTTGCCTGGAAAATCCCATGGATGGAGGAGCCTGGTGGGCTGCAGTCCATGGGGTCGCTAGAGTCGGACACGACTGAGTGACTTCACTTTCACTTCTCACTTTCATGCATTGGAGAAGGCAATGGCACCCCACTCCAGTGTTCTTGCCTGGAGAATCCCAGGGACGGGGGAGCCTGGTGGCTACCGTCTATGGGGTCACACAGAGTCGGACACGACCGAAGTGACTTAGCAGCAGCAGCACAATGTTATATTAGTTTCAGGGAGGCAGCAAAGTGAACCCATTAGGTTTTCTATCATAACTGTAGCAGTAGGTACATGTCAGTCTCGACCCTCAGTCTGTACCTCCCCCACACCGTCCCTTCCCACCACCATAACCCTAAGTTATCCCTCCCCTCACCCCGTCCCTTCCCATCACCGGAACCCTAAGTTATCCCTCCCCCATACCATCCCTTCCCACGCCCGTAACCCTAAGTTATCCCTCCCCCAATCCCATCCCTTCCCACGCCCGTAACCCTAAGTTATCCCTCCCCCACCCCGTCCCTTCCCACGCCCGTAACCCTGTTATCCCTCCCCAACCCCGTCCCTTCCCACCTCCGTAACCCTAAGTTATCCCTCCCCCAATCCCGTCCCTTCCCACCCCCGTAACCCTAAGTTATCCCCCCCACCCCGCCCCGCCCCGCCCCTCCCCCACCCCGTGACCCTAAGTTATCCCTTGCCCACCCCGCCCCTCCACCACCCCGTGACCCTAAGTTCGCTCTCTGTGTCTGTGACTCTGTTTCTGCTTTGTAAATAAGTTCATTTGTATCTTTTTTTTAGATCTTAGAACTAGATTTTTGTGAAAATCTTTAAGTAGATTTTTTATTGTAGTAAAATATATATAACATTGTGAAAGTTGCTCAGTTATGTCCGACTCTTTTACTACCCAATTCTCCAGACCAGAATACTAGAGTGGGTAGCCTATCCCTTTTCCAGAGGATCTTCCCGACCCAGGGTCTCCTGCATCAAAGGCAGATTCTTCATCAGCTGAGCTACTGGGGAAGCCCATATATAGCATAACCCTCGCTATTTTAACCATTTTTAAGCATACAATTCAGTAGCATTAATTGTATTCACAATATTGGCCAATCATCACCAATATCTATCCCCAAAATATTTCCATCGCCCCAGACAAACTCTATTCCAATTGCATAAACTCCCCATTCACTCCTCGCCCACCGCTCCTGGTGATCTCTTATCTCCAGTCTACCTCAGTGGATGTGCATATTTTAGGTGGTTCCTCAAAGTGGGATCATACACCATTTGTCTTCTTGTCCCTACCTGATTTCACTTAGCGTAACATTCTCAAGGTTCACCCGCGTTGCAGCGCACACCAGAACGTCACTTCCTCTTGGTGACTGCATCCTGTTCCATTGACTGGCTATCCCACAGTCCATTCGCTCGTTCACCTGTCAACGTGCATTCGGGTTGTTTGCACCTTCCAGCTGCTGTGAACAGTGCAATGGTGAACATTCACCTACGAAGGTCCGTTTTAGTCCCTGCTTTCAGTCCTTTAGGGTAATGCACCTAGGAGTAGGGTTTTGGTAATTTTATGGTTTTAAATAGATTCTTAGCAAAATGAAATAAATCACGAAAGACGTAGCACAAAGACGAAGTGCTCAAGCAGCAGAGGCGGTGAGGGTCTTCCATCAGGTCGCTGCTGCCCGGGTTCTCATTTATGACATTCAAGGGCAAGACCAATAGAGTTTAGCCCTGGAATTGCCCAGTTATTGATACATGTCGCTCAGCTGTGTACACTATGTGTATCCAGTGTGAGTTTCTTTGGATCTAAGATAACTTGACTGAGTGAGTGCTTATATACATACTGCTCATCTTTTACTCTTATTTCGGGAGGGGTGGTTTGTGTGTTTGGGGCTTGGGGTGATGCAGATCAGGGCTAGACTCCTTTCTGCTCCAGTGTTAGCCCCGGCCTCTCTCATCACTGCTCTTACTGGGGCTCAGCTTTCTTTTACTTAAACACATACTGAGTGTCTAATTCCCTGCCAGGGGCAGGGACCTCCTGCCCAGGGGCACTGGCAGATCCCTTCATGCACGGCCAGCCAGACGCCCACCCGTGGTGCAGTCAGGTGTGAGCAGGAAGCGTGGTGCACAGGAACAGCATGGGACTCATGGCAGCGACCCCAGAGCGTGTGGGGACACTTCCGGGTGTGCCGACCCTCAGTACACCTGTTACTGCTGCCCGTTAGCAATCCCTTCCTCTGTTAAGTACGCAGACAGCTTATCACCCTTAATCTTATAGCGATAGTTGTCTTTTTTCCCTCAAATCAGTTTAGTATAGTTTCGATGTAATGTCACAGGGGAAGTCATGCTGTTTTGTAAGAGCATTTGTAATGAGTGTATTTGCCCTGTGTCTTCCCTGGCCTCCAGAGCAGGCATAAGGAAAAAGCAGCGTTCGGCAGGGGAGGTGTGGACCCAGGAAGGAAAGAAATTATTTCTGTATGCCTTGGACTAAAGAAGGAATAAGCCACATTCGGAAGACATGGGTAGAAGTCCCCTGTACCTGAAGGTGTCCTTTCCACAGTGCAGGTCCTCTAGGGGTTCTCAGATGGGCCAGCAGGAGACAAGAGTGAGGCCAGATGCAGATAGTCATCCTCTGCTCAGGTGGCCGGGGGGGAAGGAGACTAGGAAGGCGGCCCTGGGACGGCACCTCTTAGCCCGTGTTCCTCTTGGTTCCCCTGATGGTTATGTATTCCTGGAACTGGCTTTAAAAACGACCAGGGAATTTGTTGGCACAGGTAACAGAAGGGTCCGGGGGCAGACTGTCTTCAGACACGACTGGATCCACACGTTTGAGTCCCTTGAACTGGGCTTCTTCCCATATCTGGCCTTGCTGTCCTCCAGTCTGGCTCCATTCTGAAGCTCTCAGATGTTGTCCAGATTGCTGCTGAAAACTGTAGCCTTAAACCTGGCTTGGCCATGGGCTGGTGCTCCATCAACTCTGTGGTGATGCTGCCGACTGGTGTTGGGAGTGGCCGGTGGGCAGGCATGGGCACTGGCCCTGCGGTGGCCTCTCCCTGGGCTAGCCTGGCCACTGGCAGCCCTGACTGACCTTTAACTCTTCAGTGTGTCCCTAGCCCTCCCAAAGCTGCCAAGCTGGGGAAACGTGCTGAGGGCGGGGACCATCCGGGCAGCCCCGCAGTGCCCGGCACAGGGTCTACCGAGCATCACACATGTGTAGACGGATTCGCGCTGCACACGCTCTGAGTACCAGGTTTCAGTTATTTTTCTAGGCATAAATATTTTAAAATTTACCACAGAGAAGCTCAACGATTAAAGAATCCTCTCTTCATTCCCACAACCTACGGCTTTATCTTTTGTACGCCTCACTTGCTTAAAGTCAGGTACTTCTTAATACATAAATCAGCCCCTTTTGGATAGAAGTTAAATGCGACCGGATTGAAACACGGCCTTGAAAACATAAATGAACAGTAGACGTCATTATGCATTGACACCCCTGGAGAAATGCCTCCCTTATAGGAAAAGTCGGGGGCCGAGGATCAGGTCCATTTAAAATGTATAAGAATAATAAAAGTGCCCAGGGATTGCAAGGCCATCGGAAGGGGCTGCTGACGTTGGGTGATGCCGGCGTGCCAGCCCCGAGTTCCTGTGCAGGGAGACAGTGACACAGTGCACACCGCCCCCATCCCGCCCCCGCCGCTGCATCAGCAGACAGGAGCATTGTTTTCTGGTGGAATGTGCAGCGCCCAGAGCCTCTGTTCTCTCTGCAGCTCGCGAGCCTCAGCAAAGAGAGAATCGGAACGTTTCGAAGAGACGAGACAAAACCCGATTGTTCTGCTGTGCTGTCTCAGCGCCACACCGCAGAGCTCTGTTCAGAGCTGTCTCCTGTGAGGCACGTGTTTTAAGCCGTGTTCTGTCTGCAAAGGCTCTTGGTGTTGGAGAATTTGCAAGTGTAGGGAAAACAGCTGCATGTTACCGAGTGTGGTCTCAAGAGGTGGGACCCTTCTGGCCAGGGCTCCATTTCCTTGGCTTTCTGGACGGTGCCGGAACTTCTCCGAGGCCACTCAGAAGCATCGGCCGACTACCATCCTGTCCAGAACTTCTCCGAGGCCACTCCGAAGCATCGACTGACCACCGTCCTGTCCAGGTGTGCTGCCGTCCCGGCCTGGGGCCTCCGGGCCTCTCGGGCGGGGGTGGGTGGGGTGTCCTGCACAAACACGCAGCCCAGGCACGTTCCTTGCAGGCAGACGTCTCTATTCCTTTATTGTCCTGCAGTCTTAGCTCGGAAGTGGCCTCAGTGTTCATTTCTGGCGTGCAGGTCTCCTGAAAGGCCAGTTCTTTGGCCCTTCCACCCAAACAGCTGATGGCTCTTCCTCTTGCAACCATCAGGATCACTCATCCAGAAAAGTTGGTTATTCAGATCGTTAAATCCCCAATTAGTCAGGATAACCGGCGCTCTATTGTATTCCATAAATATGACACTGCTGTGGGGCACAGGGCCCTCCAGTACCAGTGACCCCTTTCTGCTCAAGTTCACGTGTGCAGCTCCTGTGGCCCCAGCTCTCCACAGGCTGGTTTGCAGGGCCTTATCAGGAGGGCATCCTTGATCTGTGCCAGCTCCCGATTTTGTGGGAGCTGGAGTGGCCCAGCCAGGGAACTTGTGGGGAGCCAGTCTTTTCTAACTGGGACGAAAGTTGAAATAACAGGTGTATAGAAAATGGATCAAGTTGAATGTACATACACGTGCTTCATGCAGCCACTGTGCTCTGAGCTTGTCTCCTCTGCCCGGGGAAGAGCTAGACTTCAATCCACTGTTCGTCTGGACGCCAAAGCCTATACGTATGGTCCCCAACCTCCTATGGTTCAACTTAGTTTCTTGACTTGAAGGTGATACTCAAAAGTGATACACAGTTAATAGAAACCGTACTCGAATTCTGAATTTTGGTCTTCTCCCAGGCTGGCCGGCGACGTGCAGTAGGATGTCCTCTCGTGGTGCCAGGCGGTGGCGGCAAGCTGCGGCTCTCGGTTGGCCCTGTGATCGTGAGCAAACAGTCGACACAATTGCTGCCAGTCTGACCCCCGCAGCCCTTGTGTTTTTCGATGTCAATACAGTACTCAATAAATTATGTGAGATATTCTACTCTTTATCATAACACAGGCTTCACGTTAGATGGCTTTGCCCAACTGTAGGCCAGTGTGTGTTCTGAATATGTTTATGGGACACTTGGTTGAGCTCTGATGCTCAGTAATTTAGGGGATTGTATGTGTGTGTGTGTGCACTAAGTAATATCAGACTCTTTGAGACCCCTTGCTCTATCACCCATCAGGATTCTCTATCATGGAATTTTCCAGGCAAGAGTACTGGAGTGGGTTGCCATGTCCTACTCTAGGGGATCTTACTGAGCCCACGTCTCTTGCATCTCCTGCATTGGCAGGCGGATTCTTTATCACTGAGCCACCTGGGAATCCCCTAGGTTAGATGTAGTAAATACGTTTTCAGCTTAAGATGTTTTAGACTTACAGTGGGTTTATCAGGAAGCAACCCTGTCGTAAACTAAGGAAAATACGTGCTCTTAGTGAAGGAAAGTGACAGCAATGGACACTCGATGACCTACTCAAGTCTCGTAGCTGGGGGGCAGCCCCGGCCAGCAAGCTCTGTACTGGACCTCTGTTTAGCCTGTAGCTCTGTGTCGGGTGCTGGGGGAGGGAGGTCACACGGGACGTGCAAATGATGATGAATTAGGAGCAGGCCCTTCCCCGGAGGAGGTAAGGGGACCGTCCATTCCCCTCAGTGTCTGTGGTGTGAGTCATCCATCAGAGGCTGCAGGTGAGTGACCTGAGAGAGTCAGATGCGGAGTTCCCTGGCTGTGCAAGTGTTGTAGATGTGCCTCGAAGGGTAGGTGGAAACAGATCTGGGGACCAGGAAGCCTTCCAGGAAAGGAACCAATGTGAGCAAGGGATTGTGGGAAGGGGTATGAGCAAGGGATTGTGGGTGGGGGTGTGAGCAAGGGATTCTGGGTGTGGGTGTGAGCAAGGGATTGTGGGTGGGGATTGCCCCTCCACTTGGTACAAAAGAAGACAAGCGAGGCCACAGGAACGTGGATGGAGCTGGAGTTTGTTGTGTGATGTCACAGAAGGATTTAAAGACGAGGAGCTCTGTGGTGACAGCTGTGTTTCAGGAAGATGAACCTAGCACGTGGAGGCAGAGCTGAGGCACAGCGTTTCTTAGGCCACAGGAAGAGAGCTGCCTTTATTCCTTCCAGATTTTGCTTTCACATGCTAATGTGCATGTTGTGGATTCTGGGAGAGGAGGAGCTGCTATGTTTATTTGACCACAGAACCTCTTTTTCTCAGTGACTGGTACATGGCAGGCCCTCAGCATCTTGCATGAACCAATAAGCAAGTACAATGCCATATTCCACAGAATAGGGCTTAAGAAACACTGCATCCTGGAGAAAGGCTTCATCAAATGGAAGGACCAGTGAGAGAGCTTGGCAGTCACACAGGGAATGAAAATGCAGGGACCACTCAAGAGTCAACGAGCTGAAGAGAGCAGAGCCAGCCGCTGACCACCTACGGCGCCAGCCCCGCCCCTCCCAGCAGGCTGGGTGGGGGCCTGCCCTGGGCCCTTGGGCCCCCGGGGCTCTCTCCACGCCGCTGTCCGCTCCCCAGCCTCCTCCAGCTGAGCTGAGCACAGGCAGCCAGACATCCCGTGGAAGGAAGCGGAGGGGAAGCCACGACCTGGCTTCCCGCTTTCTAACCAGACAGCAGGGCACCTTTCTGCTACACCGTGTGTTCTCAGGGACGGGAGCTGTTTCTGTGTCAAGGCCTGGAGAAGCCACGCGGGCCTTTGAGGTGGGGCTGGGCTCGGGGAGCCAGAAAAGGAGGTGCTCTTGTCTTTTCTCCTCCTCACTCTCCCCACTGCTCCCCGTTCAGAGGATGCCCTGAGACTAAGGGGGAGTTCACGACAGGGGACTCTAGATACAGGGGGCGGGGTGCAGCCTGCAGGAGGCCTGGAAGTGGAGACCCTCCGGGCCTCACGGGGAGCTCCTTGGTCCTGTTCAGGCCTCAGGGCTGCCGTCTGTCTCTCTCCCATCCACTGCCTTCCTCTCCCGCCTTAGCTCCACTCCGCCTTCATTTCCTCCAGACCACGGCACCGCTGTGGTAACGTCCTTTCCCCCATAAGCTCTCTTCCTCCAAAGCCTCCCCTAGCAGGTTCACTGATAGCTCACCCTCTTTCTTCCCTGTGGGAGCCTTTGTGTTTGCTACCTAAGGAGCAAGTGTCCCAGCCGGGTGCCCTCTGCAGCCAGTGTCGAGTAACGTGTGGGAAGTCCTGGTGGCTCAGTGGTGAAGAATCCGCCTGCCAAGCGGGAGACAGTGCAGGAGATGCAAGTTCAATCCCAGGGTCGGGAGGATCCCTGGATGAGAAAATGGCCCCACTGTATTCTATCCTGGAAGATCCCATGGACAGAGAAGCCTGGCAGGCTACAGTCCATGGGGCCCCACAAGAGCCAGACACGACTCGGTGACTAAACAACAATAACACATCCTGTAGCCAGGATGTGCGAAAGCTCAGATGTCCCCAGGCGAGGGCTCTGGGCACTGGGCACCCAGAGGGAAGACCCTCCCTGTGCTGAGCGGCACCACGGAGATTCTCCACTGAGCCGACCCTGAGTGGGGGCGGACATGGTGATACGGAGGTGGGGGGTCAGGAAACCATGGCACTCATTTGAAGAGAACCAAACTCCTTCATCAGGCTTAGAGGACCTGCACATGGCCAGTAGGCAAATTCAGGCCACAAGTCACACCGTTTATTTCCAGGGCTCTGAAGGAGGGAAAACTAAGACATCTTGACATAATTTTGATTCCTAACACTTATCTCAAAGTTACATTCCTGCTTATACACACACCTGCACATCCATGTGTGCGCACACACATGTGTGCATGCACACACCACACCACACACACGCCTTCCTGCCCTCAGGGTGTATGGGCTTCATGGGAAGATGAGAAGATCTGGGGCTGATGGATTCTGTAAACTCTCTGTAAAACAGAAACAACTTCTTTTTAAATTCTAGCCTTCTGTTTTTAGTTTCTTAATTCTAGTTTGTTAGTTTCATGGGCCTCCTACAGAAGTCATACTTTTGTAGGGGTTCCCTTCTAGGCAGAGAGAAGATGGCAGCGTCTCCCTTGACTGGGTCACGAGCTGCCTTCAAGCCCAAAGCCAGGGCGTGGTCAGACACCCCAGAAGTAGGGCCCCCTTTGTCTCCCATCCCCACACCATGCTGTCTTGGAGCCCTTGGAAAGCAGCTGTGGTCACTCACGTCTGTCTGTAGGAGGTGACGTTGGATGGTCACTTCCACTGAGAGCCTTCCTCTTTTAGCTGGCCCGATTTGTCCTCTAATCATTTTCCACATGCATGGCTTCTCACACCCTTTTTCTCGTGAACACATCCGTACCACTAACAGTGTTATATTCTACTTCTTTTCAGATTGATCTGTTGGCATGGAATTATTCTTCTATCCATTATTATTACAATATCCAATGCAATCATCATTAGCCCATTAACTCGTACTATTACTATCATAGCTAATATAATGACTATTAACTAAATATGAATAATTCATGCTACTACTAATATAATTACTATTGTTAACTATATTCCATCTCACATGACCCATCTTTGCTGCTTCATCTCCCCCTCCTCCCTCTCACCCTGTCCCTGCCTCATCTGACAAACTGAACAAGCCAGACTTCCCAGAAGATCCTGAGCAGACTTCCCTCCCCGGGACACAGTACACGTGTCAGCGACCAGTGAACGGCTCATTCATCTGCAGAGGTGGCACGTAAGGTGAATGCCTGGCTGTGTGGCCCATGGGCATGCACCAGCGCCTCTCTTAACGTCGGATTTTGTCTTTGCCGAGGCCATGGGCTCACCTGAAGCTGCAGGTGAAGAATCAGAGGTGGGTCAACATGCCCGGCCCTCTGGACCCTTCCAGTGAGAACAGAACAGAGCAGCTGGAGGAGGGGCGGGGTGGCGGAGGGACCAGGGTGCCCCGTCACCCTCCCTGATGAGCTGAGAGACTAAGTGGAAAGCCTTGATCACGTCGAGGCTTTGACCAAACATTGCCACGTGTTTATGCTCCATGGAGTCTGCTGTAAGGGCAGCGTTGGCCTTCGGAGCTCTTAAAGATTCCACTGACTCATCAGCTGAACCCGTACTGTTTGTCAGGCTCCGTGGAGTAGCTGGAGACTGCGGCCTTGAAGAGGCTTGCAGTCTAGCTGAGGACCTCACAGCATAAATCACTGGGACCTGCTGCGCGTCAAAGACTGCTTGAGACCTGGACTGAGCACACTGCTCACATCCCGGACACAGACTGGGCCTCAGAGAGGCCGCAGCCCGCCCAGGGAGAGACAAGGGAAACAAGAGAGATGCGATCAGCAGTGCCGACCACCAGAGTAAGCCTGGGGGCTCTGCGGCCACCAAAGGGGCTGCCTAATTAGCCCGAGGGGGTGCCTGTTCTGAGAAAGCTTCACCAGGAGACGGTTTGCTGACCGTCTCAGGATGGAGAGGAGGCAGTGGGGAGCATCAGGTGAAAGGGCAGGGCGGGGCTGGGGGACCGCCCGCAGAGGCGGGGAGAACTTCCCTGGTAAGCGGTGGCCTCACCGCGGCTGGTGGCGTTGTGTTCAGGGAGGTGATGGAGAACAGGTCTGGGCTCAATAGGGGAAGATGGTGCCATGCGTACTGAGACCTGTGGGCATCACGTCGTGGGTCGTGCTAATTCATTACAGACTTTAGACCTGTGAGCGTTTTAAGACCTTCCTGGCTGCAGCACACGAATGAAAGAAGGCTTTTAGTGGCGTGTTGGATGAGGTGTCAGAAGCGCTTGAACTGCAGGCGGCGAGGCGGGGATGGGAGGGATCGTGCCCATGAGTTTGGGGGAGAACGTAGAGTCAGCAGGAGTTACAATGCACTAATTCATGGAGCTAAAGAGAGGAGAAGGGATGTCCGTAGGCTGCCCCGGCGTTCTCAGTCTTGCAGTGTTTGTACGCGTCATCCCGGCGGGAAGTTGGTTCCACTGGGATTAAAAAAAAAAAAAAAAAAAGAGAGAGGAGAAGGGCTTGGAATTTCTAGCTTGAAACGTCTTCATTATTATTAACGTGTTACGGTGACGTGTGGTCAGTGATTTTTGACATGACTGCTCTGTTTGGGGCACCACGAATCACACCCGCCTAAGACAACAAGCCTAACTGATAAGCACTGCGTGCTCTGACTGCTCCACTGACCGGCCGTTTCGCCATCTCTCTCCTTCTCTCTTGGCCCCGCTGTTTTCTGAGACACAACAGTATTGAAATTAGACCAGTTAACAGCACTGCAATGACCTCCAAGTGTTCGAGTGAAAGAGTCGCTTGTCTCTCACTTTAAATCAAGAGCTAGAACTGATCAAGCTCAGTGAGGAAGGCCTGTCAAGTGCTGAGATAAGTCAAAAGCAAGGCCTCTTGCACCAAAACTTCACCAAGTTGGGAGTGCAAGGGAAATGTTTTAAAGTAAATACAAAGTGCTACAGGAGTGAAGACACACACGGTAAGAAATCAAAACAGTCTTATTGCCAGTACGGAGAGAAACTTAACTGGGCTGGACCGCAGGGCAGACCAGCCACAACATTCCATTAGCCCCTTCTGGCCTCGTCCGGAACCAGGCCCTGACCCTTCAGTTCTGTGAGGATGAAAGACTTGAAGCCGCAGAAGAGGAATCTGGTCAGCAGAAGTGGGTTCATGAGGTTTAAGGCAAGATGCCGTCTCCATAAAAGTGCAGGCTGAAGCAGCAGGTGCTGGTGTAGATGCTGCAGTGAGCTTTCCAGAAGATCCAGCTGAGATAATTGATCAAGGTGGCCACCCTGAACAACAGATTTTCACTGTAGATGAAACAGACTTCTCACAGAAGATGCTGTCCATGCTAGACTTTCATAGTAAGACAGGAGGAGTCGTTGCCTGGCTTCAAGGCTCCACAGGACAGGCTGAGTCTCGTTAGGGGTAAAGTAGATGGTGACTTTGAGTTGAAGACAGTCACCATTCTGAAAGTCCTAGGGCCCGTAAGAATTGCCCTTAATCTGCTCCGCGTGTGCTCTCTAAGTGGAAGAGCAAACCCTGCATGGCAGCACACCTGTCTGCAGTGTGAGAAACTGAATATCTCAAGCCCACGCTCGAGACCTACTGCTCAGAAGACTCAAAATATTACCGCTCATGGACAGTGCACCTGTCGCCCAAGAGCCAATGGAGACGAACAATGAGATGAATGTTTTCATGCCTGTTCCCTGCACGGCATCCATTCTGCAGTCCATGGATCAAGGAGTAATTTCAAATTTCAAGTCTTGTTATTTAAGAAATACATTTCATGAGCCTGTAGCCGCCTTTGATTGTGATTCCTCTGATGGATCTCGGCAAAGTCGATTGAAAACCCTCTGGAAAGGAATCACCCTTCTAGACGCCATTGAGAACATTGCTGATTCATGGGAATACATCAAGATGTCAACATTAACATTTTAGAAGGAGCTGACGCTGACCCTCATGGATGACGTTGAGAGGCTCAAGACATCAGTGGAGGAAGTAACTGCAGATGTGGTAGAAACAGTAAGAAAGCTAGGATCAGAGGTGGAGCCTGCAGATGGGACTAAATTGCTGTAATCTCAGGACAAAACTCTCATGGGTAAGGAGGTGTTTCTCATGGAGGAGCAAAGAAAGTGATTTATGGAGCTGGAATCTCCTCCTAGTGAAGATGCTGTGAACGTTGTTGCTGCGAAATGAAATGAAGGAGCAACAGGGTTTGAGAGGCTGGACAGCAATTTTGAAAGAAGTTCTACTCTGGATAAAGTGCTCTCAGACAACACTGCATGCTACAGAGAAGTCATTCCTGAAGGAAAATCAGGCAGGGTGGCGAACGTCCTTCTTTTCTTGTTTTAAGACTGCCAACCCCACCTTCAGCAGCCAGCACTCTGATCGGTTAGCAGGCATCCTCATCAAGGCAAGACACCCCACCAGCAAAGAGATCCACCTCGCTGATGGCTCAGATGATGGTTAGCATTCTTAAGCAATAAAGTATCTTCTTATTAAGGTATGTACCTGGTAGCTCAGATGGTAAAGAATCTGCCTGCAGTGCGAGAGACCCAGGGTCAGTCCCTGGGTCAGGAAAATCCCCTGGAGAAGGAAATGGAAATTCACTCCAGTATTCCTGCCTGGAAAATTCCATGAACAGAGGAGCCTGGTGGGCTCTAGTCCATGGGATCGCAAAGAGCCGGACATGACCGAGCGACTAACACTTTCACTTTTACCTTATTTTTAAGACACGATGCTATTGCATGCTTAGAGACTACAGCATAGAGCAAGCGTAAAGTCTCGGGGCTCGCGTTATTGTGACATTCCCGTTACAGGTGGTGGTCTGGGGCTGAGCTAGCAGCACGGCCACGTCTGCCTGTGTATGTCTCATACAAATTAAACGTAAACATTTTTAGTGAAATTGGATCATACTGTATGGACTTTTTTGTAAGCTTGTTCACTTAATATCTGATTATTTATACAACATTAATACCTACTTTATCACTTTAAGTAGCTGCCTCATCTCCTTTGTAAGTAGACAACACGATTCATCAACCTAATCCTCGGTTGTTGGACATTCAGATTGTTTCCAGGTTTTCACCATTATAGACAGAATGATGAATATGCTTTTCGCTACATCTAATGTGAATATCGAAATTATTTCTTTACAATAAATTCCTAGGAGTGGAACTGTTAATTTTTAAGCATGTTCTAGTTGGAGAAGGCAATGGCACCCCACTCCAGTACTTTTGCCTGGAAAATCCCATGGATGGAGGACCCAGTCCATGGGGTCGCTGGGAGTCAGATATGACTGAGCGACTTCACTTTCACTTTCCACTTTCATGCACTGGAGAAGGAAATGGCAACCCACTCCAGTGTTCTTGCTTGAAGAATCCCAGGGACGGGGGAGCCTGGTGGGCTGCCGTCAATGGGGTCACACAGAGTCGGACACAACTGAAGCGACTTCGTAGTAGTAGTAGTAGTAGTAGAGCTCTTTAATTGCAAAAAAGCAGAGACCCGTACAAACCTGCTGGCTCCAGTGTGGAAAAAGGGTTCAAATGAACAAAAGGAATGAGAGCAGCTCATGGAGCCCCCAAGCCTCTCGAGAGACTAAAAAATAAGGCCTCCCGGATGCAAAGCACTTCCCGGCTCTTCAGGAGCCAGGTGGCCCCATCTCCGCCCCTCTCTGTCTCCTGGCTCCCTCCTCCTCCTCACTGGCCTATTTTGCGGACTTCTTTTGCCACCAGACTCAGTTTTATATCACAGCTTCAGGGACTGACAGTCGTCTCTGTCTGTCTGATAAAATTCTTAAGAAGGTAAGTCTGATTGGCAGATTCCTAGCAGTCCTGAGTCCCGGCCAGTTAACTCTGGACAGCCTTGGGTTAGCGGCTGAGGCTAGATTTCAGCCGTGTGCGGGTGGCGCTGGCTGTGGGCGTCTCCTCCCAGCACCGTGTGCAGTGAACGTCGTGCTGTGTTTGTATCTTCAGACCTGCCGGGGTGGGAATGACCACCAGGGAAATTGGAGGGTACTGCAGATCAGGGCCGGAGGAGGCAATGGCACCCCACTCCAGTTCTCTTGCCTGGAAAATCCCACAGATGGAGGAGCCTGGTGGGCTGCAGTCCATGGTGCCTCTACGAGTCGGACACGACTGAGCGACTTCACTTTCACTTTTCACTTTCATGCGTTGGAGAAGGAAATGGCAACCCACTCCAGTGTTCTTACCTGGAGAATCCCAGGGACGGCAGAGCCTGGTGGGCTGCCGTCTATGGGGTTGCACAGAGTCGGACACGACTGAAGTGACTTAGCAGCAGCAGCAGCAGCAGGTCAGGGCCGGTTGTTCACTGCTTATCAAAAAACCCCTGGGTGTCGCATGGAATGAACCTGTCAGATTCCTCAAGAAAGGTTCAGCTGGTGACCTACATCTTTGGGATATTTGTGATACGGTTCAATTCTATTAAAATTCTGTAGAAGTTACTTCATCCTCTTCTAGCTTTAATGTTGTAGAGAAGTCTGGAGGTCTTTGGTTTTCCTTCTTGTTTTCTTTGGGTGGATACCTTGCTTCAGTCTATCCTAACTCTTGCAAGTTTCCTTTCTCCACGAAGCCCCCACATCCCACTGGGACGTGACGGTGTGGCTCTCACCCTCTTAGTCCTCAGCAGGCCCTTTTAGTTGAAGACGCAAATCGTCTTTGTTCATGTCTGCTGTTAACGTGGTTAGCGCTTTCCTTTCACTGCCTCCAGCTCTCCCGTCCAGGGCTCCTGCTGTGCTTACACTGGGTCTCCTGGAAGAGTCTTCAGTCTACTTATCCTCTCCTTATAGCTCATTTAATCTATCTTCTCTGAATTCTAGGAAGAACCCTCAATTCCAGCCAGATTCACTGATTTGATTGTGTACACTATTTTGATCTGTTCTTCCAGGCTTCTATCGAATTTTTAATTTTGGCAACTGTTATTCTCATCTAAAAACAATCTTTTCTGATCTCAGATTATTCCATTTTCATATTTATAGTATATATTGACTCTTCTCAACGAGTTTTTTATTTGATTCAGATTTTCTGACTCATCCGAATCAATTTGATTCAGAAACTTCCTGAAGTGTTCTGTTTCATAAAGGACATGTTCTTTCAAGTGCTTTAAAATGAAGACTTCTCGTGCTGGCCTTGGCCACGCTTGTGCGGTTCCCTGGGGAGTCCCTTGGACTTTTCTCCTGGAGTTAGGAGTTCAGATCAGCAAGCCTTTGCCCCAAGCAGGGCTCATTCGCACCACCCCATAAGAACTCTCCCGTGCAGGGTAGCAGTCCTGATTTTCGGTATTAGTATAGTTATTTCCCTATTTGTTCCTTTGGAAACGTCCATAGGATTTAAGAAGCACAAAATGGGTGCGTTCAGATCACCTTGGGGCAGGAGTTTGACTTTGTTTTAATGGCAGCATTCAGGGTGACTCGGGGGTGACCTCAGAAACCTGGGGCCGAGGGAAAGCTGCTGTGCCCTCCGGTGGCCCGTGGGGCTGGCTGTCGGGCAGCGAGTGATGCTGCTGACAGACGCTGAGCTCTTAGGAGCAGGGCTCACCTCAAGCGGTGGCTTGAGGAGTGTGGGGGAGGACAGGGTGAAGGATGACTATGTGCTAGAAGGTGCAGTCTTGCTCCTGGGGTGCCTGCCTCAGACAGAGTGCTGCCCTGGACGTGGGAGCGGAAGGAGGACGCCTTTCCCAGCCAGGGGTGCCGCGGCCAGCACAGCGGGGCGGGCCCAAGCTGGGCATGGAGACAAGGGTGCAGCCTCCTGGAGCAGAGCACCCCGGCCTCCCTGGCCACGCGCCCAGCTGCGGGGCAGCAGGCAGGCTGCAGGCGGACGCAGGCCTGTGCCGGGACACCTCCTTGGGCTCTCACGTCCTGCCTGGCTCTCATGAGGAGGACGGTCAGGGTGTTTCCCCCGGGCCCTGAGAGGTGACCGGGGCAGGGCAGGCCTTTCCCTCAGGCCCACAGTCCTCCCACTTTGCTGATTAGTTTGCAGCGGACCCAGCAGGTTCCCAGGAGTTGTGGCATGGTAACTCCCAAGCTCACCAAGCGGCACCAAAGGTCACAGGGACATCCTTCCCCCTCACCCTCCTGTTCGTGGTAACTGCCCCGCATCGCACGCCATCTTCTTCCCGAGCGTGTGCGGTGGGGAAGGGCCAGGCCTCTCCATAACAGGCCCCTGTCGGGACCACAGGTGTGGGGCTCTCACTCCTGTTTATGGCCCAGGCCGTGTCCCACTGGTCCTCTGGGGACAGAAGCTGGCATCTGTAACCTGCTCCATGACCTGCCCCGTCCGTCCTCCCAGATCGGACTCTCCTTAGGTCACTTTAGAGAAATCTGCTCAGCCGGAAGACAATGTCCTCTAATTTCACAAACAGACTGGATTTTTGAGGTGTGTGGGGTTTTTTTTTTTGTGTGTGTGTGGCAGGAATCTATCTTCATTTAATGTATTCAGATGGTGGAAATTGTGGTTGTGACTGAGATTCTTACCTGAGTTAACAGATGATTGTTCCTCACCACAGAACTACAGGAGTGACCCTTGTAAATGAACACATGCTTTGTTTTTCCTTGATTGCTGACAGCCACCGCTGTGAGTCCTGAGTAGAAGAGTATTTAGTGACAACAGCCAGCCTAGTGTTGCAGCAGGAGAAAAAGTAGGAAATTGATGAATTATCTTTCTATTTGGACCTTCAGAAATAGGTTAATTGTTTCAGTGACTGGCTCTGTCTTGATTAGGAAGCATTAATAGCAATTAATGATATAACTTCAAGAAAGGTATAAGAAAATTAATAGAATTCTCAGCCAATGTAAATTATAGTCATTATCTACTGTATCCAGAGCCATTAGGGCTGCTAGGCTAGTTGATTAAAGTGCAAGTGGATTTTTTGGTCTGAATTCTCTAGATAACTGAACAAATCTTTTCTTTATTTTTCTAGCATTAAATTCCCTGTAGTGAGCTAATACTATTATTTAGTTCAAAATGCCTCAATTCTACGACTTAATTAAAAACCATTCACAAGTTAATTTTATTAATATATGCACATTTTATCTACATGTGCAAATATTACTTGATTATGATGATGAGAGTTTTTTAGTTAAAAAAAAAAAAGAAAGTGCTCAAGAATGGCAAAGAACAGTTCAGGTCCCAAAATACAAAACTGCAAACAATTTTATGTAGCTTGAGCTCTGCTCAGCTGTAGGAGCAGAGCACGTTTTCTCTGGGAAAACCAGTAGTACAGAGGATGACGGCAGCGACGGTGATGAAAGCGCAGTAACTAGAGCTGGAACACCCTCCGTCCGCCCCCGGGACTGGGCCCGTGAAGTCAACCTTCTTCTCCACATTTGTAGCAACCTTGGGGCTCCCCTGGTGACTCAGATGGTAGAGAATCCACCTGCAATGCAGAAGACCCTGATTCAGTCCCTGGGTCAGGAAGATCCCCTGGAGAAGGGAATGGCTACACACTCCAGTATTCTTGGACTTTCCTGGCAGCTCAGATGGTAAAGAATTCACTGCAGTGCAGGAGAGCCTGGTTTAATCCCTGTGTCAGAAGATCCCCCGGAGGAGGGGGAACGGCAGTCCACTCCACTGTCCTTGCCTGGAGAATCCCATGGACAGAGGAGCCTGGCAGGCTACAGTCCATATGTGTGCAAAGAATCAGACACGATTGAGTGATGAACACTTTCACTTTTAGGCAGGAGGAGTTGTCTCACTTACAAAGGAGGAAGCTAAGACTTGGAGATGGTCAGGAACTTGTCCACGGTCACCCAGCTGAGGGGGATGCTGAGAGCTGGAGGCCGGTTGGGTGAGTCCCCGGCGTGTCCTCTCAACCACTCGGCCAGACTGCCTTGTAGGGGTTGACTTCTTTGAGGAAGATAAAATGTGCCTCACTGGACCCAGCTCTGTCCTGTCTGATTCTCTTTGTCAGTGTCCTCAGGAGACGCATCGCATACAGCTGTCCTTCCCAGTGTCAGCGCCAGACGCACAGGAGTCTCCTCGAGGGAGTCTTAGCTGCCTCAAAGCTTCATTAAGGGCTGGGAACCGCTGTGTTTATCATCACTCTTGGTCAAACTATGATCTGGGCAGAGTCAGCCTTGAAGTCAAGACTTGCCGCCCAATTCCATCATTCATTACTAAGACTTGACGGCTGCGTCCCTGCTGATCTTGTTCTTTGGCTTCAGTGTTTCGTGGCTGGTGACCATTTGCCCAGCCTGCATCTGCCAGACTGAACCAGTGCCCTGCGTAGGCCTGGCACCCTCAGGTGAGGCTGCCATCGCCTAGGTGTTTTATGTGTCTTCCTCAGACCTTTCTAACTCTTTCCTCCTTTCCTGGAGATCTGGCAACCAGAAGAGCATTCCAGATTTGTACTCTAACCTGCAAGGAGCATACAAGTAGCATCACGTGTCCCCCGCCCCCAGGGGCTTTTGAAGGTTAACCTCAGGATTCTGTTGGCATTTTTAGACAGAGCGACAGAACTGATCTTCTAAATGTCTTCAAACAACCCTTTATTGCAGTGTTGCCTTTTGTAATGTATTCTGTGAGGGTCGTGTGGATTTGGGAGAAGGGGTGAGAGTGATTAGGGAAATCTTCAGAGGTGGAGGAGTTTGATCTGGCCCCTGAAGGATGTCTGCGAAACTAGATGACCTCTGCGGTCAGTGGTGGATCGGTGCGGAGGGTGGAGGTTTGGATAGGAGCCAGGCGCAGAGCTAAAGCAGTGGGGCTCGCGGGCCAGGCACGAGGAAACCAGAATGACCGGAGCTGGGGAGGGGCGCTGGAGACCAGGCATGAGGAAACCAGAATGACCGGAGCTGGGGAGGGGCGCTGGAGACCAGGCACGAGGAAACCAGAATGACCGGAGCTGGGGAGGGGCGCTGGAGAGAAGTGGAGACGGATACTCTGGGTGGGGAACCAAGTGAAGCCATCAGTGTAGACAGAGGAGCACCCCAGTGAAGACCACCTGAAGGCCCCCGGGGCCCCAGCAGCAGTTTGTTCCTCACTCAGATTGCTCGTGCAGCGGAGGTGCAGTGCGGGAGAAGCGTCCTCGCCGCACGGCGCCCCTGCTCCACCACGTGGGCCTTGTCCCCAGGCTCACTGCAGGGCATGGGGGTCACACGCCGGCACTTGGATGAAGCTGCTTGGCAATGACACAGGTCCCTTCCACTCTCATCTCCTGGCCCAAACCAGCCACACAGCTAACTGTTCTTGATACCTAACTCTTTGGGAACAGGGAAGGACCCTGCTCTTGTGTCAAGACAGAGAAGAGAACTCAACATATTGGTGAGCCTCCATAGTGACTCCCACCCCAGGCAGAGGGCGGAGACTGGAAGTGCCAGGTCCTGCAGCAGCCGTCAGGGTCTGAGGGTGACGAGCTGGGTTCTGGGAACACTGGCCTGAGTGCAGCATTCGAAGTGATCACTCTGGCTGAAGGATCTCTCAGCCTTCTCTCACTGGGCTTTTATTTCTGTTACTTGTGCACGGCCGCACCTTGGACCTCTTCATTGGAGTCAGGATGGGGTGGGAGTCTAGTTATAAAGCCCTGGGTGTACATCCTCGCTCTGTCCTGTAGGCAGGGGCACTACCTTGTGAGTCTGTTTACTTACCTGTCAAAACTGGAACAACAAAAAAATACACACGATAATGGACACGTGGAGAAAAGCGCAGTGTCTGGCCCATGCTAAGCAGTCAGCGAGTGTGCTGCAATTACAATCTGAAAGTCTCTGCCTTTGGGGTCCTTAATTCTGTTCATGGTCTTCCTTCCCTCCCACTTTTCCTGCCTTTGCCTGTTTACTTCTTCAACACGGAGCTTGTCTCCACTGCCCAATTTGTTAGCCCCCTTCTAGCATCCTCTCCTTCCTCCACACCATGATGTCCAAATTTCAGTCATTTCCTGGGGCGTCAGTCCCCTGTCGACCTTCTAGCATGCTCAGCTTGCCGAGCTCAGCCCGCCTTCTGCCTGCTACTCCTCTGCAGGACGGAGGCGCCACCAGCCGGTGTCCTCCAGAGTCTCTGGAGGTGTCGGTGCTGCACAGCAGCCCCTGGACTCACCCCAGGTTTCCTCCTGCCTCTTCTCCCCGGTAGCTGTGCCACACCTTGCCTCCTTCCACCCCCTCCTTCATGTTCATGAAGACAGGGTGTTTCTGTGTGTTTTCTTTTATGTAATTGATAACCATGTGAATATAATCCTAACTGAAGAGCAAGATCACCTAGCACAGAGCTCCTCCAATTGCATGAGCACACGTGTCACTCAGAATTGACCATTCGGGTCCTCATTCGGGGGGTCTGGAGTGTGGCCTGAGTCTCTGCCCCTCCAGCCACCCCCCAGGAGAGGTCTGTACTGCCGGTCCCAGCTCCACTCAGGAGCAGTGAGTTGGTTGATACATATTGAAAACTCACCATGTGCTGAGAAGCATGATCTTTCCCCTCTAAGGAGTGGGAGCCCTGCTGCCAGAGCATGGCCCGCAGGACAGGCTCCCCTGAGAGCTGAGCGGTGGGGAACCTCAGCTCCATCCACCCAGACCCGCTGGTTTAGAATCTGCCCTTGAACAGGTTCCCAGGTGACTTGTGTGCACACGAAGGCTTGAGAAGAAGCTTAGAAGATATCAATAAAAAGGTCTTAAGAATGTTTGTAAAACTGCATGTTGTTTTTCAGTGTTTTGCAAACTGAAAGTATTGATGTCAAATTAAGCTAATTAGTAAGGGGGTTGAAATTAATTAACCAGAAAAGATACTCTGAGAAAAATAAATTTTGTACCAGGCTTAGAAGAAGAAAAATATATTTATGAATGTATTTAACTTGTATTTTTAACATCATTTAGAAGGTCTTATCTATAGCTATTTTGTAGAAAAGCCTAGTTGTAAAAGAAAAAAAAAGATTTCTGCATCTGTCTTACTGAATTATTTTTAATTTTTGTTCCATCATTTTTAATGTGAATAGAAGCAAACATGCATGTATAGTCTCATTTCTCCCCTCTCTTCTACCCTGCAGGGAACCTGCCATACTTGCTTTTCAGTATTTGCTTTTTTCATTTATCAGCTCGTCTTGGAGGCCTTTCTCTGTCAGTCTATAAAGAGCTTCCTCATCATTGTTTTGCTGCTGGGTAGCAGCAAACAGTGTGATGTACTTCCTTAGTATTTTGCTTTTCAAAATGATATTTAAAAGCCCTTTTCATGACAATAACCAGTAAGTAGGAGGTCGTACCCCCAGAGAATTATTGCTAAACCTATGTTAAATTTCTACATCTTTTCTGACTCCTGTCAGGTAACCACCATATGTTTTGATGAGGGTTATTTTAGGCTAAAATGTTTTTCCCAAACAGTCCTTAATTTTCAAAATAAAGAAATAAAGGGAGCATTTGTCATCTGAGAGAGGCATCTCTCACCTTGCGGGGAAATAATCTGGGGGGAATCCTTGCCTCATATTCTTGCACATGGGGCAGATTTTACACTCCTTAAGCTCCCCACTGCCTGCCATCCTGAGTTCCGCCCACATCCACATGCTGATTGATCCTGTGTGGCTTAAAGAGAGCTTCGTCCTAGCTCCAGTCCCTTTCTGTCTCCCAGTCTGGAGGGTTGTGGGGGCGTTTCACGGCTTATAAGCAAGTCATTCCATGGACTGAACAGAGACTAAGTCAAATTTTTAAACACCTGGATGGCATCCTCTCATTGGAAGCTGTGGAGAGGTTTGGTGGAAGTGCCTGTCACTTAATGATTTGCCATAATTACTTTTAGATTTCCTATAAATTCTCTATAAATCTGTTATTCATGCTGTCACACAGAAGGCGGAGCACCCACACTGCTTTAAAACTACAGCGGGAGCACTCTCAGGGCTCGTTTGTTTGAACTGATAGTTTGCACTGTCCAGATTTGCTGAGTAATCATCGACCTTCTGCATGTTAAATAGGCCCGCACTGACCAAATTCTTCCTTAATATATTTGAACAATCACATAAATGGGTTTAGGACTTTATTCTTTATTCATCCGCCTTCTAGTTTATGTGAACAGACTTCTTATGTTTCTACCAGCAGTGCACTCCCCTCATAAGGCTTGTGATAATCTATTTGCAAGTATATATCTTCAGCGGGATCTTGGCTGTGTTCTGTATGCTTAATTCTTTATATGCACAGCTTCTGTTTTATGTACTCTCCCTCTTTCTGTCATCAACCTTAGATTTATTGTCAGTGCTGATTTTAGACCAAAATATAAATGAGATTGTGTTGACATAAAAAAGAAAAAAAAAAAAGAATCCTTGCTTCCTGGCAGACTGAGTGGAGAACCAGTTGGTTTAAATAGATAACCTTGGGTCATATCGGAAAATGTCTTGTTCTAGCTGAGCACTCTATTCTTGCACCACGGGACTGACTTTATTCATTTAAGGGAAGCTAGGGCAGACAGAGAAAGAAATATTTTCTTCTCCTAAGATTTCCTGATTTGTCTGTACCTCTGTTGTCACACCCAAGGGTAATTCTGATACAGCAAGTCTAACAAAAAAGAAACGAGATGGGGAAACAGAGGGGGCATTCCTCCGCAGTTGAGTTCTCATCCTTCACCATCAAAGCCTCCGTGCCCCGCTCATTCTGCGATCGTGTTTGCTGTGGCCTCGTCAAGGACAATGACCCACCTAGTCCCCAGAGGCAGACAGAGGGGAGAGAGCACAGGCAGGAGCAGGAGAGAGAGAGGAAGACCAAGGCAAAGCCAAGGCCTCATCCCATCTCACCTGTGTGCTCAGGCCAAGCGCGATGTTACTCTCCAGCCTGCTTACTTGTTCCTCGTGGGGTCAGGGCTCCCCACTCAGGGTGCTGTTGTTGCTGTTCAGTCACTAAGTTGTGGCGGACTCTTTGCGACTCCGTGGACCGCTGCATTCCATGGACTGCTGCACTCCCCCAGAGTCTGCTCAGATGCCTGTCCACTGAGTAGGTGTTGCCACCCAACCATCTCATCCTCACTCAGGATGATGACTCTCCAATGAGGCTGAGCCCAAAACCTGCCCTGGTACAGGGCAAGCAGTCAGCCACACCATGTAGGTGGAGGGCACAGCCCCGCCTGGCCCACCCGGAGATGAGCTGAGTTAAAGCCCTGCCTCCATCCTCCAGAGAGAACTGCTCCTTGATCCTAATGTCAGAAAGCAGAACACGGTTCTATTCCCAGAATCAGCTTGGGATGAATATGGTTGATGGACACAGTTATTCATTAAATCATTTACTTACTATTTATTGTTTTGGAACTTTCAGTGCTCACAGTTGTTCTACGCTGGTTAGGATAGAGGTCCTACAAGACTTTCTGCCTCCGAGTTTTCTCTCTTCTGAGATGAAATAAATAAGAAGTTGATTACCTAAAAACACAGCAGAGGAAGTGTTCTTCAGTACGTTTGTATGAACATTAGCGTTTAAGGTGGGAGTGCATAAAAAAACACCGCGTGATTGATAAAGCGTTCCTTCAATTCTGGGCAGAACCACCTCGCGGCATCTCGGTTTTATGAAACACTAAATATGTAAATGAGAGGTTTTATTGGTTTCTGGATTTCTCATTTGAGAAGCTCTGCTTTTATTTAGGACATCAGTCTCACACGGAAACATGAAAAGAGGGTCATCTGTGGGTCTGTGGGGTGCCCCTTCTGGGAAAGAGCTGAGACCTTGAGAAACCTGTTTCTCACAATATTGGCCCCTCAGTTCTTCATGTTTTCACGTGGCTGGGGGGAGGCGTAAAATATAGTGCTTTCAGTGTTATGTCGTTCCAATCAAGCGAAGTCTTCAAAAAGTAACAGCCCAGGGAGTGTTCGCCAGCAGCACAGCTTCCCGAGCAGGCGTCTGTATAACTAGCCCATGAATTTACCTTCAGCTTCAGTTGCCATAATTTCTAGTCTGTGAGTTGAACAATGGTATCTGTAGCAAGGGAAAATAACTTCAATTTAGTCTGGTTCTCTAAAGATCCTCATTGTATTTTAGTGTGGCAGGGGGCGGGGGGCACGATTGCGATTTTTCCAGATAACATTCTGTGAGCATACCGTGACCCCTTTCTCTCTTACTTATCCCCTTTTTTCTTTCACGTGCTTAGAGCGTTTGTTAAGATAATCTTCTGTTTTCTCCAGGGATTCAGGATTGCATTTCTTTGTTCTGGGTTTTATCTGTCACAGACACTTTTCTAGTTACAGATTCTGTTTATGAATCATGCTGTGTAAAGAACAGCTGATATTTTAGCAGATCTGAGCCTGGCCGAGAGTCATAAGCACATCCAAGGAGCAGAGCTGAGCTTCTCTCCAAGAACTTACATGCCAGATGCTGGTCTTGGGATGAGATTTGATTGTCTTAGAAACAGATATTGATATTAATTTGGAAACTGTAAAGTTAGATTCAGTTTGGCAAGCACCTGTTAGGCACTTACTGCTTGCCAGAGGCTCTGAGGAGGACAGAGGTATATGTGGATCACACACCTTCAGGCGTTCACGGGACGGGGCAGCTATGTGCTCGCACAGATGCCCTCCTCTGAAGGACACACACGTTCACCTCACTGCTCCCCAGAAACGGAACGTGTGAGCTCAGGGAAGATGTGGGTGTGAGTGTTTACTGAGAGGTGACCCTCGGAAGTGTGGGCACAGGAGACAGAGAAGGGAGAGACACCCATGTGGGTGCATCAGTGAACCCACCACCCCGGGTAGGGAAGCCCGGAAAGCCTTCCTGGAGGAGGTGACATGCTCCCTGACCTCAGCAGATGGGTGGGGGTTCAGGGGGCAACCGTGCAGGGAGCGGGGCAGGAACGGGGAGGGTTGTTGGGGGGCGTGGCGCTCAAGTCGGGGGTGAGGGTGGCTTTGGGACGATTCAGAGAGCACCTGGCACGTGGCCAGTGAGCCAGGGAAGCTGAGCCCTGCTCTCTGTTCAGTCAGTAGATGCCTACTGGGCACCGCTGGGCACCAGGTGCTGAGAGAGTGGCCGGGGCGGTGCCCGTGCTCCCGGCCACACTCCCGTGGGGACAGACAGACAGACTGGCGCTGCTTGCGGAGGGTGCCCTGGCATGGGGGCCCGGGGACGAGCGTGGCAGGGAGGGCTGTCCCGTCCCCGTCAGAGCCCCCAGCCCCCGGGGCAGGCCCTGTCGGGGTATCTCCTGCCCCTGACAGCGGGCTCACGGTCCTCACAGAAATCCCCGTGGGTCTGATTCCTCCTCTGGGGGTTGCTCCATGCCATGGCTCTCTTCCTGCCGGTCTACCAGCCTCTACGTGCTTTGGGTCTCGTGTGAACTCTGGAGCCCCTCCAGCTCTGGAGGTGAGGGTAGTGGGAGAGGCCAAGGCTTCAGAAGGCCCCCCAAGGTTCCCTGTGGCTCCCCATCATCCATGCTAATAGTCTTATGTGGGGATCAACTGCCCCAGTCGGCTCCACACCCAGATTGCATGTTTGGCAAAATCATTCAAGGACATTTCTCATAGAGGCTAAAAGTGATCTATTACTGCTCCTAGGGACACTCTCAATAATTTCAGAACACCATTTGGAAAATGGAACTAATCTCATGAAAAATAACCTCTTACTCCTCTGGCCCACTGAACTGCACACGGATTTTCTCTTGGATGTGCTTCTTTTGGGCTTTGCTGGTGGCTCAGTGTTAAAGAATCCACCTGCCAGTGCAGGAGACCTGCGTTGGATCCCTGAGTTGGGAAGATCTGCTGGAAGAGGAAATAGCAAACCTCTCCAGTATTCTTACCTGGGAAATCCCAGGGACAGAGGGGCCTGATGGGCTGTGGTCCGTGGGGTCGCCCGTGGGTGACCAAAACAGCAATGCTTCTTCTACTGTTAAGCAGCGAGTGCATGCTGGGTCACTTCAGTCGTGCCCCACTCTTTCATGTCTCTATGGACTGTAGCCCACCAGGCTCCCCTGTCCATGGAATTCTCCAGCAAGAATACTGGAGTGGGTTGCCATGCCCTCCTCCAGGGGATCTTCCTGACCCAGGGATCAAACCCATGTCTCTTATATCTTCTGCATTGGCAGACAGATTCTTTACCACTGGCATCACCTAGGAAGCCCATTAAGCAGTAGGTTTTGCATTTATACACTTAAATGAAAAGCAGGTTATCAGCTGTTGTCTCTGGTTATGTGGATCGCTCTGGTGTCCAACCACGCAGATCCTAAATCCACACTCCAGCTCTCCGGTTTACCACTTTGCGCGTATCCCAAAATAAATAAATAAATGAATAAGCCTACTGCAAAGTTGCCTTTCACACCTTCATTTTTCCCTGCCCAGTAAAAAGCCGATGAAAATACATTCTTGGTAACGTTCCATTCATTTCCAAGTGTGCAAGTTCTCAAGTACATTATAAATGAGAAGAAAAGAAAGGGCTGGGTTGTTTGTCAAGCTGTCATATTATTTTATTTATCGTCTCTTGTCAATAGGAAAGTCCAGAAGTGTATTGAGATAAAAATGGAAGTACATGTAAGGATGACAGTGTAAATGGGACGCACTGCTGTGTGTCCTCCCATTTTTCTCTCTTCCCACCGTTGGCCAGTAAACAAGAAGACCTGAGCCGGCTGGTACAGACTCGTCCGGAGGGGGCAGGGGGAGCTTCTGTAGTGGGGTTTGCCCCATTACACGCCCCCAGCCCCACACGCCCCCTCTCCATCCCCCGCCGCACCGCCCCGTGCCTTCAAGGTCATGACTGGGTTCTGGCTAATGATCAAGAGGGTATGCGGTGTTTGAAAGGACAGGAAAGCTCTCTTAGCTCCACACACGACAGATTATCAGCCCAGAAACTCACACAGCCACCTCCCCCGTTCAGGGGCTGGGCGAGGGGAAACTAAAGAGTAAGCCTGGGGAAAGTAAAAGGTGGGAGGAACTTTCAATTTAGTGAACGTGATTTTTCCAGTCAGGAGAAAATTCATGCTGTTTATTTCAGTTTTCAGAATAAAGTACCTCTTAAAATTGCCTAGGTTCTGCCTCGAGAAACTCACCTCTTAGAATACGAGGACACGACCCGGTTTGCCGGTGGCACGTGTACCATTTATTGTTACATGTTAACAAAAAAAAATAATAATAATAATTTCTGTGAGCTCTTGGAGATTATATCTATTTTATATGTGCACACATATGGGGCTTCCCAGGTGGCGCCAGTAGTAAAGAGTCCGCCTGCCAGTGCAGGAGACAGATGCAAGAGACACGGGTTTGATTCCTGGGTTGGGATGATCCCCTGGAGAAGGAAGTGGCAACCCACTCCAGTCTTCTTTACTGGAGAATCCCATGGACAGAGGAGCCTGGCAGGCTATAGTCCATGGGGTTGCGAAGAGTCAGACATGACTGAGCATCTGAGCACACATACATGTACACATATGTATGCACACACATGCGTATATCTCCTAGTCTCCTAAAAGACACGTGCCCTGGAGGGTTCAGCTCTGCAGCATTCAAGCTCTCAAGACGCCAGCTCCCTGTGGTGCGCACGCTGAGATGCTTCAGCGTGCGGGAAGGCACTTGACCCCTTTGCCAGGCCATTTGAATAATGCAGACAAAGATGACAGACTCCATGTGGCTGCAAAAGCAATTGGTGAGCAGAAAAGCCACTCGATTTTCTTTAAGTGAAATGTCTCGGAGCTGTTTCACCCATCCCCCAAAAGGGCACCAATGTACCCAGTTGTGCAAGGAAGAAGGTTAAGAATCATAAGAGACTGGCCAATTAAGTGGTGTTTTTGTTGCCAGAAAGCAGTTGAGAATGGTGGGAGGCGGCCGGGGTGCAGAAGCTGAGCGATACAACTGAGCAGGAGAGGGGCTCCCGCTGAGCGTGTCTGGTGAGCTCTGTGGACGGTGAGCGGCTTCTTGGCGGAGGTCAGGATTTTTGCTCGTATATATATAGCCCCGCGTTCCTTAGCAGTTGTTCCACCAGGCAGATGCAAAGTTGCATCTTTAGAAACCTTGACTGTCTGTGGGAGAACTCTGGTCCGTTTGGAAGAAACAGCAGCCTGTGTCTCCTCCTGTCATCACGTCTTCCTCGCCCTTCTTCCACTGCCCTGGCTGCCTGTCGCCCGGGCCCCGTGCGCTGCTCTGCCTGCCCTTCTAGACGGAGGCACTGGGCTCCATCCCAGGCCCAGCCCATCCTCTGACCTTGACTCCGTGCTCTCACCATGGGGGCTGGGGGGCGGCCTCCCCATCTGGTGCCACTGACCCACCGTGGACCCCCACAGCGCCTCTCGCCTGCCTCGCGCGTGCACACCATCACCCAGCCCGCCCTGGCTCCTAAACTTTCGCCCTGCTGGATGCTCCGCCTGCACCCAGACCTCTCCCGCCAGAACCCGCAGGAGCTCAAGCCCAGTGTCTCCTCTTCCCCCACCCTCCTCCCTTTTGCCTCCTACTGTCTCCACCACAGCTTTCCTCCCCCAAGTCCTTCAGTTCCTTACTGGACGAAGCCCAGACTCTGTAGACAGCCCCCTGCCGTGGACAGCCTCCCCTGAGGCCACCCACAGACCCCAGCTTCCCCTCGACCTTCAAGAACCACTTACACTTTTCCAAACACGCCAACCCAGTTTCCACCTTCCGTTCCCGAAACGCCTCTGCCCCCTCGTCTGCCTGGTGAACGCCTAGCCGTCTCCCCAGGGCCTGGCCCCAGCCTTGCCTTGTCCCCTGGAGGGACTCACCCCGCCACGTCCTGCCGCGTCCCCTGCCCTGCTGCCCACTCCCCACCCCGGCTCTCCCGGCCCCACAATAACCTACCAGTTCTGCTGACTCGACTCTCTTCCTCTATAAACCCGAGCCTCCTCGACGTCACTGACCTCTGACCTCTGCAGTTAAACCCCACCCCACGCCGCGCTTACAGTGCCCAGCACTGTGCCGCAGAAATAACAGGTTGCTACTACTGTTACCACCCTTCAGCAATGAAGACTGGATAGTAATGACCAACCACGTTCTGAGACTTAGTTCTTCCTTCAACAAGTACCCACAGGGGGGCTCTTGTAGCCCTGGCGTCTGTTTCCTGCAAAGACAACGAGCACGCCTGCCCTCCTCATCCCAGGGGGTAGACAGGCCTCCCCACAGGTCAGGACGCTGCCGGATGATGAGAGCCCGCTGCCCCGGCTCGAGGGGGCCGCTTCCTGCTGGGTTTAGGTGCTGCTAAATGAAGACTAAAACCAGCATCCGCTGGATCATGGAAAAAGCAAGAGAGTTGCCAACATCTGCTGGATCATGGAAAAAGCAAAAGAGTTCCAGAAAAACATCTATTTCTGCTTTATTGACTATGCCAAAGCTTTTGACTGTGTGGATCACAATAAACTGTGGAAAATTCTGAAAGAGATGGGAATACCAGACCACCTGACCTGCCTCTTGAGAATCTGTATGCAGGTCAGGAAGCAACAGTTAGAACTGGACATGGAACAACAGACTGGTGCCAAATAGGAAAAGGAGTACGTCAAGGCTGTATATTGTCACCCTGCTTATTTAACTTCTATGCAGAGTACATCATGAGAAATGGTGGGCTGGATGAAGCACAAGCTAGAATCAAGATTGCCAGAAGAAATATCAATAACCTCAGATATGCTGATGACACCACCCTTATGGCAGAAAGTGAAGAGGAACTCAAAAGCCTCTTGATGAAAGTGAAAGTGGAGAGTGAAAAAGTTGGCTTAAAGCTCAACATTCAGAAAACTAAAATCATGGCATCCGGTCCCACCACTTCATGGGAAACAGATGGGGAAACAGTGGAAACCGTGTCAGACTTTATTTTTCTGGGCTCCAAAATCACTGCAGATGGTGACTGCAGCCATGAAATGAAAAGACGCTTACTCCTTGGAAGGAAAGTTATGTCCAACCTAGATAGCATATTCAAAAGCAGAGATATTACTTTGCCAACAAAGGTCCATCTAGTCAAGGCTATGGTTTTTCCTGTGGTCATGTATGGATGTGAGAGTTGGACTGTGAAGAAGGCTGAGCACCGAAAGAATTGATGCTTTTGAACTTGGTGGTGTTGGAGAAGACTCTTGAGGGTCCCTTGGACTGCAAGGAGATCCAACCAGTCCATTCTGAAGGCGATCAACCCAGGGATTTCTTTGGAAGGACTGATGCTAAAGCTGAAACTCCAGTCCTTTGGCCACCTCATGCAAAGAGTTGACTCATTGGGAAAGACTCTGATGCTGGGAGGGATTGGGGGCAGGAGGAGAAGGGGATGACAGAGGATGAGATGGCTGGATGGCATCACTGACTCAATGGACATGAGTCTGGGTGAACTCCGAGAGTTGGTGATGGGCAGGGAGGCCTGGCGTGCTGCGATTCATGGAGTCGCAAAGAGTCAGACACGACTGAGTGACTGAACTGAACTGAACTTAAATGAGGGCTTGCTGTGTTGCCCGTAGATGCATTCATTAATAGTAAATACTTGTGGTACCCCTTGCTCTGTCTTGGTTGAAGCCTCAGATGTGGAACCACTTGTACAGAGGGACCATGTATCTGGAGGGACTGTGTATCTGGAGGGACCACGTATCTGGTGGGACTGTGTGTACAGAGGGACCTTGTATCTGGAGGGGAGGGACCATGTATGGGAGCGTGTATATGAAGGGACTGTGTGTACAGAGGGCCAACCATAGGCTAGGTGGGCTTTGTCACCTGCCAGAGCCCGGCACCCATAACCCCAGCATTGCTCAAGGATCAACTGTACACCCTGAAGTGCATTGCTGGGTTGTACGGTAGTTCCATTTTCGTTTTATTTGTTTATTTATTTATTTATGAGGAATGGGCAGCTGTTTTGAGAGGGGGTTGTGTGGGTAAGACAAGTGAGTGTCTGTCTTGGGAGCAGAGAGGCAGGGACCAAGCACGGAGGAACAGCCAGAGGCTGCCGACGAGCCTGGAGACTATCAGGCCTCCCGCCTCCAAGGCGGCTGGCTTACTGCCCACACGGCCTTTACCTGGTCCTGCCCTCTCAGACCCCGCAGGGCCCTCTTCCAGCTCGGTCCTACCATCGTGCCTACGTCCAGTTCACCCACACTGCGTGTGCTCTGTTTGAGAACATCCCAGTTCCCGTCTCACCTCCACCACCCAGTCCAAACGTGGCTGTCTCCCACGGACTCGTGGGGTCACCGGGCTGGCTTCCCGCATCCTCCTGTGCCCCGCTCAGTCCCCAGAGTTCAAGCCTTTGCATCTGGATGCCTGCGGCTGCTTCCTCCCTTTGGGCTCTCGGTCAGCACCTCCCGCCTCCCCGCGGGCTCCCCTGGCCAGTGTGGTTTGCATCCATCCCCACTAGGCCGACCCCGAGGACACAGTCTTGACTGCCGGGCATCGGGACGTCTGCCCTTCATCTGCTGTAGCTGCAGTAATTCCACAGCTTAGCAGTTCAGGTACACTTTGAACTTTTTTTCCCCCCATCTGAGTGATTCAATCTTCTTTAAATGTACTTTTTAATTAAATGCAACCTGGACAGCTCTCTCCACTCCGCCTCTCTGATGACTGAGGGTTTCCTGTGGGGGAAGCCGGCTCAGATGGGGCCCCAGGTCCCCCTGCCAGGAGCCTTTCTTCCCTGGACTACAAAGCATTTGGCTTTCTGCTTTTGAAGCTGCCTGGTGCCCACTGCTGCTGACCTCGGCAGAAACCCTCTTCTTGAGCCTGTGTCTCCACCTCCCAACCACATACACCAGCCTGGGAGACATTCAGTGAAGATGCTACAGTAAAGTCCCAATTAAGGAAATGCTCAGGGGAACGAGCATTCCAGTTAATTTAATTTTTGGTTAACTGAGCACAACCGAAGTTTTTATTGGGAGGAGGCGTCGTCATGTGAAAGAAAGATTATGAATTTAGGATGAGGACATTTGTGTTTAAAACCCATTCTCTGCCATCTGAAGTCACGTGACTTTGGGGCTCAATTTTCTCATGCATAAAAGGGGTGCTAATAGCCATCTTAATAGCTTGTTGTTGGATTAAATGGGGCAACATTTGTGAATGTGAACATGTAGCCGCGTTGGGCAGCCGTGTGGGAACTTGGTGAAACACGCTTTCCTTCCCGCTTCCCATTTTGTTTTCATTTTTCTTGGAAATAATTCTTACTACACTGGCATATGGTTTTTAAACATGTTTTTTAATGCAGAACACTGGAGGAGAAGGTAATTTTCCTGGCAGTGGTAATAGTGACTCATTATTGTAGAATATTTATGAAAAATTAACCAATCGTTGAGTATCTGTGGAGTACTTACTGTATCTCAGATACTGTGGGAATAGCAGAAATGAAGAGGTCATTTTATTCTTTTTAAAATGCCCAGATAGTCTTTGCACTTTTCTGCTAAGAATTGAATGTGGAAGGAAAAAATGGTAGAAATGTCAGCTTGGCAGGTTAAAAATGCACATCTATGATTTTTCCTCTCACTTAGAAGTAAAAGCCCACTGAAAAGCAGACTTAGGTCCACAGGACAAGAAGAAGGAGCTATTAGTGAATGAAAGATGAGAAGAATGTCTGGATGGAGGAATAATAACCTTGGGGCAGGGGAAAGGGGTCTCGGCTTGGAGACACCCAGGACAGACGTGGCCACCTTGGGGCCGCTGCTAACACAGCTAGAAATGGGGATCAGTTCATGGTTTCTGTCTGAAGCAGTCTGCTCCCTACCTCCCACTCTGTGCAGAGTGCTCAGCAGGTAAAGCAGATGGACAGGTGGACCGACAGACAGACAGGTGAGGAGCCCTCCTTCTGAGAGGGAACGGCTCCCGAGGAAGGAGCTCTGTGCGCTGGGGTTCGAGGGCCCCTGGGAGCAGCCCTGAGCTCCCCGCCCGACTGAAGCCAGGTTGCCCGTTGACAAGCCACAAAGATCACATTTGGGAGGTGCGGCGGGCTGTTCCACTTTAAGTCTCTTTGCTGTTCTGTTTAATCCACGTGCTCACACGGGTTTGAGGATGGGCTGACACGTCCCAGCCGCAAGTGCAGCTGCCCATGTGGCCTGTCCTGCCAACCCAACAGCTGAGGGGCCTTGAGCTCCTGTCATCGTTGGGGCAGTGAGAGCCACACGAACAGAAGTCCCCGTCCCGTATGAATCCCCGTTACCAGCAGCTTCCTCCTTTCCCCTCCTGGGGGTACCGGCTGCCCATCCCCAGGGGCTGTGAGCTGGGCGCTGGCCCACCAACCCGGTGGGCAGTCGGGGGCCTGTCTCCGGGGACCGTGCCCCCCGGGCTGGCGGGACAAGTGCTGAGCACAGGCTCCGTCCTGGGCGCCCGGCCAGAGGCGATTAATGCCAAATTAACACCTTGCTCGGCGACCTCCCCGCACCCTGCTGCTCTCCTTCACGTCACACGACCGTGTGTAAATATTAGCTCCTCGGGTCGTTTCTCCTCATCAGCGACTTTCACAGATGACAGGCGGGCTGCTCATGTGACTGGCATTCCTGAGCCCTTGTCCTTTGTCGCGAACGTTGTCTGCACACGGAGGTCTGACCACCAGCCCCATGGGCCCCACGGTGCCACCCGCACGGGCACCGGCTGTGGGGAGGGGCAGGCTGCCCAGGGCTTTCCAGGAGACCTGAGGGTCCACGAAGCGTAGCGTGGAAGCGACTCCTGTTAGCGTAGTTGATATATAGGTTTAAAAATTGATTTGTTGGTTCTGCCTGCAGCAAGATTTTTTTTTTTTTAATTCACACGAACCTTTCATTCCAACGTCTCGTACAGGTGAGTCAGTGAGAGCAGGACTCAGCGCTGTGGGGCTGTGACTAGAGGGCAGCCCTCTTTCCTTGCCTCTTCTCTCTCCACGGCCCTGACCGCGCTGCCCGCGGTGGAACCGACCAGGGAGCCCCTCAGCTGCTCACGCGGGTGACGCGTCTCTGCAGCCTCAGGTCCTCTGGGAAGCATTTTGCATTTGCCATGATGTCCATTTATTCTTTATTTCCAGTCTCCTCTGTCTCCACCCTTTATTGAAATTCCTATTCTAGAAATATTTGATCAGTCTTCGTTTTCCCTGGATAAACAGTAGTAATGTGTACTGGGCATAGTTTAATTTTGATATTACACATATTTGAGAGAAGAGTTGCAAAACCATCTCGTGTTTTTTTCTCCCTTGTCACCAGAGGGATGAGCTGAATTATTTATAGCTTGATACTCACACAACAGAGATGGAGTCAGGGTATTTATGCTTCAGAGAGAAAGGATTGCACCGAGTGCTTGGTTCGTGGGATGTGTTTGCTCCAGGGTCACGTTCGGGCCCACATAAGAGAGTGGCCACTTCCCAACAACACAGGTACCCATGAGAGGGCCTGACCCGCGAAATAGTTGTGGAATTGGATGGATTTGAAAGTAGTGGCTAGACCAGGTACCTCAATCAGCAAAGTCTTTAATTGATAAATAAGGTCAGCAGTGGAACACGTGCAGCCGTGTGAAGGCCGTCATGAGTGCGCTGTGCAGAGGGGCAGCGAGAGCTCTCAGTTTCCAGGGCTTCTGGGCAGGACGTGGGCTCACGGGCTGTGGGCTCCAACCCCGGCCCCTGGTCAAAAACGCCCGACCAGGACCCCAGGGAGGCCTCCTTGGGGCTGGGTCAGGCCAGGAGATGCTGGCTGTCCTGTGGGAGTGGCTCGACGAGACTCATGTCTGTGCCCCACCTCACACCACGTTCCCGTCTGCACCCTGTCTGTGCTCCAGAGGCCCCCCTCATGGCTTCCGCTTTCTCTGCCACAGGAGACACTGGCACGCCTGAAGCCGTGGCCCCCGTCATCGTGGTTCCCCCAAGCAACAGGAGTGTGGTGGCCGGGTCCAGCGAGACCACCTTGGAGTGCATCGCCAATGCCAGGTAGGCAGCTGGTCCCCCACCTGCTGGGTGTGGCCCGCTCCCCCAGCAGCAGAGAACTTGGTCCCACAGCCAGGCTATAGGCACAACACATCATGGGAAGACCGCGTGGACCTTTCCCAGGCCTTGTTCTGCAGCGTTTATGTTGGGTGTAACATTAATACTCGAAGTCGGAGCTTTAACTGTGGGTCAAGTGGAGAGCATCCTCTGAGATTCTGGCTGAGGAGCAGAGGGGAGCTGAGGCCTCTGGGTGCAAAGGAAAGCGTTAACCCCCTCTTCTCTGTTGTGCGAGGTATTCTCCACCCAGTTGGTGGCCGCCGCACGCTCGAGTCCCTGGGGTCAGGCCTCCCATGTAGCGTGTCCCCTGGCAGGATTTAGTTTAAACATTCTTTCCCGGAGCCAATGGAACCATTAGCACTTATGGTCCATTGCCGCTGCAATTAGCTATCCTTGCTCAGCAGCCCTTGAGCAGAATGTGTCATCCGCGGGTGCCGTAAGGGAGCAGAGCTGCATCTGGATGGGTTTTTAAGTGTCCATTGTTCAGCCCACCATGGTTCCTGGTAGAAAGATTATTGCCCCCTACGCCATCCACAGTTACCGTCACTAACGCCCCTCATTTCCCCAGGCCCGCCGAGGAGCTGAGTGTGACCTGGAAGAGAAACGGAGTGAGGGTCACCACTGGGCTCCACGGCTTTGGGAGGCGCCTCACCATCAGCAACCCGACCTCCTCGGACACTGGGGTGTACATCTGCGAGGCGGCCCTGCCCGGCAGTGCTTTCGAGCCCGCCAGAGCCAGAGCCTTCCTTTCGATCATAGGTAAGGCTCAGACGGGGAGTGGCCCCACACCTCAGTCTGGGAAAACAGCGTAGCTAACTCCCGTATTCCACTCACTTTATTTTTAACTCAGCACATGGAGGTGAAGTTTGCCTCCCAGACTCAGCCTGTTCTTCTTTCCCAAGAACATCAGTGCATTCAATCCAAAGAGTTGATGTTCTGAATACTTCCTAGAAATGTTCTTCTGAAAACTTTGAATCGTAAAGCTTGGGAAATAAGAGTGTCAAGATCCTTGGCATATTTATCGCCTTTGGATCCTGGTCTTTCTGCCACGATGCTTTTCTATAACTCTTATTTGTCTGTTCTGATCAGTGTTCAGAGGTTAATCTATTACCATTGTATTTTTTACTTTCTGAGCCAGGAGAAAGTGAGAGTCTTGAGTGTTCCCTTTTGTTAAACTGAAAAGTGAGAACAGAGAGGTGTCCCAGGACCACGTGTCATCCTGAAACCGAGGAGGAGACACGCTGAGGTGCGGTCCGGCTGCTCTAGCCTCTGGGAGATGCTGGCGTTTAGGAGGTGCGCCTGGCACGCCGACTAAGGGGATCCCAGGAGATGCTGGCGTTTAGGAGGTGCGCCTGGCACGCCGACTAAGGGGATCCCGGGAGATGCTGGCGTTTAGGAAGTGTGCCTGGCATGCCAACTAAGGGGATCCCGGGAGATGCTGGCGTTTAGGAGGTGCGCCTGGCATGCCGACTGAGGGCATCCTCGTCTGTTTTCAGGTTATGAAAAGGTTGCACTGTATCACGAGGCAGGGCCTGTAGTTCTCGCGTGTTTTAAGCCCCTGTTAGGACCCACACTGGCTGCAATCACTGTTGTAGTGGCCTGTCCAGGAGTGGTGGCTGCCGCCGATGAGCGGTGCCCGCGGGATCGGCCCAGGCGGGACGGCCCCTGCTTCTCTCTGAGGATAAGGCAGGTGAGAACGGGAAGGGAAGTCTCTCAGGAGCAGAAAGCCTCTGAGAGCAGTCACTCCTCCCGCATTAATCACAGACCCTGCAGTCTGCCTCTTTGCAAACCAAGAAAGAACAGAAGCCTGTGTCTTCACAAGAAATTAGCAAGAGTGTGAAGAAATGCTGCAGAATGGGCAGTCCGCACCATGTTCCTGTCAGTCACGAGGAAGCGGCTCTACTGCCCGAGAATGGCTGTCAAATGCACATGTCGCGAGCCTGCCCGCTGTTCTGAGAGACACGCACGAACTGTGAAGTGTTGGCGAGGCAGGCCTGAGTCAGACTCTACACCAGGGAGCCGGGCCGGCTCCCCACTGCCCTCCTCATCCACGCTTCACAGTGGTCCATCCCGCACCCCGTTTCCTGAGGCGGACCTTTCTTCCGGGGGTGATCTACGGCCGTGTGAGTGCAGCATGTCACAGGTAGAGCCCAAGTTAAAGTCTGTGACGTTTAAGTCTCCAGCAGACGGGGCTGAATTGTGATAAAACGTTTTTTGTTGTTCAGTCACTCAGTCACATACGACTCTGCGACCCCATGGACTGCACGCCAGGTTTCCCTGTCCATCACCAACTCCCGGAGCGTGCACAAACTCATGTCCATCGAGTCAGTGATGCCATCCAACCGTCTCATCCTCTGTCATCCCCTTCTGCTCTTGCCTTCAATATTTCCCAGCATCAGGGTCTTTTCTGATGAGTCGGGTCTTTTCTGATGAGTCGGCTCTTTGCATCAGATGGCCAGATTATTTAATCAAGAGAAGAAATTTATCTCCCTGTGAACTAGAACATTTGTTTCCGTCGTAATTCCCTTTGAAAAATCGGTCATGGGAACTTGGTTTTGCATTTCCATCTGGATTCCAGAGCAGATTGTTACTGTATTCTCCGAGTTGCCGCCTCTCCATATTCAGCTTTTAAAGGTGCACGGACGCACTTGCATCTTTATGATGTTGATTTAAATCCCCTGTACTCATAAGAATTTGCTGTGACAGGTGGGATTTTCTGGTTGAGTCCTGGGAAGGCCCTGAAGAGCCTGTTAGTTCAGACTGATTCGGGAGATTATGGCCCCGAGCCCCGAGATGGTCGAGGGAGGGGTCCTCAAGAAACACGGGGCCCGGCTGTCACGGGGAACCCTGTGGGCAGCTGTCACCATGAACATGCAGATGAAAGGGAGCAGACCCAGGTCGGCTCCCTGTTGCTCTGTTTCATACTGGTGAGACCAGTCAGGAGAGCTGTGGCTGCGTACCCCGCCCGCCAGCTCCCCCGCTGGGTGGCTTCATTTCTGAGGTTTAAACAGGAATATGGGGTCTGACTACAGCAGTGTCGTGGCCGTAACTCTCCTGGGGAAGGTGGCCTCCTAGGCTTGGCGGCCCATTCTCCTCCACCCGCCCTGTGCAGGGTCCATTTCCTTTTGTGCCCACTGTCTGGGTGTCAGGGTGTCCAGTGCGTGGGTTCAGGGTGCCCACTGTCTGGGGCCAGGGTGCCCGTTGTCTGGGGTCAGGGTGTCCAGTGTGTGGGGTCAGTGCTCCAGCTGTCTGTGCCCAGGGTGTCCAGGGCGTGGGGCCAGGGCGCCTTCCGTGTGACAGGTTGGAAGTGCTGGAGTTAACCCCCCAGGAGCATGTTTGTCCAGCACTGCGTGGCCTGGTGGGGAGGAGGGGAACTTCGAGACCAGGAAGATGCATGTCCATCCCTAAAGGAGTGTTAGGCTCCTGAAGCCTGGGGTCATCTCCTCTCTCTCTCCTCAGGTAGGGGGTTTCTAAGTGTCATCTCGGAAATTACATCAGGTCC
This sequence comes from Bos indicus, assembly GCF_029378745.1. Lineage (NCBI taxonomy): Eukaryota > Metazoa > Chordata > Mammalia > Artiodactyla > Bovidae > Bos > Bos indicus. The sequence continues at coordinate 40,729,662 of NC_091784.1, read as the reverse complement.
AAAAACCACAGAGATGACACGTTCTTCCTCGAAGCAGCATCCAGCATGGCAGGAAGACCGCCGTCTGGGTACATCACAGAGATGTGGGTCATCGGCCCCAGGGCACATGGCCGAGGTGGGGGGGTAGACCCAGAGTCTGGGTACATCACAGAGATGTGGGTCATCGGCCCCCAGGGCACATGGCCGAGGTGGGGGGGTAGACCCAGCCCGCGGAGGTCAGGGAGGCTCTGCAGAAGGAGCAGGAGGTCTGGCCCTGCAGATCGAGTCTGAATTTTCCAGCGAAGCGACTTGAGTAGGACATTCCCTGCAAAGGAACCAGGACGACTGGGCGGCCTTTGTGTTGCTCAGGTGAGAAAGGACCACAAACCCAACACCTCAAACTAACACAGACGTGTCGCCTCCAGGCAGGTTCCCGGAACCTCCAGGAGGTTCCCGGCCTCCAGGCTGCGCTGGGCTGGGCTGTTGTCTGGAAGCTCTGAGAGGGTCCACCTCCTGGCTCCCCCAGGGGCTGGCAGATTTAGTTCACGAGGCTGTGGAACTGGACCTTGTTTCCTTCCGAACTGTTGGAGGGTCGTTCTTGGGTTCTGGAGGCAGCCAGCATCCCTGGCCACAGCCACCTCCGTCTTCAGAGTCAGCAGCAGGCCGGGTCCTCATGCCCAGACCTCTGACCTCCCCTCCTGCCGTCCCTCCTGCTTCCAGCCGGAGAAGGTTCTCTGCTTTTAAGGGTTCCTGTGATGAGGATGGGTCCACCCAACAGATCTAAAGTCTCCCCATTTTTAGATTAATGACCTCGATGACGTCGGCAGAGCCCCCCTGCCATGCGGTGTAGCGTGTTCTTGGGCACCGCTGACTGGGGGTGGACACCTCTGGGGGCGTCCTTCCTGCCCCAGTGGACACAGGCGCCAGCGTGTGGATGATGACGGCGAGTCAAGGGCCCACCCTGGGCTCTGCCGCTTCCCGAGACGGTGGCTCTGGGGGTGGGGTGGGGGGCAGACGGCTGAGGGGGTGTCTCGGGTCCTTCACTGGCAGAGTGCCCTTCTATAACAGGGTTGTTGCCCATGAGCAAGGACACGCACTTGCCCCGAGAAGTCCACGGTGGGGCTGCCTCGTTCACAGCAGACTCTCCCCACCAGGCACCTCAGTGTCTCTCGGTTGATGTGGCCGGTACTCTCCCCGTCTGTTCTCCTTGTAGCCCACTGAAGTAGCTGAGGGTGGAGAGGAGAGTCTTCTGAGTGCTGCGGGGCTGCTGGAGGAGGTGGGGAGAGATAACGGGCGGAGGCAGGGCACGGTGGGATGACCATCGGAAGCCAGGAGGGTCTGAGGCCTGCGGCAGCCCCACGGCTACTCTGCGTGCTCAGCCACCTGGAAGGCTTTCTGGAAAAGGCAGGAGAATCAATGAATGAGTGAGCAGACCTGGCCTCCCTGGATTTCGGCCACTGAACCCTGCCTGGGGTTTGGCAGCAGAGGAGACAGTGCTCGGCCAGCTCCAGAGGCTGCCCTCCCAGATGTGCCCAGGGAGACTCGGGGTCACAGAGCACACGGAGCTGGGCACCAGGGCGCTGGCCAGGCGGGGATGACGGCGCTCAGAGGAGAGCGGCCAGGCCAGGCACCTGCAGCCCCAGAGCCAGGCCTGTGGCCAGCCTGGGCCAGCCAAGGGCCGCTGTGTGATGACGGCCCCTCGTCTCTGAGCCCAGGTGGGCTGCTCCCCAGCGTCTGGAAGCCCCGGACACTGCAGAGCCAGGAGAACGGCCCCAGGACATCAGTCGGCCTGCCAGTCAGCGTCTGCAGTCTGCACCTCAGGGCTGTCTGGTCCCGTGGGTGCTGAGCATCTTACGTGTGGGGTTTTACCGTCAAAGTGTGACTCCTCTCAGGAGACCCTCAAGGGATGCTGAATGAGAAAAGCCGGGTCCACACGGCCAGGACTGTGTGATTGCACGTGTGTAACTTTCTTGAAATGACAGCAATAAAGAGACGGAGAGCAGCTGAGGGTTACCAGAGACCCCGGGTGGGACACTGGGGTGGGTGTGGTTACAGAAGGGCAGCGTGGAGGCTGGACCCATTCCGCATCCTGACTGTGGTGTGGACGCAGATCCACATGAGCTGTAACAGTGCACGGGGCCAAGTGCATACACGTGTGCACATACACGTGTGCACGGGGACACACGGGAGGCGGGCAAGGCTGGAGGTGTCGGTGCCGAACACGCGAGGTGCCCCTTTCCCTGTCGGGAAACCGAGCAAAGGACGCGGGGGCTCTCTCACTTACCACAGCTGCGTGGGGCTCTCCAGGGATCCCAGAGCAAGATGTGGTCAATCACGGCAGACGCTGATGTTTTACCTTAGTTCTTCTCCTTTCCCCTCACCTCCCTGTAACCAGGCAGCAGGGTAGGTATTGACTTCAGCATCCAGGACGGCTCGGGGCCTGGGCAGGGCGCAGCCGCCGGGTCGTTAGCCTGCCGTCTGCTCCTGCTGCCGGTGGCTAGTGCTGCTGGCCTCACCACTGATGAAGGAGACGTGGTGGAGTGTGAGCGTGCGTGCGTGTGTGAGCTTGCGTGTGTGAGTGAGCGTATGTGAGCGTGCGTGTGTGAGTGAGTGTGTGTGAGCGAGCGTGTGTGAGCGTGCGTGTGTGAGCCTGCGTGTGTGAGCGAGTGTGTGTGAGCATGCGTGTGTGAGTGAGCGTGTGTGAGCGTGTGTGTGTGAGTGTGTGTGTGTGCGTAGCTGAAGACCAGCCTGCTGACGGGGAAGCTGCAGTATTCTTCGAGGCCTGGCCTACACACACACAGCCAGGTGGAGAGTCTGCCCCCCTCTGTGGCCGTGGCCTCGAGCAGACGGGCTCCGTCCAGCGGTCGTTCCTGCCTGAGCAACGCCGTGATTGCAGGGCTGACACCTGACTGCTCCCAGGGAGGGACTTGCAGCCTTGCCTCCTCCATCATGTCTCTGAAACACTGAAGTTTTCCCTTCTCTGTTTCCTCCTTTAGGTCCCACCCTGTTTAAAGATTTAGTCAGTACAGAAGGCAGGCCAAGCTCTAGTATCCACAGTCACACAATTAGAGTTGGAAACAAACCTGTCTGGAAGACAGTCCCCGGAAATTATCACAAGGAAAGCTAATGACCAGCCTTGGTTATCCTGATAATGAAGACACTGCTACCTTAATACTCGACAAACGTGGCCGTGCCAATGTTGAGTTCCTGCTAAATAAACCAAGAAAAATACTGCAGTTTACTCTCCAAGGAAATTCATTGTTTACTACAACCACTGCTTTTCTGCTGTTCATCCAGCGGCAGGCGGGCGGGCCGGGTGTCTGGAGATATGCAAGGGGTTGTGCTTTCTTTGCTGCTGAAGATGGATGAGAGGTCCATTTCCTTCTTCTCTTAACTATGATTTTGCCTTCCACTGAAGTATTAAATCTATATTTTGGAGAAGAACTGCTAAGACTTTGAAAAATATGCTAATAGGCTGCCCTGTTCCCTGATACAGGCTGGGCACCTGCCTGTGGCGCTTTATTTGACAGGTTTTGTGAGTTGTTGTTTAGTTTAGACACGGAAGCAAACTAGCCTATAAAATACTGTGCTGTAAATATAAACCTTTGTGAACCTCATGGGATAGTCCTTCTAAAATGTGAATTAAGATATTCCATGATTCAGACCCATAAACTGAAAAGTGGCCATTGCCCTGAGTAGTAATTTGCTTTCTGAAACCTTGGACTATAAATTGCCTTTGGACTCTGCTCACTGAATTCTGAGTTTGTGTGCACGATGGTAGGTAGCTAATGAAGTTTTCAAAAACAGTTCTATCAAAGGAGTTCAAACTCTTTCAGGCTGTAAGGGTCTTCTGAAATACATCTCTTTGGCTTAGGGGCTGTTTCGGTTTTTTTCTTGTTTAAAGAGCCACCCTATTTTACCGCGGAACCCAAGAGTCGGATATTAGCGGAAGTGGAAGAAAACGTGGACATCGTGTGTGAAGCCATGGGTGAGTGAGGGGAGCCGTGGGTGGGTGCAGGTGAGCCATAGAGGGTGGGGGAGCCGTGGGCGGGTGCACAGAGGCTGTGCAGGGAGCCTCCACACGGTGGAGGAACAACAGGGCATCTCCAGGGCAGAGCCATCGTCTGGGCAGCACTGGCAGGTGGGCTGTGACGGTGAGAAGGCAGACGCTTCACCTGGAGCAGAACTCAGCTGCTGGGCGTGCAACCTTGGGGAAGGCCTTTGATCTTGCTGGGCTTTTGCGTCCTCACCTGCAAAGCAGGGATAAGAGTATTTACCCAAAGGAACAGCCGTGAAGCCTTAACGGCATCTGTTCTAACAGAGAGAGACCAAGTCTTACCCTCCTGACTCCCTTCAGAGGCTCCGACTCCCCCAGAGTGAGCCTCCCAGGACTTGGGGCAGGAAGTTCGTTCTCATCCCCGGGGTGAGAGGGGATGCTGATCATGTCCGCTCTGAGGGGAGAGAGATCTTTCTAACTTCTTGAATAGGAAATCTTCCTGTTTTTCTGGCTTTTCAGCCTTTGACTGGCCTTTCTTCTGTCACGGGGATGATTTGACCTCTTGCCTTGACCCCTCGCTGGCCATTGCTCCTGTTCCACGTCCAGCACACATGTGGTCACACTAGGCCTCCAGCAGGGCCGGGTCATAATCAAAACTGCACAAGTGCCCTGGAGAGGGTCAGGGAATGAGAAGGACCTTTGACATTAAGACCTGTGCGTCTTAAGGGTTTCAGCTTTTCTTCTGAGAGCTTGGAGGCTGAGTGTTTCCCAGCAGTTCTGGGAATCTTCAGGAAAGCACCCCCTTAGATGCAGAGGTGGGAAGATGGAGGATACCCTGTTGTAAAGTCACCGCCTGGGGTCTGGCGAGGGCGCTGCTCATGGATCTCTGGACAGGCCAGATCTGAACCCACATCCACCAGCTCTCCGTAGCCAGTGCTTAGGCCTGGACCCAAACAGATGCGACTGACCTGCAGGGAGGCAGCGGGGGTGCCCCTCAGGGTAGTGTGGAGGGTCAGCGTAGACACGGGCGTCTAGTGCCCGCCCCTGCATCCACTGAGCCTCCTGCAGAGGCGGCTCCGGCCCAGGGGAGTTGGTTCCTCCGGGGCTCCGGCCCCTGCCCCAGCAGCTCCCGGAGCGCCGTGTCCAGCCCTGCCCTGCGCCCTTCTCTGTGACCGGCTCGACCCACAAGGATGGCGCCAGGAGGGGAGAGGAGGGGTCCTGTGAACTTCCCGGGGAAATCTTTCCTTACCGTGGCCCCATTGTTCTCACCTCTGCCTAAACACCAGTTTTTTAAGGCCAACAACTCTCTGAAAGTGAGACTATAAAATATTTAGAGTGCTTATACTTTAGAAACAAGAGTCTGCCATATTGCAGGGATAAGATTTCTGTTTATGACATTAAATTGCCCCCAAATAGAACTATTCCTAGTTCCCTGTACACTAACAATTATTTTTCTATAAATGACAATGTTAAGCTCTCCCTTTGACAAGAAGATGCTTTTCTTGCATGATTTCTACAGAGTAAACTGCTTGTTAAGTACAGGCTTATAAATATGTACTGAACAGGTCTTTCAACATTGCGTTGCCATCATATAATTTACTGCTTTCTTTTAATTTTGACAATGAAACCATAGCAGCATGCGAAGAGGTTATTCTTTATGAAAGCTACATCATGTAATTGCTATTATGAGACTTTACATGCAATGGTTATGCTTTTACCTTCAAATGAATTTTTTTAATTTCCTTATTTAATGAAAAGTGACAGGAAACATAATGAAGGCAAAGAACAGAATCTGAGAATACATTATCTTGAAATATTCCACGATATTAGCTTTATTTATTAAAGAAGACATCTTACACCTACACAGTATCACAATTGAACAGATCTGAGTGTGCCTTTCAGCGTGAATCGTGTCGAGATGTTTTATTCAAATTCATTTTATATTTAGGGAAGCTGAGGCACAGAAGGATCCAAGATCTAGAAATAAGCCAGGTGCTTCCGCATTTTTCCGACAACCGGCGTCCTGTGCCCATGGAAGCCCAGGACCCCGTCTCGAGTGCCTTGGTCTGTTCCACCGACGGCCTCTCTGGGCCACCCTCTTGGGTGGCCTGACCCTTCTTGGCTTCGGGAGGAGGGAGCAGGGAAGCAGTCTTCCCTTTGCTGGTTCCCCAAGGACCTAAGGGAACCGAGAGGAGGGCCCAGTGTGTCCCAGGCAGCAAAGCCACCAGGAACAGTGCGTTTCCATGCGGCTGCCTGGCCACCTGCAGTGACCACACCCGTTTGGGGGACAAGCAACAGAGGTCCTCGTGCTCCTGGGCCAAGGACAGCCCCTCACTTACACCCCAGGTTCTGCCCCGTGGCCCTGTCCACTGAGCACACCCGCCTGGCGAACCCCAACCTCAAGCCTCCTTCCAGGTGGCGAGGCCGTGTGCAGCTCGTCTCACTGCTCGGGAGTCTCGGCCTCCCCGTGACATCACCCGAATGCAGAGGGGCCCCCGGGAGGGGCGGCTGGGCCTTGGGCCTCCATCTGATGCTGGCCCACCCGCTCTTGGGCGCAGGCATGGGAGCACCCCCCCCAACCCCATCATCTCTGCACCAGCCTGGTCTCGGGGCCACAGTGACGTCTCCCGAATCCACAACCTGGACCAGATGCGCCCTGCATGCGTGCTGCTTGAGCCCATCCACCAGGCCCCCAGTGCGTGGATCAGTGCCTGATTCATGTGACTGATCGTGCGTGCATCAGGAGCGCGTGGATCAGTGACCCCGACTCCTGAGATGGGGTGCTGTAGTCCCAGGCTGTGCGGTGAGCACGCCACCTGGGCTGGGCGCTGGGAGGAGCTTATGTGCTGATGCGATCGGTCTTCACAGTCACCTTCGAGGGGGGACACCACTTCCTTACCGAGTCCCAGGGAACAGGGAAGAAGAGGGGTTACCTGCCCTGCCCAATGGCACAGCTTGGAGGGGGCACCTGTCTCCCACCCTGGTGACCCTTCCCCAGTCCCCACAAGACAGAGGCAGTCACCGCAGGGCCAGGGGCCTTCCTCCCAGCACTGTCTGAGGTCAGTCACAGCTGTACCCATAGGTTAAGGGCAGGGCCAGGCCGTGGGAAGAGCTGGAAGGGTCTGCAGCCCGCTCCCCATCTGCATGGAAGATAAGAACACCACCCGACCGGGCGCTTGGAGGGGTGAGGAGATGCCCAGTGAAGTGCCGCCATTCTACCTTGGAGTCATTTTGCCTCAGTCCTCATATAGCAGTTCTTGAAATTTAGTGAGTTTTAAATGCCCGACTGTTTCCACTTCTCTGCAGGGGTCCCTCCTCCCGCCCTCCAGTGGTTCAAGGATGCCATCTCCATCAACAAGCTCCAGAACCCTCGGTACCAAGTGCTGGCTGGCGGAGGCCTGCGCGTCCGGCAGCTGCGTCCAGAGGACTCAGGGATCTTCCAGTGCCTGGCCAGCAACGCGGGCGGGGAGGTCCAGACACACACCTACCTGGACGTCACCAGTGAGTAGGCTTCCCTGCCCTCGCCCCATGAACGCTCAGAGAACACAGGTCTCTGTCCAGCCCAAGTGCCCTCACCCCGGCCACTTGAACGCGCTGCTCTGTTGAGACGTAGAAGCAAAGTCCCCATCTTTCTGGGCAGAACTGGAAAGACTAAGTGGATGGCTCATGCCTAATCTTCTTCTTTTGATCTTTTTCTACCTGTTCTTATATATTTATTCTCTATTTTCGTTTTATTGAACAATTATAGTGCTTTCGTGAGTTTCTTTTATGATCCCATTAACAGAAATGCTTTGGCACTATGAAAAATAAGATAAAGGCACCTGTGCGTTTTCTCTTTAACCTCCTGTAGTTGCTTTTCTTCTAAAGCAAGTAGAGTTTAGTGATTATGGAATTCTCATACTTGCCCCGTCTGGAAGCAAAATGCTGATGTCTCCAGGTGTGGGGGCCGTTCAGGAAATCAAATCACGGCCAGCGTGCGCATGGCCAGTGGCTCTTGTCAGCGGTGACTCAGAAGACACTGGTGCAATATTGAGATATTCATGCATGCGTTTTGCTAAACTAGGAGTCACTTCCTCTGACCCTGCCCGGGGTCAAATTTCCCCTCCATTGTGGAGTCTAGGAAACCAGTATCACTTCAAGCAGTAAAAGTAATACTGGGGTCTTAAGCTGGAAACTGAGTTTTGATCTATTAGAATTACTTGGGGATTCCCAGGTGGCATTAGTGGTAAGGAATCCGTCTGCCAGTGCAGGAGACAACATAAGAGACACGGGTTTGATCCCTGGGTTGGGAAGATCTCCTGGAGAAGGGAAGGGCAACCCACCCCAGTGTTCTTGCCTGCAGAATCCCATGGACAAAGGAGCCTGGCGGGCTGTGGTCCATGGGGTCTCAAAGAGTGAAACTCGACTGAGTGTCTGAGCCCGGAATTACTTAAGCCTGTTCTGCAGCAGGGGGCCAGGGTGTGCGGGGCAGGGACTGTACAAAGCCAGTAACTGCTTTTGGCTTTGAGGGAGGTGGTTTCTGTTGCCCCCACTCACCTCTGCTGTCGTAACCTGGAGGCAGCCCAGACAGGTCTGAGCAGACGTGGCTGTTCACAGGGCTTCATTTACAGAAACAGGGACAGACTGGACCAGGCCCAGGGTGGAGGCCGCAGACCCTGCTCTCATGGGAGACCCAGGGAAGACCACCTGATCCCACCCAGTCTCAGCTCTCTCTTCAAAATGTAGCCAGCTCAGCCCAGGTCACAGGGGTCTCAGGAGGATCAGTTTGGAAATTTAAATGAAAGTGCCACTTAACCTGGTTCCCATGACAACTGGAGCAGGAACAAATAAATACCTGTAATGATCATGCTACGTATCTGTTTTGTAAGTACAGGGCTTTGCAAAGTGGATTTTTTTTTTAATTAAAGCACTTTTCATGAAATAAAAATATAGTGTGCAAAACAATCAGTATCTATTTCTTCATTTAACAAGCATTTACTGAGCACCCATGTCAGTTACTCTGGGCCTGTGAGGCTCAGGGACAAAGCTAAGATTCTTTTCTGAGGTCCTTAGACTCTAGTTATTTTAATGTTCAAAATGGATCCTAGGAAGTGTCAAAATGTCATCTCTTGGGTGATATTTAATATTCAGAAATTAGATCTCTATTTTTTTTTAACAATGAAAGCAGGTTGTTTGATTTCTATAAATAAATGTCCATCTTCTCTTTAATGTTCATCTGAAAGCTCTGTGGTTCAGTGGTAAAAAACCCACCTGCCAATGCAGGAGACATAAGAGACATGGGCTGGGTTGATCCCTGGGTCAGGAAGATCCCCTGGAGGGGGGCCTGGCTACCCACTCCAGTATTCTTGCCTGGAAAACCCCAGGGACAGAGGAGGCTGGCGGGCTGCAGTCCACGGGGTCACAGAAGCGCCGGCTGTGAAGCGACTGAGCACGCGTGCAGAGGCCCTCCTGCTCTCGCCGCCTCGTGCTGGCGGAGGGTTACAGTCGGTCCTGAAGGGTTCCACCCTTTATCGCTGCAGCACCGTCTGCGGTTAGTCCCGTAAACTCCCAGGCAGATGCGTCCTCCAGGCTGGCCTGAGCATTCCCGTCTCACTGTCGCGTCCTCTGCCTAGATGTGGCCCCCGCCTTCACCCAGCTCCCTGTGGACACCACGGTGACCGACGGGACGACGGCCGTGCTCAGGTGTGAGGTGTCCGGGGCCCCCCGGCCGGCCATCGTGTGGAGCAGAGGTAGGTGGCTCACACCTGCCTCGGGAGGCGAGCCGGCCGGGCAGGGTTACCTCTGTTATTCCCGCTCACCCACCCGTTCTGTGACGCGGAAGATCCTGGGGAGCCAGACCGGCAAGACCCCACGAGCTCCACGGAGCTCACCGTCCGAAGAAGAGGCACACGCCCCTACCACGCGCGGACAGCTCTTTCCTCTGCAGACCCTCCGTCAGTGCCTCGGGCCGGGCGGCCCCTTAAATCAGGGCGCCCGGTTTCAGCCCCTTTGTGAAGGAGGGAGGTCACGGCTAGGAGCACGTCCTTTGTTACTGTAAGCGAGCTGCTTCCAGCGCAGGATCACCTGCGTCCTCAGCGGACGTGTGCGACGCTCAGTCTGACTCTGTTTCCGTTCCTGTGTGGAGTCGCGTCCCGGGCTGGTCACAGCACCCCGCCCCCGCCCGGCCCCATCTACACCTCAGGCACCCCGCCACTGAATGGATGGCACACGCGGTCCGTCCTTGACAAGCCCCAGCTGAATTGGGTTCCTCCCCATAGATCATGCTTGATGGACTGTATCCAGGTGAAACCTCAAAACTTACACTTTTTTCTCACCCAGACAAGCCTTTGGTGGCTTCCCAACTCTCGAAGGGGCCTCAGCTTATAGACACAAAGATCTGGGAAGCTACCGATTAATCGGAAAGAGGGGATTCTTTCATTTTAGATATTTTCTTCTTGTCTTTCCTGATTTAGAATGTAATAATAGCTTTAGATAGAAAATGTATATACACAAAGAAAAAAGAAAATTTATATACAGAAAACTCAGAATCAGCCACTCAGAGGAAGCCATCACATTTATGGATCGTAATTTTTTTAAACTTTTTACTTTGTGTTAAAATTTAGCCAAATAACAGTGTTGTGACGGTTTCCAGTGAACTCTAAGGGCTTTGGCCAAATGTACACTTGGATCCTTTCTCCCCCAGACTCCCCTCCCATCCAGGCTGCCACAGGAGGCTGAGCAGAGTCCCACGTGCTGTACAGGAGAAAGACAGCAGAGTGTACATGTCCATTCACAGATCACAATTTTCTTAACTGAGTCTCTCCGCATTGGACAGTTAGGGTGTTCTTGGCTTCGGTTATCCTAACGACTGCTAAACAAACTGCTTTGGTTACTTCCGTGCGTATAGTTTCCACTTTCTTCCGATTATTTCCTCGTTTATCTTCCCGGCTGCAGCCACAGCATTGCATCTCCTTGAACGTTACAGTTCTCACGTCCCTGTTTTCTCTGTCGTCCGCAGGAAGCCACATTCTGGCCAGCGGCTCTGTGCGGATCCCCCGGTTCATGCTCCTGGAGTCTGGGGGTCTGCAGATCGCCCCCGTCTCCATCCAGGATGCAGGCAGCTACACCTGCCACGCAGCCAACTCAGAGGGCTCCCTGGACGCATCCGCCACGCTCACCGTGTGGAGTGAGGACCGCGGCCCACGCGGGCCAATCTGTTACTAATGGTTTAATCAGCACATCGTCTGCGCTTGGGGATGTCAATGTGCCCTTGGACTCCCTAATCTAATCAAAGGAGAATCATTATTTTTACAACTAATTTAGAGAAATCTGTTGAGCAATTAGTCTTTTTCAGCTTCTAAAAGAATAATTAGAAAATGTATTCAAAGACTTAATGGGAACATTTCAGGAGAGATAAAAGGTTAACTTTTTAAAGTCAGTAGAGTAGGGGTATTATGCCAAACTAGTTCAAATAACAAAACTGAGAAGTTGGCTAATTTTATACAAATCACATGAGAAGAATAGATCAAGAATTCAAATCCAAGGGGAAGTATTTTTCCCATACTGTAATTATAACCAACTAAAACATTCCTCATATATTAAGTATGGACGTTTCCTATGTGTAGGAGTGAACTATAACACTATTTCTGAAATGCAGAATAAATTGTTTTCCAGAACCTAGGGTTTGGATTACCAAGTATTCAGCCTCACCAGCTGATAAACTTTTCCCTCTCTGCTTCATCCGTATCCATATCACTACAAAACATTGTCCAAAACAGCCAGTAACAGTGCTCATTAATAGATTTTGCTAAAGCCATCTATATGAGGAGAGAAACTTTGAACTGCATGAGTGAGTAATTTGTTAAAATACCTTCCTTGAAGAAAAGCTAGAAAAGCACTTGTGCTTTATTTCATATCTGGTTTAAATTTCTATAATATAGTTGGTGTCCACTCTGATAAATGGCCCTTCCTAATTTATTAGGTTTTCTAAAGATATCACTAGTTTTTTAAAAAACCATGAGTACAGCACCCCCCCCATATTGTTAAATATTTACTAGAAAAGAGGTTTTGTTCCATGCGATAACCTAATGTGTCAGCCACGTCTGATTCATCCAGCGTCCCTGGAAATTAACTAAGTGTAAAAGCTTCTGGAAAACTGATGTCTGCATCTCTGTAGGTCATTCAGCAGAGCATATTGTGGGTCTGCTAAGATGCAAAATTGTGGTAACACAAGAATGGCTGGCACAGCCCCGCGTGGCCTGGGGTCTCCCCAGGCACCCCCACCCTGTCTGTCCCAGTGGGAGCAAACAGCAGCACCCCTTTCATAGGCAGGAAAACCGAGCTCCGAGCAGAGGTGCTTCTCTGGATGCCCCACGGGTGAGCGGTCAGGCAGGGACCCAGCCTCCTGATCTGGGCTCCGGGCTCTTTCCTGCCTCAGAGCAGCCCCGGCCTCGAGGTGTGCGGCGTGGGGGCACAGGGCGGGGCCGTGGAGTGCGGGCGGGCGTTCAGGCCTGCAGAGAGCACCAGGTCCCCCGTGCACTGGCCCCGGACTATCCGGCAAGAGACCCTGCAGGGCCGAGCACCGGTTTCCCCTCCTGGTCACTGGGAGGATCACAGCCCTCGCAAGGCTGTTGTAAGGATTAAGTAAACCCATAAATGAAAGTGCTTTGCAAAGCCATGAGGTGCAGTGTGGACCTTACCAGAATGTTGATCCTCTCGGGAAAGAATCCAGATTCTTCCTCAGAGCGTAGAGCCTGGTAGACACCTGCCTGTGATCTTGCTTCCCGTTTCCTTCTGGAGCGTTCCGAGGTCGGGGCATGACCTGGGGGGTGGGGGACGGGAGGCCTGCCTGCCTCCCCGAGATGCAGATGGGCTTGCTTTCCATTCCCTGAACATCTCTGAGCGCTTGCGTTTACACTCGTTTTGCCAAGGTGACAGGAAGCGAGGTTGTGACGTCAGATGACCAGTTTGTTACCCCCAACCCCCCACCGAGGGAGGAAGCTCTCAGCCACAGGGTCCTGTCTGAGCTGCAGTTTGTGTCTTTGCAGATCGAACGTCCATCGTGACCCCTCCAGAGGACCTCGTGGTGATCAAGGGGACCACGGCCACGCTGCACTGTGGAGCCACCCACGACCCACGCATTTCTCTCCGGTCAGCTCCGTCAGTTACAGCATTAACATTCCGTGAGCTGGGGCCCTGAGGTAGAGATGAGAGGGGAGAATCTCGGGAGCTTTGATTTCAGCCACAGATCCCTGATTACAGCCTCGTACAGTCCCGGGCCCCTTCATTAATCACACAGACCCCATTTTCCACTCCAGCCTTATGTGTTATTTACAGCGAGCTGTGCTCCACTTCATGACTTCAATACAGCGTTTCATGATTTTTCTGCCAAGGTTAATACACTATCTGTAAAACGTGCTTGTCAGAGGCTGATACTTAATGAGAGAAAAATCCAGAGAGATAGAATGGGATTTCAGCAGTGTTTGCACTGGGGCCGGGCTGGACCCGAAGGGTCTGCTCTACCGCAAGGACGGCTCCTGTGTATCAGGCAGAGAGGGAGCACCACGTGGGGGAAGGCCCCGCAGTGATCACCTCGCTTAGAGGAAAACACATGGAACGAGGGGAACTGGAGGATGTGAAGGCCCGCTCAGGGGACGGTGACCCCGCCCCAGCTTTGTCTGACTCAGCCTGGAAGGTCGTGATGAAGAACCTGACCATCCAGGTGGACATGGGGCAGCAGACCCAGGTGGCTGTCGACCACGAGCTTCTTCCCCAAGAGCCGCCACTTTCAGAAGAGTTTTTAATTTTCAGAACCAGCCTTGAGCATGCATCTAGAAAGAGGACACGGTCATCCTCGTGTTTCCACTCTGGCCTCAGCCCCAAAGGCATGCAGTCAGCCCTGACGGAACCGAGGTGTCCTCCTGCTTCCTCACATTCCTCTCTGAGCAGGGGGAGAGGGCCCTGACGGAACCGAGGCGTCCTCCTGCTTCCTCCCATTCCTCTCTGAGCAGGGGGAGAGGGCGGTGGACGCATAGACACGTCACTACCTGGATGTGGAGCCCGGCTGTTTTCTCTCTTCTTGGGCAGCTGTTGGACAAATTGAGAATTGTTGTATTTCTATCTGCCTCTCTGGAGTTCCCCAGAGCTCAGAAATCAAGTTTGCCTTCCTTCCAAGAATGTTGAATGTAAAGCAAACACACAAAAGCCAACGAATTAGAAGATAACCTAGAGAATTCTTGGATCCTAGAGAATTCATTCGTTTCTAAAGGACTTAGGAGTGTCACCCAACACAGGACAAACAGGTATTTTCTGCTGCCCTAAGGCCACGAGAGAAACCCCTCAGATCTGTGCGGTTTCCTTGTAGCTCCTTATGTGGTTAAACAGAGTCGGAGCTCACTCCTGAGAAGTGATTAAGTTGCTCACTCTGGCAGCCCCCGCCTGGACACCGGAGGGGCGCTGGCCCTGATCGCTGCTCCCGGAGCGAGCAGCGGATTCCCCTCCTTCCCGCAGGGTCGGTCCCGCTCTGTCTGCGGGTGATGCCGGACGAGCCGAGTGGCGACACCTGTGCTCTGTGTGCGTCAAGCCTGAAAGAAGTGGGCGCGTTTTGGAAATCCAGTCCAGGATTTGGGAGAGGAGAGCCAGCACTGTGATCCCATCCAGCAGTGACCAGTGAGGGGCCCCTGCCCGCCCACAGCCCCAGGCTGGCGGGCTCCTAGCGGCGTCTACATGTGAAAAGAAAAGCGTGCCAAAGCGTCATAAGGAATAAAAAGAGAAGAGCGTGCAGTTTTAAGGACTGAATGACTGGGTTTTAAGAAAGCGTGTTGCCGGGGTGTGATGCGTTTTCTTCAGGAATTGGGGAATTCCGCCCTGGGGACTTTTACGCAGCCCTGCCCCCGTGCAGCCTCACTCTGGCCTCCAGGATGTTCCTCCGTGGGAGGGACAGATGTAGTGGTGACAGGTGTGACCACAGCCCCTCAGACTGCCCGTCCCGAAGCCCAGGACTGAGCAGTGCCTGCCCTTGTCTTCAGTGTCCAGCTTTTAACTTCAGCATCTGCCTCTGTGTTTCGACCAAGACCTTAGGTTGCTTTCCTTTTTTTAAGGTGTAATTCCCATGTTAGGTAACACCCTTTAAAGAGCACATTTCAGTGGTTCTTACTATTTACTACAATTCATTCACAAAGTCGTGCTGCCCAGGTGGCTCTAGTGGTAAAGAACCCACCTGCCCATGCAGGAGACATGAGAGACGCGAGTTTGATCCCTGGGTCAGGAAGATTCCCCTGGAGGAGGGCATGGCCACCCACTCCAGCATTGTTGCCTGGAGAATCCCACGGACAGAGGGAGCCTGGTGGGCTACAGTCCATGGGGTCACAAGGACTGCACACAACTGAAGCAGTGTAGCACACACACACGTTCACAAGTCACCAAGGGCTCACTTTTCAACAGAGGGCGAAGGTCAGCGGCCGGGGTCCTCACTCAGGCCTCTCTGCTTGGCCCACAGCTACGTGTGGAAGAAGGACAACGTGGTCATCGCCCCGTCCAGCAGCTCCAGGGTCGTGGTGGAGAAAGACGGGTCCCTCCTCATCAGCCAGACGTGGTCGGGCGACATCGGGGACTACACGTGTGGGGTGATCTCCGAGGGCGGGAACGACTCCAGGACGGCGCGCCTGGAGGTGATGTGAGTGCCGTGCCCGCCTGCGCGCCCGCCGCCGCTCCTCCACGCTGGTCACACGGCGGCGGGTCGATAACAGGGATCAGAGGCTGCCGCCCCGGGCCGCAGACACCCACGCTGGCAGGGCTGGGGGTTTGGTCATCGCCTTGGGCCTCAGACACGCACACTTACAGGGTGGGGGTCGGCAACCTTAAAGTCGGGTCGTGTCCGCCCTCAGCTTGGCTGGTTCACGATTGCTCTTCCTCCTCGATGATCCCCTCCGACCCTGCGTCCTGACGAACTGTTTACCCCGCCCTTCCACGCAATGCCCGTCAGAATCTCCAGCCAGTAAAGGACAGCAGGCCGGCCCGGTGCCCCTGAGAGCCCACTGCTCTCTGAGGGGAGGCACGCACCTCCCACCAGCACTCACGGAGGTGGCAGGAAGGCCAGGCAGGCGGGATGGGCAGCTGCCTGGCCTTCTGGGGTGGGGAGCCGTGGGGGCCACACTCGCCCCCCACAGCCCCTCTCCTCACAGGCAGGAAGCTGAAGGGCCTGCTGACCAGGTCATCTCTGCAGCGTTTATTTGCTGTTGTTCAGTCGCTCAGTCGTGTCCGACTCTTTGTGACCCCATGGACTGCAGCACACCAGGCTCCTCTGTCCTCCACTTTCTCCCAGAGTTTGCTCAGATCCACGTCCACTGAGTCAGTGATGCCGTCTAACCACCTCACCCTCTGTCTCCCCCTTCTCTCTCCCGGGACTGGAGGATGACACAGCTCTGCGTTTTGAGGCCTGGCCGTGTTTGGCATACCTGGGGCGCTCAGTGAATGCACTTTGGTGGTTGAATGAACTTGTGTGTCGCGGGCCTCCGGTAGTCCTCGCAGCCAGTCTGCTCAGGCCTCTGGCCTTCCTTGTAGGTGTGTGCATGCCTGGGCCCCCCACCGCTTGAGGGTGCCCGCCCTGCTCAGCCCTGGTCCCCTGTCTTCCTTCCCCCATCCACAGCTCAGGGGAAGACCTTCCTAAAAATTGTTGATGATTCTGGCATCCACGACCCATGAATCCACGTGACACACCGCGCTATTCACAGTTAAACTACCTTTGAGAACTCAGATCATCCATCACTGGTACCAAATAAATAAATGTGAGCATTTCATAGAGATTCTGTCAGCAGAAGCCGAACTGCACGCTTGCAGTGTAGTGGGCGCTTTTATTCCGCACAGCTTTTATGTTCTGCTGATTTACATATCTTCCCTACTATTTGCTTATTTGATTTCCTCTAAGTAAAATGCATTTTTTTTCCCAGCAAATGTTGCTGTATCTATAAAATAATGGGCTTTCTGTAATGGGAAAACACCTCATCTCCAAATACAGAATACTGCAGCTTCGCGATTCAAACCAATTTAGGTGCGACTGGTTGCAGAGCTGATGTGAGAGACAGCGGTCCTCGTGAATTGTTGGTGTAATGAGCTCTCAGTTCTTCCAAATCGGAATGAATGGGGAAGGTTGTAGGTTAGAGCGCGCGTATCTTTAGATCCAATAAGGTCCTAACTCTAGGACGTCGGCAATGACAATAGTGATGATAATAGTCATAACTCAGGATTGCGGGGCATTCGAGCTTCTCAGAGAACTTGCAAATCCAGCGCGTTAACATCTCCTGGATTCGCTCGGATGACAGCAACCACAGTCTCCTGTTGCAGGAGTGACTGAGAGCTACTCTCGGCTAAATAGTGTCCTTCAGAAGAGCCTGAAAGCATGCTTCCCAGCCTCCCCGCTCGAGTTAAAAGCCACTTTGTTAAATATAGAAATTAGAAACGTTACAAGTGGGCTTCTCAGGAGCAGGCCGGCCGCTGGCAGCTCTCCTGTGGGCTTGCTCCATGGTTGGCGCCCTGGAGCGTCTGCTCTGTGTCAGCCTGGGGGGCAGGGGGGCTAGGGGACCCTGGTTGGGGGAGAAGCCACCATTGCAGCAGGGCCACCGGCTGCCCCCGAGCGATGCTGGCCTGGGGGCCCCTCCCCAGCTCCCATGCTGCAGCCTCGGTCTTCTCACCTGTGAATGGGGTGCGTTGTCATTTACCTTGAAGGATGGCGGTGAAGTTTGACTGGACTGGCCAGGAGCCCCGCTCAGGGGGGACAGTCAGTCCCAGATCTTACTATGCCTCACCATCTCATAAAAAAACACTCCTCTTTTCATCAACAGCACCCCCACACACACACTGGGGCCAAGAGGTGTCTCTCTTTCACCCTACTTTATTTCTGCCTGAAGTCTGTGACCCTCGGACGCACCAGGCATGTCTATCTGCCACGGAGGCCTCGGTGCCTGGAACAGGTGGCCCATCAGTGTCTGAGGAAGCCCTGCTCCACTTAGCAGATTGAGACAGGTTTGGGTATTTGGTACCACCAAGGAGGATTAATTTCAGAGGGGTCTGCCTCACCCCCTCCCAGAGAGGAGAAGTCTCTGCAATTCCAGAGGGTCTCATGACGCATCTGACCAATTAACAACACGCAGTCTTGGTTATGCTGGTCACCGGCCATGTTAGTTGTGTCTGTCCTACCAGTTTGCTGGGGCCTTACAGGAAGAAACCGGGTCTGGGGTGACTGCAGACCCCCGAAGCTTCTTGCTGTATTGAGCACCCCAGAGGGACCAGACGCCAAGGCTCTGTGGGTTGACTGTTAATCATTTAAAAACCCAATTAGCACCGCGTCTTTCCTTCTGAGACCAGAGACTAATTCCTCTGAGCCAGAGTACAGAGGAAAGCCTCATTTACTGAGCGGCTGGAGACGTGGCCCCGAGGCAGTGGGAGAGGTTTCCTTCACTAGAATCGCTTCTGACAAAGCCGTAATACAGAGCGAACAATTTAGTGCCATTTCTTAAGAGCTATCGAGCCCCCACTGCCTTCATCCTCGCAGTGAAGTCAGAGAAGATGGGTTTGACCGAGGCGTCGTTTGTCCGCTCAAGGGGCAGGGCTTTTCTATAGGAAAATGCTCATTTTTCTATAAAATGCTCATCGGCCCCTCTCCCTCCCGGGCAGCCCCCCGTGGGCGCCCCTTCACCATCCGCTTCTTCTCGGGTCTCTCCCCAGCTGGTTTTTCCCAAACGCACCTCGCTGCCTCGCCGGCCGCACAGGCCGGGCCTGGTTGTTGGTAATTTCTGCCTTTACCACGGCCTAGTTCCCCAATGGCGAGTTCTCTTCAAACTGCGCGGTGACTCAGCATGGGCTTCACCCCCGCGTCCTTGGATCCTTTCGTTTGTCACCCTGTCTGCACGTCAGGGTCGCGAGTCACTCTGCTGATCGTTTATCTCCTTTCCGAGCTGGCAGAGACGTGCTGAGACACCCTCTCCTGCTATCAGATAAGATCCTCCGAAGTGGATTCAGAATATCGGAAAGCCTCATTTGTCAGCTGTGCACGGGTTAGTCGAGTATTTCACCAAGCTTAATTTTCCAGATAACCGAAACTTATCATTTAAAGAAACAGTGTACGTTTCCAGTGTATATTAAAGAGTTCTTTGCATTGTGAAACCGGTAATATTGAACGCCAGAGATATGCTAGAGAGGAATTCCAAATGGGGAGAGGCTGGAATCAGAAGAAAAAAAAAATCTAAATTTCCTTCCGACTTGGAGTCCTGTAATGTATGTAAAAACCGCACTTTGCGTCGGCCGTCCTCCGGGGGTGACCGTGGACTTGGGCGGCGGTGGACGAGGGCTCATTATCTCCAGCTGCATCCCAAACGGCGACGTCCTTGGGCACCGCTGGCTCTAGATCTCGGTACCGGTGCTAAATGTCTCAAGGCTACTTTGCCTTTTAAGTTCCTAAGTCTCCCCAGTCTTTCTAGAATTCTCTGCTCACCTGTCCACCGCAGGCTTGGGGCTGCGTTGCTGCTGTCCGGCGTACCCCCTTTCCGCAGGCCTTGTGCTCTTCCCCTTGGGGGCTGTTCAGGGGCCGGGAGACAGGACCCCAGACCCGCGCCCCTGGTGAGATGGATGGACTAGGGCCTTGTCCAAGCTGGCTCCAGGGCTTCCTGAGTGGACGCCTGGACGGAAGGCTGCCTGGAGTGACCAGCAGACACGGAGTGGTGAGCAGCCCTCCGTCTCAACAGCACTCTAGCCCTAGGAAGAGAGCCGTCCACTCACCTGTCAGATGGGTTGTTGCTAAGTGCACCCCATTTAAGCTGAGAGGCATGATCTGACACTGAGCGCAGACCCGGGGTCTTCCCGGCTGTGGGAACGTTAGGATCGGACCCCTCATAACCCCCGGGACAGGGTGTGCAGAGACGCTCCAGGCCACGGCCGACTCTCCTCTTGTGCAGAAGGAGCCTGTCCCTTCCCGCCGCCCCCTGTCCTGTCCGTCCCTCCGCGGGGACAGGAGGACCGTTCTGCGAAGCTGGTCCCGGGCCCGCCGGGCACCCCTCCTCCGGCTGCCGTGTCTTCTCCTGACCCCACCCACGTCAGCCCCGGCCGCCTGCCTCCTCTGACCACTGACCAGCCTTGCCGCTCGCCTCTTCTCCCTCCTAAGGTTACACAGAGCACCCTCCGACAGTGCGTCCCCAGGACCCTTTCTAGCGAGCTGCCCTTGGGGTCCCGGTTCCAGCCCCAGAAAGCCAGCGTCACACCGACAGCCAGAAATTATGGACCCGGGCCTCCCTCACTTGCTCCCCTCAACGACACAGTGCAAGCCCTGCGTTCCCCCACTGTGACCCCACGGCGCCCCCGGCCCTGCCTGTGACCCCAGTGGCCACTGCCTGCCCGGTCCTCCATCTTCACCCCCGATGCTCTCGTCCTCGGCCCCCGCCTCTCCCGCAGGGCACTGCCTCTCAGCTGCTGTCCCCGTCGTGGCTTCCCAGCTGGGCGCTCTGGGCGGCCAGGGCCAGGGCCACCTTCTGGCTGTGTCCACACCTGGGAGGGCGGGCTGGAGAGGGCTCGGTTCCTCCCTCTGCCCCTGCGGGGTCAGTATGCCCACCCTCCCCATGTCCCCTGCATGCCGCTCAGCTCCAGGCGTTGGTGACGCGGGCTGGACAAGGCTGCTTGGCAGAGGACGAGGGCCCGTCGTCCAGCACACGCCCTGGCCCTGCTCTGTGGGCTTCACGACATTTGTCCAACTAAAAAGTCTATCAATTACAGAGAGAGTCGAGGTAGGCGTGATGAGTTCTGCTTGAGTCGGGGGCGAGGAGGCTCAGAGGGTCCCCACAGAGGGGAGACTGGGCTCTGGAGGCTGGGCGACTGATGGGTTATGGGCTTGGCCCCCGCGGGCAGCGCTGTGCTCGCTGGAGAGTGCCTGGGGGGCAGTGCTGGCTGACGAGCGGGGAGGGGGCGCTGCTGAGGGCAGGGGAGCGGCATGACTCCCAGCAGAGCGCAGGGTTCTGGGCAGCCCGAGCCTCACGACCCCGGGAGTGCTGGTGTTGTGGACAGAGCAGAGGGGCCCCTCTCCTGATTTAAAACTCAGTTCACAATTAAAGAGAAAACAGGACGACGTTTCAGGCCCGAGTTCATCCTTCGTGGTACTGATTTAAGTCGCGGTCTACATGAGAAATATTAGTTTGTTTATAAACCGCATGGGTGGTTAGAGAGAGCTGTGTTTCTTAGGTAGCTGCAAGCACGTAACAGCTTAATAAATTTCCGAGGGTAATGAGTACATTTTTTAAATTAAAAATATCAAGTATAATTATGGCTTTCTGTGCTGGCCTGTGTGGGTCAGCAGTAATTGATGTGTAAGAGAGACCAGAGCTAGCTGGTGGGTGAAACAGGTCACACCCAGCGTCCCCTTTCCAGCCCCCTCCCCCCTCCAGCAGGAGGAGAAGCCAGTCCTAAAGTCCAAAACACAGGGCCCTGCCCCAGGGCCCAAGGGGCGAAGGTTAAACACGGGCCTGGCAGCTCGGAAGTGCAAGGTCTCACCCCCATCAGTGGCAGAAACCACACAACTGGGTTTTGAAGCTTCATCATCAGTAAATCCCAATGAAGACCCTTCTGCTTGTAACTTCTTTCCAGAATTTATCTGCTTTGTGTTTGCATTTTATGGCCTTGCTGATGGGTTGTTCACTGTTTCCATGGGTTTTCAGTTAGCATTTTCACCGCAGTTGCCTTTCAACGCCTCTCCCAATCTCCATTACCCAACAGAACCAGGGCGACAGTATAACTGCGCACGCCCAGTCGCGAGACGGCCACACTGTCCCAGGACACATATGGGCATTTTGGCTGGTGACTCCAGATAGCTGGTGTCGGGAACTTCCACAGTCGACCCTGTTTCCCGGGCCTTTTCCTCGTAGGTGGCTTGCTGTGTTCCCATTAACAGCGTCTCACTGCAGAAGCAAATTGGTGACCAAGTTTTCTCAATTAAACCATCTACTGTATGAAATGGGCACTCCCCACTCGATTTAAGCGAGAGTTGTTAGTTGCTTAATCCCTACCAGAGGGATTAAATCAAATTACGTTTGGAAAATAAAACACGTTGTGAATGGTGATGGTTTTTGTTTTTTTGTGGGGGAGAAGGGCAGCGAGTCATTAGTATTTGTGTTCAGGGCCTGCTTGCTGTTTTCTAAACATCGCACCCCAGGAGCCAGCAGTGTGAGAGCCAGGAGGTTATCACACAATTCTGATACGTGCTTTTTTTTTTTTTTCTTTCTTCCTTTGTATCCAAGTGAGCTGCCCCATTCACCCCAGAACCTCGTGGCCAGCCTGAACCCTGCACACAGCCACGCCGTGGTGCTCTCCTGGGTCCGACCCTTCGACGGGAACAGCCCTGTTCTTTACTACATCGTGGAGCTGTCCGAGAACAGTAAGTAGCAAGGCGGTGGTGTCGCCATGGGCAATAATCAGATTTCTCCCCAGCTCTTAATGTCTTTAACCTTTCCTTCTGGCCCAGACCCACACCAGCCAGCGAAACGCTCCGGATGCTTTACAGAGTTTCAAATGGAAACCGTGGCTCAGGCTTCGGGAAAATGAAAGGGCAGCGTGGGCGCCGAGGCGGGCAGCAGCCGGAGTGGCCCCAGGGCCTCCCTCGGTGGGTGCCAGGGTCCATGCTGAGGGCCCGGGGCCGTGCCCGCAGGGGCGCCCTGTCTGCGTGGGGTGGAGAGGACCCCGCAGGAGCGGCCTCTTGCCGTCGGGATCCTGACGTAGCCGACTCCCGTGGGCGTCGTCTCCTTGGAATCAGGACTCTGTTTCCGTCGTCTTTGTGCCCTTAATAGGCACTCACGGATGAACGGGGTCAGGTTCCCTGGTGGATTCCCAGAGGATGTACTCGGGTCATAGTCACCGACCCTGGCCATGAGGGAGGTGCCCTGGGGTGCCCGGGTTACATAAAATAGGGCACGGCTTCACGTGCACGCCAGCTGCTCCAACAGTGTGCATGGTTGTTGGCTCTTTGTCAGACATCTTGCCTAAGTAAGAAGCAGGCTTTACATACAGTCATTCATTCCATCCATCCATCTGCCCAGTACTTAGTCCTGCTTGGGCGTCTGCTCTGCACCAGGCGCTCTGCCGGGTGCTGGCTGCATGCTGACATGGTCAGCCTCAACCGCTGACAGAAGGACATGGTCAGACGTGTCCTCGCGTCCTGCCGTGCTGCGCTCTCCCATTGAGGCGCCTTCATTCCAACCGCCATGCGGAGACAGTGGGGGGAGGGCCCAGGCGGGAGACGGTCGGATGGTGCCCCTAGCGGGAGTGGTGGGAGGCCGGGGCGGGCGAGGGCAGGGGGCAGCGTGTCACCCCGAGGCGTGTGGAAACAGCTTCTGAAGTGAGGACAGCGTGCAGGAGGGGCCAGGATGCCGAGAAGGTGACCGAGGGCATCCTCTGCCCCTGGCTCCCCTGCTGGGCCCGCCTGAGCTGGCCACTGCCCAGACGCTTTCCCTGAGAGCCTCTAGAGGAGAGTCCTGAGTAGTTCATACCGTCATCACGACTACATTGAGCATCATTACCACAAAGACTCTGAAGTGGAGAGGACCATTCTCTCCGGCTGGCCCTGACTTCATCTGCGGCCTCGGCCAAGTCAGCCCACGTATCAGTGGGCAAGTCACACGTCTCCCTGCTGAGCAGATAGCAAGACAAGCACTGTCATCTGGGCCAACAATCTGGGGTTTATTTTTATTAGGTAACAGTGCCCTTAAGAAGCCCGTGAACACGCTGGCTAATCACGGTCAGAAAGAGCCGCTTAGCAGCTAACGTGCTAAAATGGAGATGGTATTTGGCCGGCGCTGAGGGCTGTGCCAGTGGACGGTTCTAAATAACCCCATCAGACAGTCCCCACGTCCCACTTCTCAGGGTACTGGCCGCCGCCAGCGCCACCTGGCAGGCAGAGTCAGCCTCCGTCCCCCTGGAAGTGGGTCCTGCAGAGACCACTCTGCGTGGCTCTGTGGAGGAGGCAGGTGCTGGGTGACACCTGCCCTCTCGACAGCCAGTGTCACAGGGCGGCCTTGTCAGCACGCTCACGGAGCAGAGCTCTGAAGCTGCCGCCGCAGTGGGTCCAGGTGCCACCGGCCCAAAGCCCGTTTGTGCGGAGCGTGGCCCCTGCAGGCGTCCCGAGCTCCTCCCAGGGAGCTGGTCGTCCTCTGGTCCCAGGCGTCTCTGCCAGAGGCCAGGGACTGGAGAGAACTGCCACATCCCAAGGCCCAGCCCGAAGGATGAGCCTGCTGGGCGGAGGGGGGAAGGCCCAGCAGACCCTCCATGGCAGTCCAGTGGTTAAGACAGCCGTCTTTGACTGCACGGGGCACGGGTTCAATCCCTGGTCAGAGACCTAAGGTCCCACAGGCTGTGTGACTCAAACAAAGGAAAAGAGAGAGGGCAGGGGACCCTGCAGACAGGCTGAGGACTGTCACACAGCAGGAGGGCGTGGCCTGCTCTAAAGTGCTGGTCGAGTTTGATCAAGACTAGTCTTTAAGGTTGGTACAGTCCCACGGGGGAGAGTGCCAGAAAAACCTGTGAGGGACTCTGAAGTGGACCGAAGGGCAGGTCACCGTGGCCCTTCGAGCCACCTTCAGGGTCACCTGATGCTTTAGGGGCCTGTACTTTTCATTGTTTTTGAGCTATTTTTACAACTCTAGGGTAATCTCGCAACTCTAGAGCTTTCTCTAGAAAGCTCGAAATGATGCAAATAATTCTTGTCCATGGAAATCGTCCTTGTGATAGGTCGTGACCGTAGTGGTTGGTTGTTGCTCTGAAGCTATGGGCCAGTTTTGCAACTGTTTGTAAGTTCATTTTAGCCTTCCCGATGGTCAGCATGTGTATATGTTGTTCAAATGCTCTTCTGATACATTGTAACATCTTACTGGTTCCCTCATTAATCAATGGTGGCTAAAATCTTTGGGCTTCACTGGTTGCTCAGTGGTAAAGAATCGGCTAGCCAGTGCAGGAGATGGGGGTTCAATCCCTGGGTCAGGAAGATCCCTGGGAGAAGGGAATGGCTACCCACTCCAGTATACTTGCCTGGGAAATCCCAAGGGTGGGGAAGCCTGGTGGGCTCCAGTCCGTGGGGTGGCCCCAATTGTGGCCCCCAAATGTGTTTGTGCTTCCAACAGCCTGGACACTAGTTCCAGGCGCACTTCCGACCCGGTCGCCAGCCCCAGACTGTTCCTGCGTAGAGGCGCTCATTGCTTAGAGCGCAGAGGCTGGGCTTTGGCGCAGTTCAGGTCAGTCCAGCCGCACAGTCGTGTCCCCGGGGAGGTGGGGAAAGCCCGCCTTCCCGGTGAGACCGCTCACGGCTCAGCCTGCTCTCCTCCCACATGGGTGTCTGTCTGTCCGTCAGCCGGCAGCTGCCACCCTAGGAGCATGTGTAGCCTCCTCCTCCCCGCTTGGTATCATGAACTTCAAAGCTGA
The DNA here is from genome assembly GCF_029378745.1 of Bos indicus. NCBI lineage: Eukaryota > Metazoa > Chordata > Mammalia > Artiodactyla > Bovidae > Bos > Bos indicus. Next base: position 40,704,266 of record NC_091784.1, on the reverse strand, counting down.
CACCTGGCTGCGTGTTGTTTTCTTGCCAAAGTGGCAGAGAGACTTTGTTCTTATGCTTCAGATTATTTGCAACTATCTTTGAAACACATGTCACACGGATGCCTTCTCATAGCCTGTGAGAGTGAGGAGGTGGCTTTATCCGAGCCCACTTTCTGTGGGTTTTGCATATTGAACCTCACACTGACAGCACTTGCTCCCATTTTAAAATCCATCCAGACCCTCCCTGTTGTGTCGCCATGTCGTTGGCGTGGAGCCGGACTGAGGCGGGGGGCTTGGGGGCTTGTCTCCTACCCCGGGCTGAGCTCCCCTCCACTTCTGGGCCTGTCCAGGCCCTGAGTCTAGCCGCTCTAGCTAGCATCTCCTCTGATGCAAACAGCCTCTCCCGTTCAGGGACCACACCCTTCCCAGGACCGAGTCCCCTCGTGAGCCCAGCTGGGGTGCGTCTGGCATCTCCCCCAGAGCTAGGAGGCTCAGACCCAGGGATGCGAACGGCTGACGGTCTCACAGCCTGTTCTTGCCGTCACTCTGGCCATATTCCTTAGCCGGGAATTTCATTTAGTTCCCAAGTTCTCAGCTCTTTTTGTTCTTCACTTTTAAGACAAAACTTAAAACTCTAACCGTGCACAGTTTTATTGTTTCTCTAAAACAGATACAGCAGAGAAAGCCTTCCCAAAGTGGAGGCTGTGGGACTATTGCAGCCGCCTGCTCTCTGGGGTTCTGTCTGAGACAGAAAACGCTGTCCCTTCCTGCTCCCCCTCCTGGCCCCATGAGCACCTCTGACTAGTCTCAGCCTCTCACCCCAGCCCTCCTCAGGGACCTTGGAGACCTCAGTCTCACCCGCCATGGGCGCCATGAGCAGGTCTGAGTCACAGCACCCTTTCACAGTTGTGCTTCGGTTCACTCACTTAAGGTATGTTTGATGGTGTGATAGAATCACGGAAGACCTTGTGGTCTTCTCTCAAGAGTACGGCCTATTCTAGAACTGTTATTTCTGCCAGCTCAAGCTTGAAATTCTAAAGTGCCACTACAAATTATATTCCTCTCATTCTTTTAATCATTCCTTATCCAGAATCCTGTAGAATGATCTCATTTAACTTTCATGGAACCAGCTATTATCTGTGCTTCTCCTTTAACGTCCGGATGAGCTGTGAATAAGCCAGGAGAGGCTGTTCCATGGCCCAGACACACTCACCTCTGAGTTCTCACATCCACCCAGAGCAGACGAGTGGCTCAGAGCGGGGATCAATTCCACAGCCCCCATCCTAGTGGCTTCACTCTGAGGAGCTTGAGATTATGTGTTGTCTGGGCTTTGAAACTGTCTCTGTTGACACGATGACAATAATCTGAGGGCCCTTTAGCATAGAGAAGTAAATGTTATTCATCCCACCAAAGTAGTTTCAATAACTCGTTGAGCTGAGCACTGAAATATAGGTCAGAGTCTCTGAAAAACTTGAAAATAATTACAGCGAGCACTTGAAAAATCATGAGGGTGGTTTAGAAAACGACCATAGTATCAACCTACGCTTGTTTCATTTCATTTTTTCTGCTGCTCCCCCTTTTTTTTTCCTCCAAATTTTGGAAATGATTTTATATTACTTTTTTGAGAAATACATACATATATATTTATGTATGTGTCTATATGTTTTTAAATAAAACTTACCTTTATTATTACTCTGTGGATGTACAGTTCTCAGAGTCAATCCAGGTTTTATAGCATATGTAATTTTGGAGATTTTGTTAAGAAAAAAACCATTCAGGGCTTCCCTGGTGATCCAGTGGTTAAGAATCCACCTTGCAACACAGGGGACGTCGGTTCAATCACTGGTCCAGGAAGATGGCATATGCCGCCGAGCAACTAAGTGGTCCCGTGCACGCCAACCGCTGAGCCCGTGCACGCCAACCGCTGAGCCCACGTGGTGCAACCGCTGAGCCCGCGTGCTGCAACCGCTGAGCCCGTGCGCACCAACCGCTGAGCCCGTGCACGCCAACCGCTGAGCCCACGTGCTGCAACCGCTGAGCCCGCGTGCGCCAACCGCTGAGCCCGCGTGCTGCAACCGCTGAGCTCGCGCGCTGCAACCGCTGAGCCCGTGTGCGCCAACTGCTGAGCCCATGTGCTGCAACCGCTGAGCCCGTGCGCTGCAACCGCTGAACCCGTGCACGCCAACCGCTGAGCCTGCGTGCTGCAACCGCTGAGCCTGTGTGCTGCAACCACTGAGCCTGCGTGCTGCAACCGCTGAGCCCTCTTGCTGCGACCGCTGAGCCCGCGTGCTGCGACCACTGAGCCCATGTGCTGCGACCGCTGAGCCCGTGCACACCAACCGCTGAGCCTGCGTGCTGCAACCGCTGAGCCCGTGTGCTGCAACCTCTGAGCCCATGTGCTGCAATCGCTGAGCCCCCGTGCTGCTTCTCCTGAAGCCCGAGCGCAATAGAGCCCCCTGCTCTGCAACAGGAGAGGCCACTGCAGCAGGAAGCCCACACGGCACCTGGAGAATAGCCCCCACTCACCTCAATTAAAGAAGACCCGCCCAGCAGCAAAGACCCAGCACAGCCAAAAATAACTAAGTAAAATTACCAGAGAAGGCAATGGCGCCCCACTCCAGTACCCTTGCCTGGAAAATCCCATGGATGGAGGAGCCTGGTAGCCTGCAGTCCATGGGTCGCGAAGAGTCGGACACGACTAAGCAACTTCACTTTCACTTTTCACTTTCATGCGTTGGAGAAGGAAATGGCAACCCATTCCAGTGTTCTTGCCTGGAGAATCCCAGGGACGAGGGAGCCTGGTGGGCTGCTGTCTATGGGGTCGCACAGAGTTGGACACGACTGAAGCAACTTAGCAGTAGCAGCAGTGGCAAGTAAAATTACACATAAAAAATAAAAACATTCAAAGGTGAAAGGACCCCCACGGGGATCTTGGGCAGGGCCAGTGCAGATGGGGGCCAAGGGCTCAACGTGCCACTGGAGAGGGCATCGGGTGACCGCTCTCGCAGTCAGTGAGGCCCAGCCCCCTGCTCTCAGTGCACCCCAAAGGCAGCAGGTCCCCAAACAGGAGAGGCTCCTGTGAGCCCTGACAGGAGGGCCCACTTTGCAGAGTGTGAGCTCCAGGAGAGTCCCGCGGCCTTCAGTCCCAGCTCTCCACGTCCAGCTAGCATGCACCAGGCATGCCTGGTGGCCACACACTGCAGCCCCGCCGTCCTCCCTGCAGGACACCTGGTGTCCAGTCCAGGCCTACACGCCCCGGTCCACACTGCCCCATTAACTGGCTGGCCTTCCCTGCTCCCCACCTCCTAAACATTTTATTTCAGAACGTTTGGGTTTACAGAACAATCGTGGGGAGAGAGTTCCCCAAACCCCATGCTCGATTTCCCCTCTCATTAACTTGCCTTTGTGTGGGACGTTGTCAAAATCAGTGAGCCGATGTTGCCGTATGATTGTTACCTAAAGGCCAGGTTTTATTCCGTCTCCCTGGCGTTTTGCATGCATCTGTTTCTGTCCCAGAGCCTCACCCGGGCCCACACCCCATTCGGGGGCCTTGGGCGTCTCCGTGGGCTCCTCCTGGCCTGGCAGGTTCTCAGACTTACCCTGACGTGGACGACGGTGGCAATCTGGGGATGAAGGGGAGTGTCGGAGGTCCTCTCACAGTTAGGCTGGGACGAGGGGTCTGGGGAGGGACCACAGGGCGCAGCACCCTCTCACCACCCCGCCCCCACCAGGCACCGCTCTCTGTGGCTGCTGCTGGCGCCACGGACGGGCCTGTGACGGGGGAGCTGCAAGTGAGGTGTGCCCGGGTTGCCTCCGCCATCGCCCCGTCCTGAGTGTGCACTGTCAGCCTAAGAAACCCAGAGCACTTGCATCTCGCGTCCACATGGCCAGCCCCGGCTGGGAGAGGAGAGTCTCCCCTGAGCGTGACCTCCCCGGACCCCGAAGGTGATGGTCCAGCTCCCCTTCTGCGTGCTCTCTGTGACCGAGCCCTTGGCTTTCCTGCTGCAATACCGAGCAACTGCCAGACGTCGAAACAACGAACGTGTACCTCTCCGGAAGTTTCCACGACATGGGAGGATCAGGCTGTCATCCGTGCCTCCGTTTCCCATGTGTGGATGTGGACGATGGCGCCCAGTGCAGGTCACCATGGAGCCATCCCACTGCGCCAGGCACGGCAGCTGCTTCCCGAGAAAAAGGACGAATCCGGGCCCTGGGGTGAGTCAGGCCCTCCTCTAGGTGCTGGGGCTCTGACAGTGACTCAGATGCAGCCGAATGAAGCTTATCTCCTGAGTGGCTATTTAAGTGGATGCGTGTGAGCGCATGCTCCAGTCGCTCAGCTGTGTCCGACCCTCGTGACCCTGTGGGCTTGCCCGCCAGGCTCCTCTGTCCGTGGGATTTCCCGGGCAAGAATACTGGAGTAGGTTGGCCATTGCCTCGTCCAGGGGATCTTCCTGACACCGGGATCGACCCAGCATCTCCTACATCGGCAGGCAGATTCTTTACCACTGAGTCACCTGGGAAGCCCCGCTTAGGTGGATGTATCTTCTTACTATAATTCTTACGATAACCCTTCTGTTTCAGGAGAGAAGGAGTGCAGACAGCTGCAGCCAACTCAGCAGTGGGATTACAATTAGAAAAATGATAAATTCGCATCTTGATTTTCCACTTAGTTCTCAGTAACCTGGGGGAAGTTGTTTTAAGGAAAGCACATTCATTCTTATTTGTACCAAAAAATACAAGGGACAGCATCAGTGAGATCTGATCATTTCGCCTACCAAGTGTGCAGCTGAAGACAGCCGTAATGCTCACGGCTGGCAATGCTGTGACAAAACAGTCACTTTCTAAAAACTTTCCATCAGGAAAAATACTAAATACACTCAAAGGTGCGGAGTATTCTTGTGTTCGGTTTGGAAAACCATCAATAGTTGACGGTATTTGTTTCATCAGCTGCCCCACTCTTTTTGCTAGAGTATTTTAAAAGAAGTCCCAGAGATCTTGTCATTTCATCCGTACGTGATGCAGTAAATACTCAAACAGGGACATCAAACAACATTAATAGAATCCTTAATATCATCTTACACTCAGTCCACATTTAAGTGTCCCTATTTAAAAAAAAAAAAAGCCTTTTCACAATTGACTTGCTTGAATCAGGACCCAAACCACGTCCATCTGTCATGTTGGTGGCTTTGCCTCTTTCATCTCTTAATCGACTTTCCCTGTTTTCACCCCCCGCCCCGTGCCCTGCCCTCCTGCCCACCCCCATCCCCTGCTCTCCCTGGCGCACAGGCCAGGGCACTTCCTGTGCAGTGTCTCCAGGCTCTGGCTGCTTGCTTCCTCCCGGTGCCATCTAAGTGGTCCCTGCACCTTCGTTCCCGCCCAGAGACACTCAGCCTCTGGTTTGTGTGCCTTCCTGGTGTGCACGCACGCACACGCGTGTGTATGTGTATGCGTGTGTGTGTGCTTCCTGGGTGCTGCTGGGCACCCCACACCTCGTCACACGAGGAGACACTGGCAGCCCCGCTGCTCTGCTCTCAGTGATGTTGGACACCCCCAGGAGGCTAGGTGGCGACAGCCCATATGTCTGGGTAGAAGTTACTTAAACTTCCTGGAGCCTTGATTTCTCGGCCTGTTAAGCAGGGAGAGAGTGCCTCCTCCCCTAGAGGTCTCGTGTGGTCATGGATGTGAAACAGCCTCCAGAAGGCAGCACAAACATTAAGTATTAACAGTAATAACAGTTCTTTTGGCAATTAAGGAAATTTTCTTTGGAAACTAGTTTCCTTCCTCAAGTACCTTTAATTGAGAAAATAGTGATGCTCTTTTTTTTTTTTTTTTAATCAGAAAAAAGCTTTCAGTATGTTTGGGAAGATTGAAAACCACCAGCTTTTTAACCAACAGACAGAGTGGAGGGGTGATTACCGCCTTCTGGTTTCCGGGCACTGGAAGCCAGGAAAAAAGCTCAGTGATGCCCATCTGTGGAGCAGAGGTTTTTTTAATAGCCCAGCTGGGAAAGACTGGAATTCCTTAGTCTTCTAGATCAGAGGAGCAAGGGGCATCCCCAAGGGGGAGGGAAAAAGCTATTGAGACTTCTATGGGGTGGTTTCCCCTACTGAAAGGTTCTTCTGCATTCCAGCCCTAAGAGAAGCATCTTGTGGTACTTTTCTGTGAGGACCTGGGGAAGAATCTTTTAAAGGGATTTTGTGTTATTGATTGTCAGGAACAGAGTTGCTACTTAAATTTTAACACTTCTCAGCAAGCTAGCAATTCCAAAGCTTGTGAATGAGCAAATCCTCCCCACAACCATTTTTTTTTTTTTTTGACAAATCAGAGTGCCCATGAGATGGATCGGGTTCATTTGTATTAGTTTTCAGTTTAATCTCTCTTCCTGCCAGATCTTTTATCTTCGAGCAGGAGAGGGAAAAAGAATAAATAAAGAATCCTATAGATGCAGCAGGAGGACTGAGCAAAGCCCCAGGGTCTGGAGCAGATTAATAGGCCCTGTTGTCAAATCAGACTGGGCAGCAGCTCCTGCGGCTCGGGCTGCACTTCAGGAGCTGTTTACACCCCGAGTGAACAGATGGCCCTGAGCCAGGGAGTCGCGTGGGGCCGAGTTGGGGATCGGTGGGGGGAGGAGCCTGCGTGGGGCTGGAAGGTGGCGTCCGGGCGCATCTCGGCTCCTGCCTGTGCAGTTCATCCTTTAGTCCACGGCCTGGACCACGGTCCTTCTGACGCTGCCCCTTTGTGAAACGGCCACCATACCTGGCTGAGCAGGTGAGCTGTTTGCTCCCAGACCCTGCCGTCTGCAGGAAGACAGGGATGAAGAGACGCTTTCTCGCGTCGTGTCGCTCAGGACCCCGCGAGAGCAGGCACACTGTCGGCTTGTGGTCAGGGGGCCTTTACACGGGAGAGCTGACCAAGGAGTGGGGCCGGGGGAACTGAGTGACCAGGGGCTGGCAGCAGCGGGGCCAGACTCGCCCGTGGCCACAGGGCCCGGGAGCCGCAGAGCCCGGGGAGGGGCTGTGCAGAGCTGCCCCCAGAGAAGAGAAGGGGACCTTGGCGTGAAGAAAGCAGGCAGTGTCTCCAGTGAGGAGGGAAGAGCAGCCCCCTGCCCGACAGGCCCCCGGGGCACAGGCAAGGTGGGGACGGTCGCGAGGGTCTGGGTGAAGATGGGAACGTCCAGCAGAGTCCCCAGCGGGGCCAGGCCTGGGCCAGAGGCCGCAGCGCCCCGCCCTGGCCTCAGGACTCGCGTGGTATCCCCCGTCGTGCTGTGTGTAAATCAGGTGGAACTTTTCACTGTGGTGAGATTCACACACGAAGCGCCCCATCCTAATGACGCACTCGTGGCGGCGTGCAGATGATCCGCAGACTCCATCCTGCAGAACTGAAGCCCTGTCCCATTAAGCAGCTCCCCGGCCCCTGGCCTTCTACATTCTCGCTCTATGAATCTGACTGCTCCAGCTGTCTCATTTAAGTGGAATTATACGTTTTTCTGTCCTTTTGTGTCTGGCTTATTTCACTAAGTATAATGTCCTCAAGGTCCATCCGTGTGGGAGCATAGTTCAGAGTTTCCTCCCTCTTCAAGGCTGACTAATATTCCGTCACATGGATGGACCACATTCTGTTTATACATTCATCTGTTGATGGACGCTTATTTGCACCGCCTTTTAGCTGTTGTGAACAATGCTATTAAGAGCTGTACAGACACCTGTTTGAGAGCCTGCTTTCAGTTCTTTGGGGTACATGTGTTGACGTGGATTGCTGGATCGCACGGTAATCCTGTTTTTAACTTTCTGAGGAACTGCCACCCTGTTTCCCATAGTGGCTGCAGCATTTTACATCCCTGCCAGGGGTGTATACACGTTCCAACTTCTCCCCGTCATTGCCAACACGTTATTGTCTGCTCTTTGATAGCAGGTGTCCTAATGGGTGTGATGGAGAAGGCAATGGCAACCCACTCCAGTGTTCTTGCCTGGAGAATCCCAAGGACAGGGGAGCCTGGTGGGCTGCCGTCTATAGGGCTGCACAGAGTCGGACACTACTGAAGCGACTTAGCAGCAGCGGCAGTGATGGGTGTGAAGTGGACTTCAGTGGGCTTTCGATTTGCAACCCGCCCCCCAATATTACTGCTTCCCGGATGGTGCGGTAGTAAAGAATCTGCCTGCCAACGCAGGAAACGTGGGTTCAATCCCTGGGTCGGGAAGACCCCCTGGAGGAGGAAATGGCAACCCACTCCAGTGTTCCTGCTTGGGAAATCCCATGGACACAGCAGCCTGGCAGGCTACAGTCCACGGAGTCACGAAGAGTCAGACACAATTGAATAGCCGAGCACACATAACGCGCATTTTCATATAAGAAGCAGGAACGAAACCGAAGCGCTGCAAGCGGAAGAGCTCAGGGTCAACTTGGCCTCTGTCTTTTCACCTGGGTATCAGCCATCTTCAGGATGGAGCCTGTATCTCCTGTGAAGCCTGACTCAGCGTGCCCAGTTCCCGCCAACCACGTCCAGCTACGCTGACACTAGAGGAGCGTCCGTCCCCCTCCATGGTGACAGAGGACTCTTTTCTGTAAGGGAACCTGCCCAGAAAACCAGATCACCACGAGCTGTTTGACGCCCTAGAGGGGTCTCAGGCTTCCAAAGTGAAAGGAAACACAGGTGCGAGTTTTTCTACAGTTAATTGGAGACACACACATTGCACTTGTAAAGGAAACGTCAAAGCAGGGCTCCTTGTCAGCGCTAGATCGCCTCCATCACTGAGCAGCACAAGCCAGGATGCCCAGCTGGTGGCGAGGACTGCCATCCCAGAAAGCCATTTTGGGAGCAGTTTTATTTGAAATAATTAAAAAGACTCAGCCTTCATGGCCCAACTGGCGCCGTGCTGCAGAGCGTGCAGCTTCCATCGAGGAGTCCAGACTTAGGGTGGATGGCACTGCGTGTGGGTCAACAGGAGTTGCCTCTAAGGGCCTCATTTCATCTCAGAACAGCTTATGGCCACCTCTTCACCCATAAAGACCCCGAGCGCATTTCTGATGAGCCCCCAAGTGCAGACTTGTAAGTCTCCATAGCCAGGCCTCTAGGTCTTCACGGAAGTGGCTGTGATGTTGTGTGTGGGCTGTGCAAGCCTGTGTGCAGTCTGAGCTGAGCCTGTCTGACATCAGGGTCACAAGTCGCCCCTGTGTGACACTCGCAGACGTGGGCGAGCGATTGCACTACCGTTTCCAAGGAACAAGAAGGACAATCTGAGTCCCGTGAGAGGTCCCCATCCGCCCCCCCCTCCCCCCCGCCCCGGTCTCGCTTCACTGATAACTTGAGCCTCAGAGCAATTCCGAGTGGACCCGACAGAGGGCGCTTGTTCATCCTAAGGCTCCGCGAGGTGATTCGGCCAAAAAGCCTGTCTCAACTCTGCAGAGAATGTCCCGGGGAGGGGTGGGGTCCAGGCAGAGCCCTTCCGAAGCCTTGCATGGGAGAGCTCCCTTGGCTGGCAGGGTCGCCCTTCCACACCTGCCCGGAAAGCCGGGGGGAAAAATCTCCTAAATTCTCTGTGAGTTTCATTCCGTGTCTCTCCAGCCAGAGCCGCTCAGGGGCGTGGATGGAACGGGCCGCCACGCAGATGGGCGGCAGAATGCATGGCCCATCTGTCTTTATCATGCTCATTTCCTCTTTTATTAAAATGTTAATGAATATAGTTTTTATTTATCATTTGGTGGCGTGTGCAGCATCCTTTTCTGGGAGACAAATCTGCAATCTGCCACGTGAGCTGACAGCGTCTTCTCATTACCCAGTGAACATGGGAATGAGGAACAACATTCTGGTTCCATTTAAACTGCCACGTGCAGGCTGAACAAAAACTATCCCTTTACGTGTAGACAACAGCTTGGGGCTGGCGGCAGGCACCCCCGGCCTTGGGAGCGGACGGCCTGAGTCAGGGCCAGGCTCACTGGTACTGGCCACGGCCCGACGCCTCAGTGTGTGTTGGCTCAGCGGGGCCAACCCCTCCATCTGCCTTGGTGAGCAAGGGAGACGGTTTATGCGGATGCACTTTGCCTTCCCTTGTTATCATTCAGACGGGCGCCTGCAGAGGTTCGAACTCGTTCTGCTCCTCCTTTCAGACTCTCCCTGGAAAGTGCATCTGTCAGACGTCGGCCCCGAGATGACGGGCGTCACGGTGCGTGGCCTGACCCCGGCTCGCACCTACCAATTCCGAGTGTGTGCCGTGAACCAGGTGGGCAAGGGCCAGTACAGCGCAGAGACGAGCAGGTGAGCCGCCGCGGCAGCCTTGGCGCGGCGAGGGGGCCGAGCATCTCGTGGGGCGGAGGGAGGCCATCATTGAGGTCACTTCGAGGTCGTCGACCTCCGCCCTTAGTGACCTTAGCGGGGAACAGACACGAGTGGGAAGCCTGTAACTGAGAGGAAGCGTGGGGTTCACGGGGCAGGCCGGGGCTCCTTCACTGCAGAGGGAAGTTTCTTAGGTCCCTGGGGCGCTCAGACTGCGCAGACAGGAGTCATTCCTGATCGCAGAGCCCCCTGTGTCCATGACATTAAAGAGCTGGTGGTGTCTCTGGGCCCTTTGTGCAGCTGACCGCCTGCGGGGCGGGACTCAGAAGCACCCAGCAGATTCACGGGAGGCAGAGCGAGCCCCCGCGTTTCCCTGGTGGTGGTCCTGATGCTGAGTCCTCCCCACCCAGGCCGGCAGCTGCTCTCAAGCCCGTTCAGATGTGACCTGGGGAAAGGGCTTCATCGCATTTCAGCGCATCCTCCCCAGCCAGCCGGAGCACTCGGCAGGCCTGTGTGGTGGAAGTGTTGAGAGCTCTGAATGACTGCTTTCTAATCGTGGGGGCTTGGTGTGTGAAATACTGAAGGAGCCAAAGAAAGCGATTTGGAAACAGCCCCGGACTCGGGCCCACGAGCCGGCTCGCTGGGTCCTTACAGGGCAGGGGTGCCGTGGGCCGCTCAGGCAGAACAAGCTCGCCCCCTGTGTCTTCGGGACCCGTTATATCGATTTGTCCTTCCTGTCGGATCAGCTGTGTGTTTTGCTTTATTCGTCACTCGATTCGAGTACACAGTTCGGCTCAAGATTCAGCAAGATTGAGAATGGGAGCGAGGGCCCCATGCTCCTGGGGCTCATCTCTCCTCCCCTCCCGCCCTCTCTTTTCAGACTGATGCTCCCGGAGGAGCCACCCAGTGCTCCCCCGAAAAACATCGTGGCCAGCGGGCGCACCAACCAGTCCATCATGGTGCAGTGGCAGCCGCCCCCAGAGCCGGAGCACAACGGGGTGCTCCGTGGGTACATCCTCAGGCAAGTAGCCGCGCCCGGCCATGCGTGCACCCTCGTGGACAGTCCAGTGTCCGTCCTGCTGAGGCCGCAAGCTCAGATGTCTGCAGGAGCCCAGCGGTAATCCAGACTCAGGCCAGCGGTAGGACTCCCGGGGGTGGTAGAGACTGCGGCCAACAGCGAGAACGAGCACCTGTGGGCAGCCTCTCGGGGACAGGCTCTGCAGATCCAGCTGTGATGCATACACACAGGAACCCACCCTCGGGGAGTGCCGTTTAGCAGAACGGAGGGGAGTGTTCCAGGCTGGAAGCAAGGTGTGTTTATTCCTTGTAAATCCTTTCACTCGAGGTTTTTACCAGAGGTGTGCGTTCTAGAGTATAATGATTTTTAATTAATAAAAATACAATTGATTTCATTACAAGCCAGTTTTTACCATGCTAGTATGTTGAGCCTGCCAGGTTTTCCAGGATTACCAAAAACAGGTAAAAGTCTGGCTTTTTTACCTGCATTCTCTCAGTTTTCCGTGTTGGGAATGAACCCAGTATGTTCTAAACACAGGGCAGGCCGCACCTCCCAGCTGCAGACCAGACACGGCCCGGGAGCGGCCAGTTTGCTCTCTCTGCCCCTCTGGGAGGGGTTTGGCTCTGAGCACCTCGCGTGAACCGCGCCAGCCCTGGCTGGGTTGGCAAAGGAACCTGCTTTGCCAAAAATTACTGCTGAGTTTAAAATGGCCGCGAAAGCGATCGTTTTGGTAGTTTGTCAACACAAGTGAAAGGAAAAAAGCAAACCAGTATTGAAAAGGTAACTGTTACCTCCCTCCTAACGGGTGCACCCGTCGCCAGCCTCTCCGGGCAGGGCTGGCAGGTGTCCACCATGCAGATGCCCAGCCCACGCCCGTGCTAGACCCATGACCAGGAGACACCAGGCTACCAAAGGCCTAATGTAGAGTGACGTAACGTCTTAGCTAAACGTAAAACATTATGAGAGAGTTGATTCTTTAACTCCATTGTCTGCGTACAGAAGTCAGCTCATCCCCAGCATGTATTTATGTGATCACCCGCTCATCATTTAATACACATTTATCTATGTGAACGTAATGTGTGCCTGTCACAACCAATTCACTGCTGTTCTCCAGTTGTCCTGAAGTATATGAATTATCCTCTGAACACAAGCCAGATCGTTATCTAAGCCTGAAGAGGTTCAAACGCGGCCGTCCCCTGGCTGCACAAGGGCCGCAGGGCTGAACCTATACGCAGGGCCGCCTCGGTCCCTGAGCCCCTGGCCTCCCCCGGTTCACAGAGGAGACTGCCGATCGGCCCCCTGTGGGCAGGGGACGCCTGCAGACCCGTGGGTGGAACTGTGGGCCCGTGGGTGCTTCCAGAGCCTGGTGTCTCCCTCGGGAAAGCAGCCCAGCGCTTCCCGCTGCTCGAGGCCCAGGTTTTCCTCGCTGCTCACCCAGCTGTCCCCTGGTTCCCTGCTCATCAACTAATGAAGATAATTGGTCTCCCCTCTGGACGGCCTCCCCCTCCCATGCTTGTCATCCCATCCGTCTCTGTCTTTTTTTGACCACAGGGAAGAAAAGTTTCCTGGGGCTCCATCTGCCAAAAGGACTTTAAAAGTCAGGCCACAGAGCCAGGCTCGGGGCGTGGAGTTTCCTAACGCAAGCTCTCTGATGTCGCAAGGCCCTGTCGGGCACTGCACATTTCCCTGTTTTGTGGGATTATGACTCTTAAAAGGATTTTCTGTGATGGTGTCAGTAGAGGCAAGCGCTGGAAAAGAGGGCATCCGTATTTGCAGGGGCTTCAATCCAGAGAGCCCCCAAGACGCGGGTGTACCACACAGGCTGTGAATATCCCAAGTTTTCAAAAATTAAAGACCCATGCCAAAATGAATTTGCTGGGAAACATTTCCGAATAATCCTCCAGTCTGCAGATCAGCTCTGTTTGCAAGCCTGTACCCTCCGGGGCACAGGGCTCCATGTCAGACCAGCAGCACGGTCCACGGAAGAACAAAATGGAAATAAATCACCGCCGCGGCTCCGGCTGTAAGAAGTAGTTAGAGTGCGTGCACAGTAATAAAATATTCATAATAATGGGCAGGGTGTTTCTTTGAGAGGAACATAGGGGTTATGTCCTTTAAAAACATTGTCCTGTTTATTTCCACGTAAAGAATCTTCTTGTTCTCTCTGAGACGATCTCCTGGGCAACGTATCCGGCCCTTCAGCGGATGATGCCCCGCGCTTCTGTTATTAATTATGACCTTCCTAGACATTCTGTGAATATTACCAGAGCGCCTTGAAGCCGCTGGTCAGAATGGACCACGCTCCCTGCCGGAAGGGAGAGCCAGGAATCTAGGAGGTCGATTCTCCCCGCCTCATACAGATAGGTCTGGGAGGAGGGGTGAGCAGGCCGTTTCAGGGCTCAGAACTCAGGGTTCTCTGTTGGCACACTTCCCACACAAGCAGCGTTCCCCACAGAGAAGTGTTTTGGGGGCAGTGCTTCAATCCATCGCATCTCCTTTCCGCCCATTGTTTTCATCCTGTTCTCGAACCGCCCCCGCGGGATGCCATTATTACCACGTCACCTTAGCGAGGAGGAACCCAAGGCTCAGAGAGGTAAGAGTTGGCTTCAGACCTTCCAGCGCGTGAGTCTTCCTCCCAGCTTGGTCTTCTGGGCGGCTTGCTTTGCCCTCCCTGGAATGCGTACCGGACAGTGAAGCGGGGGTCTCCGGCAGCCATGCCCGGCTGTACCCTGCTGGGTACCTGTGGTCCTGGGCCCACTCACTTGCCAGGCTACTCTGGGGTCTGGTGTGGGTGGGAGCCAATATTTGCTTTTTTTCAAAATGCCTGTCTGATTGTCCCAGGGCCATTTATTCTCAAAGTCCCTGCTGTGTAGATGGGGAGATGGCTGGTACTCGGATGACGCCACACCAAGCCTTCCCTGCCTAGAAGACAGGCCGTGGTATGATAGACTTGGTTCAGCCCGCCGTGAGTGGCACCCACCCCTGGCTGGGGGTCCAATGAGGTGCAGCGGGATTGGAGGGGTGGGAGAGAAGCACAGATGGGTATGAGGCCTCTTGCACGTTTGCCCATCACGGAGCGCCATGCGTGTGCCAGCGCTCCCCGCAGGGCCGCTGCGGGCCCGCGTCCTGCGGCTCCTCTCAGGCGCGAGGCAGGAAGGCCAGGGCCTTTGCGCTCTTCGTGGCCCGCCTGTTCTCGATCCTTTCTGCCTCCTCTCCGGCAGGACTCACCACACGCAAGTGGCCTGTAGCAGGAAGGGCTCAAAGACAAGTCTCAGAAATCCCTGATGTTCATGAAGAACATTTTATTACCATGTCCGTACATCCTGAGTGCGTTTTCAGTCATCACTCTCCTTGGAGAGCTGTTTACCGCTCCAGGCATGGATTTCGGAGTTCCTTCTTTTCTCTGAGGGCGGTGGCCTTGCTGACATGCTGGTTCGAGTGAGTCTGGCTCAGGCTCTTCCCTGCGTCCAGGCCCTGTGGCCCTGGGGACGGCACGGTGACTGACCGGGACTCTGCAGGGCCACTCAGCGTTCTGGAGGTGCCTGAAGACCCCGGCCCGCTGTGGGGAGTACGTGCGTTTCCCGCCCACTCCAGGCCTGTGTCCTCCTGCAATTCTGCCATCCCCACCGAGCACCAGAGTCTCATCTTCTTGAGGAAGTAGCCAGCTCTCGGCTAGAAACTCCATGCTCTTGGAAGTTATTCCCACAGCTCTCGCCCCTCAGTTTACCCAGAGGAACAATTCACTTCTGCACACATGATCATGGAAGACGTCCGTCACTCAAAATAAAGTTAAAACAGTCCTTTCTCTGTGCAAATAACAGTTTCCCAGCGAATACATTTTCTGTGTTCAGAGTTGTGTACATCATTGTTTTAAATAAATGCAACTTTAAATCTGCCTTTCGTCCACAGGAGAGCCTGCACATGGCCCTCTCACGGGTCCCCTAAGAGCCACTCTTAGCGGTGGCCCGAATTTTAGGAGTGTGAGCACCAGTCATTCTGACTCTGGACTTCACGCACTAGCCCAGCAGGGAGCTCAGCCCCCGGACACCAAGGGCACCACGCTGCCCGCTTCTTTCCTCGTCGTTTCAGAGCCACTGGAGGAAGGGGTCTCTAGGACTGATTTATAGCTACAACCCACTAGAAATCCTGTCTGAAAACTGGGGTCCTGAGTTGCTGTACTCCCTGGACGACTGACACTTAAAAAGGGATCATTTTTCCTGAACCCTAACATGGTTGAAGTGTCAGATCTGTTAGCCCAGAGCTTCTAGTCACTGTGAGATTAGATCAGACCTTCTTAGCGACAGAAGTGGAAGTAGTGTCATCTGGGGCAGACCTCTGGGCTTTGTTCTTGTCTGTCTACCCCTGATCTCCTCTAACCGCGTGGAGGAACCTCGGGGAAGCCCAGTCTCTGGCTCAAGTCGTCTCTCTCGTTCTGCCGCAGGTACCGCCTGGCCGGCCTGCCCGGGGAGTACCAGCAGAGGAACATCAGCAGCCCCGAGGTCAGCTACTGCCTGGTCACCGAGCTCATCATCTGGACCCAGTACGAGATACAGGTGGCTGCCTACAACGGAGCCGGCCTGGGCGTCTTCAGCAGGGCCGTGACTGAGTACACCCTGCAAGGAGGTGAGCCTGCCCGAGGCGGCACGGTCTTCTTCACTGGGGAGCAAGATGTGCAGAGTTCTGTTGGAGCAAGCGAGTTGATCAGCTCACTCAATATTTGAAATATTTATTTCTGTTGAAATAAAAATAGACTGTTCAGTCCTCTAGGGAGCAATCAGAAGGGGATGAATCACATATTTAATTTAATCTCTCCTTCTATTCATAAACTATAGCAAAACCACAGAAAGCGATTGTATATATTATTCTGTCTGCTGCTTTTCATCCTGTTCCTAAGGATGAAATGTGTCTCTACACATCCTTTAACTGGTCCACTTATTCTGAAAATTCCTGTGGAATTGACTTTTTCTAAAAGGAATAATGGTATATTTTGCAGTGGAGGTGGCTGTGGAGTCCTGTGTGAAGCTGTGAACGTTTTTCACAGAGTGATCTTTCAGTGTTTTGTTTTTAGCGATGTAACACAATTGTTAGTAATGGGGTTTGCGACTCGCTGCTCTCCACCCCCACTTTGGGTTTCCTTTTTCAGTTACACAGGCAAACAATTCACTAGATCCATAAAAACTCCTCCCCACACCCACCCCCCAAAACTGACCAGCCAGAGTGCCATAAAGCCAGCAGGTCTTAAATTTATGTGCTAAGACCCAACCCCGTCATTTCCAGTTAATTCCACTGTTTTCTGCAGGGTCCGGGTCTTGGCCCCAGGAAGGGCTGGACCCTCAGAGACACTCTCCATGTCTGCATTTCACTTTCAACGCTCTTCACAGTAACAAATAGACCCTCTCTGGACACAGTGGAGCACCAGAGCCTGGCCCGGGGAAGCAATTTTCCCAACAAATCTAAACCCCTTTTTCGCTGAGCAGTTTTCCCCTGTCCTGACTCACAGGTGTGAGTTTATTTGCTTAGGCGTTTTTATTGCTACCAGGCCTTGGCCTTTTTCAGATGATAAGGTTCCTAACTGCCCACGTCTCTCCCCAAATCATGCCTGAGGCCTAATGTTCCCTGATATTACACGCTGTCATTATCATCCCGTATTGATCGGCCGTCTGTTGTCATCCCTGAGCCCATAAATCCTCCTCCCGAATTAAGTGGCGTCAGCCCTGCTCTCACAGTGAGGAGCAGAGAGACTTAGCATGCAGGATGACAGGAAGGGCTTGGTGTCTGCCTGCACCTCTTGATCACTCATTGGAAAATGAAAATAGCTGAAAACCTGCTCTGTTAACGCTTGCTTTAATTAGTCCGTTTAATAAAATAACAATAAATTTGGAAACACTTAAAGTGACAGACACTGCTGCTGACGGCCCCCCAGCACCGTTCACAGTGACGGCTTCCTCCTGTTGCCAGCACGCTCACGTTCTGTGCGGGGCTCAGTCTCCCCCTGACTGGGAAGGGCTGTGGGGCGCTGCATCTCACGTCTGTCCCGCCGTCCCGGGGGGAGCTTGAGGGCTGTGAGCGACGTGATCGGAGCTCTGTGTGAGGAAGGGAGACCTGTCGGCAGGTGTGCGGGGGAGACCGGAGGGGCCCGAGGGTGGGGCAGCCGCTGCAGACGGCAGAGTGCTGGTTCGGCTGTGAGCTGATGAACTCCCCCCATCGCCGACGCGGGCTGAGAGGAGCCATGGGCGTGTGCAGTGCGGCTTCACACGTATCCCCTCTGGGCTGCCCCTCCACCCGGTCCAGCCTGCCACACGAGCTCTCGCTGGGGCGTCCTGTCCCATGGGACCAGCCCAGCGCCCTCCTCAGCTCGCTGGCAGTTTCTAGGGTGAAGCGGTGTGTTTTGCTCACGCTGAGCGGGTCTAAGGTCGCTGGGCTAATGCAGGTGGAGCAGAGATAACGCTGGGTCCTCTGAGTCAGCAGCGCTGTTTTCTGGGCTCCCTTGGCCCCTCTGAGGTCAGTGGGGCCCCGCAGGGGATTCATCCAGCCTGAATGCTGGTGGCGTGCCTGCCCCTCCAGCACGAGGGCCTTGTGGATCTGGACACAGCGGGAGGCAGGCGCTGACTCCGCGTGGAGCCGTCTCTGGATGCCTCGGCTCGGGTGAGGTTGGGAGGAATCTGCTTCCTTGCGTAGGTGAGAACCTGACTTCCGGTAGCTCTGCATGCTGAGGTGTTCAGAGTCTCTCTCTTCTTAGCTGCTTATGAGCAGATGTCGTGTGCGGTTTTCCCATCTGCGTGTCAGCCTGCGTCGCTGGATCACCGTTCCTTGGCCTGGCTACTGGGTGGCTGGCAGGGGAGCCTGGAGCTAGGAGTCCCGGCAGGTCTCCGGGCCCCCAGGGTGATCACAGTCCACATCTTTGCTCACCTGAGGGTGTTTCTGACCCTCTGTGAGTCCCCGATGCAGGCTGTGATCCCGCCAGCCTCGGTGTGGACTCAGGAAACACACATCCTCTGGGGCTCCTGGCGTCTTTTCCAGCCGTGGTTGGCACGCCCAGACCCGTGTGCTCCGTGCAGTGGTAACGCCCGGGCAGCTGACCCTGAGCACTGCTCCATGCTCTGCTTCCAGGCCCTGCCCTGCCCCTGCCCTGGACCCTCGGTCACCAGCAGAGCTTCTCAGGCCATTTCAGCCTCTGACCTTTCCCCTTTTGTCTGAGGGTCATGCCTGAGCCCCGAGACTGGTCCCTTGGGCTCCACAGCTGGCAGATCAGGATGGACACACGGCCAGGGGAGATATCTGGACCCTCAGCACGGGGCTCACTCACATGGGGTTCACGTGGGGCTAACTTACATGGGGAACACTCACCAAGGGCACACACACACACACCTTTCTGCCTACACAGGCCCAGAATTGGCCCTGGCCCAGAGTCCATAAAGCCTGACTCTTATTACTTATCAATACTACCTATCTGCCTTCAAGAAACATCTTAGCTCTTCTCTGCCTCTGCTTTTTTTTTTTTTTTTTTTTTGGCATTTGTAAAGTTCTGACATCTCCACCCGCCCTGACTACTTTAAGGGCAGTTGTGAAGAGAAAAGGAAGCAGTGTAGGTGAAAGGGAAGTCGCTCCGTCGTGTCCGACTCTTCACGACACTCTTCTGCAGCCCACCAGGCTCCTCCGTCCATGGGATTTTCCCGGCAAAGGTCCTGGAGTGGGGTGCCATTTCCTTCTCCAGAGGATCTTCCTGACCCAGGGATCGAACCCAGGTCTACCTGCATTGCAGGCAGATGCTTTATCCTCTGAGCCACTAGGGAAGCCATGCTATTAAATGCTGAGCTGTGACACACACACCCATGTTTCTGTCTGTATTCCTCCATCCACCCTGACAACAACCAGTATCTATTGTGGGATTTGAATGTCTCCATCATGATAGTCGTACAGAAAGAAATTTGAGGTCAATTTCTTTGCTATTAGTAAAATCAAGAACGCACGTTGAGGAATTGGTGTGAGTGCCTGCTGTGTGACATAGTAGGGCCACGCAACAGGCCAGGGCACTGAGACCGGAGGGGACACCTGTCTCATTGTCAAGCCTGGGGGCTTCAGCCTCGACCGGAAGTGAAGACTAGCATTTGTGAAACAAGATCGAGAATGAGAACAGAGTCCGGCCTCGTTCTCAGGAAGGCAGTCCCGTTCGGTGCTCGGGGAATGTGCCGTCACTGTGAAGGCACCCCCGCAAAGGGGCTTTCCTGGGACAGCGTCAGGGAAGTACGTGTAGCTGCTGAACTGGTTCTGAATGGAATCCGGCTGCTAGAAACAGACCCAAAGGAACAGCACCGTAGATGAAGTGGGCATATGTTTTCATCTTTCTGACACCAAATGGGGCAGTGGGTTCTGTGGAGTCATAGTGGCAGCTGTATGGTCACCAGAGAACCAAGTCCTCCTTTTTTTGCTTTGCTATCTGTAGTGCTTGCCTCGTGGTTGCAAACTAACTACTGTGATGCCAGCTATCACATCCACATTCTAGAAGGAGGAAGGCACAGGGTCTGCCTTGTGGCCCAATAATCAAGTTTGCCCACCTTTGAGGAACTTTCTTAGAAGTCCCATCTGCCACAGACTCGTGCTTACAATTCATGGACTGTCTCCATGCCAGAGAGCCTGGGAAGGGTCCCTCAGCTGGGCACGTTTCCGTCCATTGTTAAGGAAGGAAGAGGGGAGGGCAAGCAAAGGGCAGCTAGCAGTGTCTGTCCCACTTGTCCGGCGACTCCTGCTGAGGAGTCGCCCGAAGGATGTACAGTTTCCAGGTATAAACTGGTGAGACAGCCTGTCTCACAGCCGCTGCGGGCAGAGCACCTCCTGGTCCTTCGTAACCACCCAGACTGGAGTCCCCAGACCCCTCGGCCTCCTCTGGAGCTCAGCGGCTCTGCTCCGGCAACCCGCTGTGTGTCCCAGGGCTGTTTGCGGCCGGCGCTGAGAAAGGCTGGGGGGCTAACTGGTGCCTGATGCTGAAAAGGGAAGAATTAAAATGCTGATATGTTAAGGGGGTAGGGAGGGGTGAATTACGCCTAAGATTAATTATTCATCAGCCTAATTTGGGAAACTATTGGAATGTGTGTACTCACAATTCTGGAGCTGGTCAGGAGACTGTGGAGGAGCAGGAGCAAAGGGGAGAGCTGAGCCGCCGTCCAGCCGGCCTCCTTTTCCTCTCCCATTAGCCGCGTGGTGGACTAGAGCCATCGGGGACACGCAGTGTGATTTATCTGGACTTTAATAAGGCTTCTCTTGAAAAGATGTCGGAATGCTGGGAGAGCTCGAGGGGCTCCCACTGCCGCCAGGGGGGCGTGTGCATGTCAGACGGTCACCCGCAAGAGGATGTGTGAACGACACAGTGTCGGCCCGGCGAGGGCACAGGGGGCGGGAATGCGGGTGGGGGGGCTGCTGCCCAGAGATGCGTGGCCCCAAGCACGCGGCCTCAGTCTCAGAGGGGCTTCCCTCAAGGGGGCTCCTGAAGGAAGATAAGGGGGCCATACCTCAGCCCAGTGAACTGACCCCGGAAGTGGTGAAAACCGCCATCCACCTGTCATGCCCCAGGTTTCTCCTCAGTCCCGTTTATTGTTGAGATGCAGTAAAAGCATCTGTTACGGCCCACGTCCTGACGCTGTGTGCGGCCCCAGCCACTCCGAGCTCCCCTGAGAACTCTGTGGTCACGTGACTGCTTCACCTGTCTCTCACCATTAGCTGAGCAGTTTTTAACAGAAACTGATTGTGGAGCTAACCACTGCGTCAGCATCGACTTGGAACCACTGATTGCTCCAGATGACTACAGTGCCTTTCCCCCTTCCTGGATGATTAGAAAGTTGCTGAAGTAGACATTGGCAGTAGGAAAAATGCTCATAATTATACGGGGTGTTTAGTTATGCAGAACTTAGACTCTCTGGCTTTTTCCTCTTGAAACCAAAAGCATATTGATTTCTGGAAGGGTTCGGAAAGAACTTCTGGGGTGAACTGAAGTTGTCTTCCATTTCATTTGGGTGATTGCAGTGGAGATTTGACAGCTTGGGTTCATGTGGTTAGAGCTGTTTTAAGAGTCTTGCTGCTCCGTGTGTGCATTGCCTGTGTGCGTGCTCAGTCGCTTCCGTGTCTGACTCTGCGACCCCATGGGCTGTAGCCCGCCAGGCTCCTCTGTCCATGGGATTCTCCAGGAAGGAATTCTGGGGTGGGTTTCCATTTCCTCTTCTAGGGGATCTTCCTGACCCAGGGATCAAACCCACATCTCCTGTGTTTCCTGCTTTGCAGGCAGGTTCTTTACCACTGAGCCAGAGAGAAAGCCCATGTTTAGGTTAATCTCTCACATTTAAAACTTCCTTCTGCAGGAAAGAGAAGGTCATGAGGCCCTGCTAACAACATCTATTAAATGGGACTGATGGGCAAAATCGGGGCCAGTGGGGCATATGAGAAGCTAGGAGGTGAGAAAGTTTGTGTTAGATAATTCTTGAACAAGTCGTAAAGAGCCAGGGCAGACCAAGCAGATTTGAGGTGTGCTCAGTCACTCACTCATGTCCAACTCTTTGTGACCCCATGGACTGTAAGCCTGCACCAGGCTCCTCTATCCATGGAATTCTCCAGGCAAGAATACTGGAGTGGGTTGCCATTTCCTCCTCCAGGGAATCTTCCTAACCCAGGGATGGAACTCACATCTCCTGTGTCTCCTGCATTGGCAGAAAGATTCTTTACCATTGAGCCATCTGGGAAGCCCCAAGCCAGTGAGGTTAGCAAACTTGATCCCTTCCTTAAATGTGTTAGTCGCTCAGTCATGTCCAACTCTTTTGCGACCCCATGGACTGTAGCCTGCCAGGCTCCTCTGTCCATGGAATTCTCCAGGCAAGAATTCCTTCCTTAAATGGGTCCATTAAGATGCAAATGCTGATTTTTCTATAAAGGGCTCAAAGACAAATTATACTATAAATCATCATTCTTGAGCATGCCAAGATTTTAATTTTTTCTGGTTTTATTTCTTTATCATTTTTCTTCTTGTAACAGGTATTTTTGTGCTGTAATGATTTATTCTGGTTTCAGAACATTACCTTCTAATGAAGGAGAACTATTCCATATTTAGAGAGAAATGGGAAAAAACATTTGGTTATCCAGGTTTCTAAAACATTAGTAAAAGCCCCTAAATGTTCACTTGGGCTTCGCAGGGTTTTCTAAAGTAAGGATTATAAATGAGCACTCTGCAAGCTCCATTCCTATCTCCTCTTGGGAAATTCTCAATGTAGCATAAATGACATTGCACGAAAAGATTTGTTTCTCAGTCCTGATGACTTTGTAGACCTCAGGCTGCTCCCATGGACAGGCTAATGTTCAGATTCTCCCAGCATCCCCTGAAGCACCCAGTAGGAACTGAGCAAAGCCGTGCGGGTGTTCCTTTAGGTGTGGGCCTGACTTGGTCTTTGAGGCCTTACAGGAAAGGGTAGGAATCGCCTTCTTCAGGGGGAGCCACTGTGTGCCAGTTTCCACTGTCCTGTGTGCCATCCACGTATGTTCATCGCCTTCTGCAGCCATCCCCCAGCCGTTGTGTGAGAGAGGCACCATGGTTCCTGTTTTACAGAGAAAAAGGCAGAAATTCAGAGAGGTAATCAGCTTTCCAAAGGTCACACAGGTTGAAAACGCTGGGAAGTGCTCAAATTTATGCTTTTCCTTCTCAGTTTAGTTCAGTTCAGTCTCTCAGTCGTGTCCTACTCTTTGCGACCCCATGAATCGCAGCACACCAGGCCTCTGTCCATCACCAACTCCCGGAGTTCACTCAGACTCAGGTCCATCAAGTCGGTGATGCCATCCAGCCATCTCATCCTCTGTCATCCCCTTACACCATAAAAGTCACCATTTCAAGTGTACAATTCAGTGTGTTTCCACATATTCACAAGACTGTGTGACCATCAGTTCAGTTCAGTTGCTCAGTCGTGTCCGACTCTTTGCGACCCCATGAATCGCAGCACGCCAGGCCTCCCTGTCCATCACCAACTCCCGGAGTTCACTCAGACTCACGTCTATCGAGTCAGTGATGCCATCCAGCCATCTCATCCTCTGTCGTCCCCTTCTCCTCCTGCCCCCAATTCCTCCCAGCATCAGAGTCTTTTCCAATGAGTCAACTCTTCATATCAGGTGGCCAAAGTACTGGAGTTTCATCTTTAGCATCATTCCTTCCAAAGAACGCCCAGGGCTGATCTCCTCTAGAATGGACTGGTTGGATCTCCTTGCAGTCTAAGGGACTCTCAAGAGTCTTCTCCAACACCACAGTTTAAAAGCATCAATTCTTCGGGGCTCAGCATATAAACATGGGCAAAAATCGCTTCCAGATTTTCAGTGCTCAAGTGGGTTTGCAATAGCTTGTGGATATTTTTTACTGGAATGAAAAGCAGGCACAATAAGTCTGTTTTACATGGAAACCCAGGACAGACACACACTCCTGAAACAAAAGGGTCAGAGAACAGTAATTACCCTGACAGTGTGTGATGGTTTTTAATATTTTCTGCTCTATTCCATTCTGTCTCATTCTTTCCTTCTTTAACAAATGCAGGCTGCGATCGCTAAGCTGAGTTTCTGGTCTGCTGCTAATGCAGTAGTGGCCTGCAGTTTGAAAAAACCCTGAATTCAAGCAGTACAGGGTGTTTGGTTCAGTTGGCCATGAATCCCTTTCAGAACAGGCGTCAACTGGCCTGTAGTTCACGTCAGGGTCAAGGTTGAAGCCGGGCACCCAAAGGAGATACTACAATGAAAGACCCAACAGGGGTGGGGCTGAGTGGGCACCAGCGGGGCAGCCTGGGCACCAAGCCGAGATTCGGGGGCTGGAGGCAGGTCGAGTCCAACACCGGTGTCTGTGCAGACCTTGTGGGAGAAGACTTGCCCTTCAGCTGCCACTGAAAGACACAGGGAACAGTCAGACCCGCCTTAAATGGCTGTGCCTGCGTGCTAAGTCCCTTCAGTCGTGCCGGACTCTTTGCAACCCCATGTAGCCCACCAGTGTCCTCTGTCCATGGGATTCTCTAGGCAGGAATGCTGGAGGTCTCCTCCTCCAGGGGTCTTCCTGACCCAGGGGCGGAGCCCACGCCTCTCACACCCCTGCGTTGGCAGCGGGCCCCTCACCGCCAGTGCTGCCTGGGAGCCCAACACTGCAACCAGACACTGTCTGTGGAGGTTCAGACTGGTCTTCCCTACAAGCCTGTGAGAGTTTTGAAGGCAGGGGCTGCATCTGATTGATCTTATTTACATCTGTACCCCCAAACCCAAGCAAGGTGCCTGACACGTCAATAAATGAAGCATAAATAGACGTCTGATTATGGCGAACGCCTGCCGTTTCTATTTCAGTTCCCGCCAGTGGGCCAGTGAGTGTCCGTGTTCAGCATGATGCCCAGCCTTCTCTCCCGTGGTCGTCTTCTTGTCTTAGAAGAAGAACCCAGTGCCTGCTGGCCTTGCGCCTCCGCAGCCTGCAAACTGGTCCCGAAGGCTTTCCCCTCAGTGCCTGGTGCATAAAGAATTGGGGAAAACAAGTTTGGAAAGGGATACACAAAACTTTTTCAGTGTTAAGGTATTTTCTTATGCAGGACCCTTAAAAAGGGATTCTTGAGCTTCTTTGTGCAAGATCTGTTATCCTCACAAAGTGTCAGGACTGTTTAATGCAGGGAGGACACGCAGGCACATCAAAGCCAGGAGCGCTATCACACACAAGAACTCAGCCGTAGCCTTCAACGCCCTGGAGTTGATGACACCGCCCAGCACGCAGATGGAATATAGCTGTCCACCCAGCAGAGTTGCAGCCCGTGGCCCCTCTACGTCGTGAGCTGCTTCTCCCCTTCTCTGAAAGGCAGGTAGTGGTGTAGGCTCACCTGGAGAGGGAGATGCCCATGAATTCTGGGTGGACTCTTCAGTCCCCGATACTTGAGATCATACACGTTCAGGATAAGGAGAATCGGGGTGTGTGGTTGTGGTGGAGACGTAAGGAATTGGGCATCCTTCCGTGGCATAGCCACTGCTGGGTCCAGCCATCCCGCCAGCAGCTCCATCCCCAGTGAATAGAAGATAAGCAGAGGTGAAGAGGCATTTCTCTAGGTGAGGGAGGCCCTGAGTGTTCACATGCCAGGCTGCTTCCAACCAGGAGAACTGACCTTGCCTTGAGGGTGGTGAGAGATGAGCCGCCATCATGCGGGACACTGAGGTTTCATAGTTTGAAACAGATATTGTCGGTCTGGTATCTCAAGTAGACACGCACGAGCATGTTAGCATACAGAAATGTTGTTGAGCGGTGCACTATCATCTCATTCTGTGCTAAATTCTGCTGATTTGACAGCGTTGTCCCTGGGACGTCAGCATCTTTAGGTTGGATTCCACCAGCTGATATGGGGTGAGAAGGAGGCAGAGGTCAGTCACTTTCTCCTACGGAGGCCTGGACGCTCACACCCACCTGCCCCATGAGACCTTGGGAATCTCCCTGCTGGCATTTCATGGTATCACTCCATTAATTTTATTTGACATGTTGTGAATCTCCCAAACATCAGGTAGCTCCATGGCCAGCGCACGTTTCTTCTGATTAACTGTTATTTTAAACCGATTTCCGCTGTTTACACAGATTGCAGAGAAGATGGATTGTAATGATAGTCTAGAATTTACTTGGGGTCCTGAGATCAGCTTTGCATAATATGCATCGTGTTGTTTGAGTACTTGAATGAAACAGCAAACATGAGCCCAACTGGTGTCTCTCTTCCCAGCTGCAGAGACTGGCTCAGGAGAAGTGCTGACCCGACAGAGTCTCAAATTCTGTGGGCTGTGAACAGCAGTAGACATTCCTGGAGGAAAAGGTGGAAAACTGTCGCTGGGAGTCACCTTGGGTCACTCAGACAGGCCGATCCTAACAACCTCGTTTCCTCCTGGGGGAGGGTTGCCGAGTTGATAGCTCCAAATGCTATGTTCATTCTGTGGCTTGATTTCCACTCATTGCTTCATTTACTTATCAGTTCTCTCAATCAGCACCCTTGTGGCTGAGATGGAGACCATGCACTGGGTGATAAAGTCATCAGGTGAACCCCGAGGACTCAGCTTTGCTCAGAGAGTGTTCACTTGAAGCACCACCAGTGTGAAGGTGACCCCAGCTGCAGAACCCATCGCCCTTCGGGGCTTTTCTTGCTCAGCACTTCCGTCAGGGACTCGGAGCGGGTGGAGACGATGTGCCCGGCAAGCCTGCAGGTGTCACAGCTGAGAGAGCCATTCAGATGTTCTGTCCCCGAATCAGAATTAAAAATAAACTGCAGTGTTAGATTGATGGCTGAAATCAGGCTGAAGCATGAAAGCCAGACGCTGCTTTTCCAGACACACGACCAGCCATGTGACAGAGGAGGAGGGGCGGGATGTGCCGGTTGTTGCCATAAACAGAGTTGGGAGGTGAGTTGAGCACAGATCCAGGGAGAGCTGGGACCAGTCTTGTCAATGACACGTTTCCGAGTCAGGGCAGATCCAGTGCCATGGAATCGTGTTTGGGCTGAATGCCGCTGGAGCCCGGAGGCCAGCTCCAGGTGCCTCGCCGTGAGGGCTGGTGAGGACGCGGAGGGTCCACGGAGAAGGGACCCAACACGGGTGGGGCTCTGTCCAGCCGTCATGCAGGAAACGGGAGAAGCAGAGTGTTTACTTGGCCCCTGGGAGCCAAGCCCAGCTGGATAGATTTGTGATTTTCAGGTGGTCCACTGGCTCTGTGGGCAGGGAGACGGACAGGCATGGACAGGCAGCGGTTGTGAAAGGAAAGGCAGATCCCTTTACAGCGTTCGGCCAGGGCGCACGGGACTGCAGAGAAGGAAGCGGTCCAGGAAGCCCTACTGGCCGCCAAGTGGCCGCCTGTCGGGAACAGTGAGTGGGCTCCTGCGAGAACAAGCTGCTGAACCCCAGGACCGTGGGGGGCTGGAACTATACCTACAGGAGAAGGAGGTAGAGACGGAAATTAGGCTTCTCCTTGACTCTGAAGCCATGTAAATGTATTTCATCTATTCGTGTGTGCACGCACGCTCAGTCATCTCCAACTCTTTTGCAACCCCACGGACTGTAGCCCACCAGGCTTCTCTATCCATGGGATTTCCCAGACAAGAATCCTGGAGTGGGGTGCCATGTCCTGCTCCAGAGGATCCTCCCGACCCAAGGATCAAGCCCACACCACCTGCATCGGCAGGGGGATCCTTTACCACGTGTCACCTGGAGAGCCCTCATCTATTCATAAAACTAAGTGATTTTAAAACATTTATAACGGAAAGTCTGAAAAGCTGAAGGCAATATGAGACAGATGAACACAGCGGTGTGTTGAGTTGGTGAACTCAGCCAGATGGAAAGTGATTATTTCAAGTAACTTTGAAATGTGATGGTCTGACTGCCCATCCCTAGCACAGAACCAAAATCGAAAGCTGGAGGAAGAAGGACCCACAGCTTTCAGCGGCCATGGGAACGGATGTGCTGCATTCGGTGCTGTTAAGGCACAGTTGTGTGAGCGCTGTGAGATAAAGCGAGTGACCACTGTGTGGCTGTCACTGGGAACCGAGATTTTTGGCAAAGTTGAAACCCTAAATTGGAATTGGAAGTATGATGATTTTATCCTCAAAGGAAGGAAGAATTTCTTGTAAAAAGGCCTGGAAATGAGAACCATCCTAGTAGCACAGAGTTTCTCAGTAACCCCCAAATAAACAGGCTTTCCTGGCTGAATGGGGGATTCCAGGTCAGGAGCAGGCGGTAAATAATATAATGTAATGTAATATATAATTCCAAAAAGTGAGGAAGCTTATCAAACCCCAGTGAGAGCTTGTCAAGAAGACCCCTGAGCCACCTTGAAGAGGCTCCCACTCGTTAAAGATGGGATAATGTGAAAATCAGTCATAATAACTGCAACGAATTGAAGTGTTCCAAATACATTTCAGTCCATGGATTCGTAACAGTGTGTATTTTCAGAGCCACACTGATCAACTTTGGAGAATGCTAGGGGAACTTTTACATGCTGTATTTGTATAAAACTTTCCAATCAAAATCTCAAAATTTTGAGTGAGAAACTTGACCTCAGTGGGTGAACACAACTTATTCAATATGTGGTTTTATTCTCGAGATGGTGCCATTCAGATACCATCAAGACTTCTAATTATAACCTCTTCAAGGATTTGAAGGTACCCATTAACAAGAGAGCATTTGCACAGGTAGGTGGTCATGAGTGCCTGAAGATTATTTATCGCTTTTTCCCCAGTGAAGAGAAACTTCTGTCTTACTGTTAACCAGAATGGAGACAATTCGCCCTCTTTGAGTTGTACTTTAAGGGGGCAGTATTGCCCTAAGTTAACAGTCCTTCCTTTCACTTTGACATTACAAACGTGTAATGTCAAAGTTTTTGTGATAATGTGACTGGATTTGGAATCTGATCACATATTTCTCACAGAAAGTATTTTAAAATAATGGGCATTTGTATATATCTACACAGATACTGCTGCCCATCTTAATAATAGTTTCTTTAGCGTTCAAATGCTGATTCCTTTAGAATTATAAAACTGATTGCATATCACTCGTACACGTTCGTATAGATGGTCTGGGGAGTTCTCTGTGCCTCCAGTCAGGTGCTAAAGAGTGTCATTAATGGCCATTTTTGGTGCC
The DNA here is from genome assembly GCF_029378745.1 of Bos indicus. Lineage (NCBI taxonomy): Eukaryota > Metazoa > Chordata > Mammalia > Artiodactyla > Bovidae > Bos > Bos indicus. Next base: position 40,675,362 of record NC_091784.1, on the reverse strand, counting down.
AATAGCTTTTCCTTCAACAGACCTTCAAAGTGAGACCCATTCACTAAAAACATTAACAACAATGATAATAATAACACTTTGTTCACAAACTCTTACAGAAACTCTTGGACAGCTGGTAGACTTCAGTTTAAAATTAAAATAGGAAAGTTCTGTTACGAATAATACTGTTAGAAAATAAATGGATGGCATGTCAGATGACACAGCGATGAGCCCAGTCCAGATCATTAAATCCAGATCACTTCCATCGCAGGTTGATGAGCACTGATGCACAGCACCGGCTTTAACCCCTCAGAAGAATTCTTTTGTCAAAGTGGTATTCTGATCCCATTGCTTCACAAAGTGAAAAACAGCTGGGACTATAGAGTCTTGGGTTTTGTTCGATTCACCATCTGATAAGGAAAGCTATGGCAAACCTAGACAGTGTGTTGAAAAGCAGAGACATCCCTGCTGACAGGGGTCCGTCTAGTCAAGGCTCTGGTCTTTCCAGTGGTCATGTACAGATGTGAGAGCTGGATGATAAAGAAGGTGGAGCACTGAAGAATTGATGCTTTCAAACTGTGGTGTTGGAGAAGACTCTTGAGAGTCCCTCGAAAAGCCAGATCAAACCAGTCAATCTTAAAGGAAATCAACCCTGAATACTCTTTGGAAGGACCCATGCTGAAGCTAAAGTTCCAGTACATTGGCCACCTGATGCCAAGAGCCGACTCACTGAAAAGACCGTGATGCTGAGAAAGATTGAGTCAGAAGAAGAGGGCAACAGAGGATAAGGTGGTTGAATGGCATCACTGATTCAACAGACATGCACTTGGGCAAACTCGGGAAGATGGTGAGGGACAGGGAAGCCTGGCTTGCTGCAGTGTGTGGGGTTGCAAAGAGCTGGATATAACTTGGCAGCTGAGCAGCAGCAACACATGTTTAAATATAAAGAAGAATAAAGCAGACTGTATGTATGTAGTAACTTCAGAAATCAACTTTTCAAAAAGTTGTGGTTGAACAAATTCTTAAAATTTTCAAATAAATCGGATTGAAAAAAATCAGAAAAAAAGAAGCATGCAGTAACCAATATTGATATTTCCCTTTTTATTTAATTAAGGATTAAATTCTGAAAAATTCATAACAATTAGTTATATACTATCTTATCCAGAATATCTCAAAAGTAAAGTATTTGAAACCGTCAAAACCCTGTAGACCTTTCTAATGCGTTGACTTACTCATGTGGGTTGTTATTTTTCAATACTCATGTGACTTAGTGGTAAAAAAAAAAAAATCCACTTGCCAATGCGGAGCTGTAAGAGACGCCGGGTCGATCCCTGGGTCGGGAAGATCCCCTGGAGGAGCAAGTGGCAACCCACTCCAGTATTCTTGCCTGGAAAATTCCATAGACAGAGGAGCCTGGTGGGCTGCAGTCCATGGGTTCACAAAGAGCTGGGTATGGCTAGGCACACACACTTCAGCAATGTATATAATGCGCATGCATAGTTTTCAAATGTAATTTCAACAGTTGTATGTTTTTGAGTGGCCATAAAGAGTGGTTTACTACAGTGAAACGCGGACAGCGTCTCCTGGCCCAGGCGGACCTCAGCGGCGGCACCTGACTGGACCACTGTACCCCCACCCCGCCCTCTACTGGCCACCCCAAGAAATCCATCCTCAGCAACCAGGAAGGGCCTTTGTGTTATCAACTTGCAAAAGTTTCCCGAAGGAAGAGGACCTCTGTGTCTGAAGCCACTCGTGCGGCTCTCCATTCACACAACCTGGCTGTTCGGTGCCCCAGAGCATTGGGGGCTTCCGCACAGGGCTCCTTGTCCTTAACTATGAAAGCTGAGGCAGTGTCCAGGGAACCCAGGTCATGTGTCCTCACTGGGGTCTAGGGGGAATTATCTGGTGAAAATGGATCTTTTTTTTTTTTGAGCAGTAAAAATCACAGAAAGGCATAACCCCTGTCACTTCACCAGGCCTCTTCACGGCCTGCAGTTTGAGGCTTAGAAAGAATGGCACTTCAGGTGCTAATTATCTGGGGAGAGAATGCCCCTGGAGGCCTCACTCGGGCAGCAGGAGGCCACAGCTTCCCAGGAGGGTCGTCCGTGTGCAGACCGAGCCCAGCTGTGGACGCGTGGGCCTCCACCGTCCTGCAGAGTAGCGGCTCTTCAGGGGCTGAGCCCTGCCTTTCCCGGAAGGCTGGGGTTAGGTAACCCTCCCCCGTAATTAAGACCTTTCTGCCATAGCAGCTTCTTTATTTGAAGCTCTGTCAAGAAGGATTTATGGGCTGTAGGTCTTTTTCTCACTTGAGGGAATTTTTAATCCCATTGTCCACAAATTTGTGAGTCACTTCTGATGACAGTAATTAGGAGAAAGAGATGCTCAAGGATGTGAGAGCAGAAGAGAGCTGAGGAGCATTGTGAGCTGTGACGTGAGGAGAAGGGAGCTTGCCTTCTTAACTGGGTCAGCCAGGCCTGGACGCCTGGTATCTGGGCCCCGGGGCGGGGAAGGCAGGGAGGCACTGACCCGATGGAGAGAGGGCCTCTCAGCGTGGCTGTTACGTGACACAAAGCAAAGAAAGGAACAGCAGGAACTATTGCTCATTTAGTTTATGCAAAATGCCATTTTCTTGACGTGTTCGATCGGTGTGGTCTTACTTTAGAGAATATAACCACATTTGACTAGAAAATTTTATGGAACTTCAGAGTCAGTAATTGGAAAGGAAATCCCAGAACTAAGCCTGCAAAGAATGAGGACGTGGGCTCTCCGAGAAGTCACGGCCCCTTTCAGTTCTTTCCCTCCTTATTTCCCCTCCCACCCCCTTCCCTGCTCTCTTATGCGGGGAGATTGTCCGGGTGACCCGTTGCCACAGAATAAACCTGGAGCTTGCAGGCAGCGCCGTCGTACCGTATCTCGTGGTTTTACAGGCTGGGAACGGGATCCGGAGGGGCGGTACCTTGGGCTGGCGGCTGAGGGTCAGGAGAGCGGAGAGGGGTTCCCTCGAGTGTGGGTGCCTTGACCGGAAGACCATCAGGCTGGGCACCCTGGGGCTGCCCCCCCGGGCACCACACCCAGCCAGTCCAGCATGGTGACCACAGGGACAGCAGACTCCTTTCTCCTCTCAGGACTTCCAGAAAGGACGGTTCTAGAGATAAGGCGTGGAAGCTTCTAGTTTATTAAGGCCTGGGTCATATTCTCTTGGTCAGAACAGTCACAGAGTCTGCACTGAAGTGCCTCAAACACCGCTTGCCTCAGACACCACCTCTACATGAGAAAAGGCATCAAGGTTTCTGCAGCCTTTTTAAAGTCAGATTTACTGAGGTATATAACTTACTTACCTTACCCCCGCCCTTGGCACGGTTCTTGTTCCCCTCCTCTAGCTTTCCCTTTCACAGGAATCATAGAAATGGGAAAAGCCAGCATGCCATGGCTGCGTCTGGCCCTTCCCCGTGTCTGGCACTAAGGCCGTCCGCGTCATTGGCAAGAGTGAGCGGCTCCTCCCCTTTCACCGCGGGCCGCGGTCCATCCCGTGGATGGGCCGGTTTGGTTTTCCTCTCCAGCCACTGAAGGGCTTTGGAGGTGTGTCCAGTTTGCTGCTGTTGTTGTTCAGTCGCTCAGTTGTGTCCAGCTCTTTGTGACCCCGTGACTGCAACATGCCAGTCTCCTCTGCCCTCACTGTCTCCCAGAGTTCACTCAAACTCACGTCCATGGACTCGGTGATATCTAACCATCCTCTGTCGTCCCCTTCTCCTGCCCTCAGTCTTTCCCAGCATCAGGGTCTTTTCCAGTGAGTCGGCTCTTCGCATCATGTGGCCAAAGTATTGGAGCTTCAGCTTCAGCACCAGTCCTTCTAATGAATATTCAGAGTTGATTTCCTTTATTGACTGGTTTGATCTCCTTCCTTGCTGCTCAAGGGACTCTCAAGAGTTTTCTATTTCTTTCATCAATTTTCAGCATACAGATCTTGCCTATATTTGTTAAATTTATATCTATTTCATGTTTTAACTGCCATGTAACTGATACTGAATTCTTAATTTCAGTTTCCAGTTCTCCATAGCTTGTGTTTCAAAATATTTTGATCTTGTATCCTGTGATCTTGCTAATCTCAGTTCTGAGTAAACGCGGGGATTTCCTACACGGAGAGTAATACTGTCAGTGAATAGAGAGGCTTTTTGGGTTTGTTTTCCTTTTCGATCTGTATGCCCTCCGTTCCTTTTCCTGCATTACTACTCCAGCTTGGCCTTCCAGGATAGGAGTGGTAAGAAAGACAGCTTTGCTTTGCTGCTCGTCTTAGGGGAAGGCATTCCGTCTTTCATCTTAAATAAAATGTTCATTGTAGGTGTTTTACAGACGCCTGTTGGCAAGCCTGGGCTTCCCAGGTGGCGTTAGTGGTAAGGAACCCGCCTGCCAGTGCAGGCAACATTAAGAGACGTAGGTTCGATCCCTGGGTTGGGAAGATCCCCTGGAGGAAGGCATGGTGACCCACCCAGTATTCGTGCCTGGAGAATCCCATGAACAAAGGAGTCTGGCGGGCTACAGTCCATGGGGTCGCAGAGTCAGACACGACTGAAGAGCCTTAGCATGCGGCATGCGTGCTTAGCAAGTTTAGTAAGCTCCTTTTAATTCCTACTTTGAGAGTTGTTTTTCCTTTAATCTAGTAGCTCAGTCGGTAAATCATCTGCCTGCAATGCAGGACACCCTGGTTCAATTCCTGGGTCAGGAAGATCCACTGGAGAAGGGGTAGGCTACCCACTCCAGTATTCTTGGGCTTCTCTTATGGCTCAGCTGGTAAAGAATCCGCCTACAATGCGGGCGACCTGGCTTCGATCCCTAGGTTGAGAAGATCTCCCAGAGAAGGGAAAGACTACCCACTCCAGTATTCTGACCTGGAGAATTCCATGGAGTCCATGGGATCGCAAAGAGGTGGACATGACTGAGCGACTTTCACTTTCACTTTTCCTTTAATCACTATTGGAGGTTCAATTTTGTTAAACGATTTTCTAAAACGATTAAGATGATCATGTTTTCTAAATTCTATTGATAATGGCAAATTACCCTGATGAATATTCAAGTGTTGAACCAGCCTTGTGTTTGTAAGATAAACCCTACTTGAATTAGGATAAATTGTGATTTTTACATATTTTTAAATTTGATTTTTCTAATATTTTATTAAGGATTTTGCATCTATGTTCTCAGGCCTATAGTCTACTTTTCTTTCTTTTTATGTTCAGCACCTTTTTCTGATTTTGGTGTCAGCTTAATGCTTTAGAATGTCTTTTATTTCCTTTTTCTTCAAATGCTTAGTAAAATTAACCATTGAACCTTATATGCTTAAGAGTTTTGTTTTTTGGAAGTGTTTAATTTTATATTCAAATATTTGATAGCTATTTGACTACTCAGGTCATCTAGTTCTTCTGGAGTAGATTGGAAGTGTGTTTCTTTAAAGACATTTGTTCATTTCATCTAAGTTGTTGAATTAATGAGCATACTGCTAAGTCACTTCAGTCATGTCATGCGACCCCATAGACGGCAGCCTACCAGGCTCCCCCGTCCCTGGGATTCTCCAGGCAAGAACACTGGAGTGGGTTGCCATTTCCTTCTCCAATGCATGAAAGTGAAAAGTGAAAGTGAAGTCGTTCAGTCTTGTCCGACCCTCAGCAACCCCATGGACTGCAGCCTTCCAGGCTCCTCCATCCATGGGATTTTCCAGGCAGGAGTACTGGAGTGGGGTGCCATTGCCTTCTCCGTTAATGAGCATAAAGATACTCAAAATGTCCTTTTATTCTTTTAGCATCAGTAGAGTTTATAGATGTGTCTCCTGTTATTGGTGATGTTGGTAATTTGCAATTTCTATTTATTTTTTATCAGTCTGGCTAGAAGTTTACTGATTTTTAAAAGAACAGCTTTTGGATTCATTGTTTTTTTTTCTATTATTGTTTATTTTTATTTCACTGATTCCTGGTATTTTTCGTCACTATTTTCCTTCTTTTTTAATTTACTTTTATAGGTTCTTACAGTTGAAGTTTAGATTCTAATATAAACATCTAAAGGCTATTTATTCAGTTAAGTTCAGTTGCTCAGTCATGTCCAACTCTTTGCAACCCCATGGACTGCAGCATGCCAGGCTTCCCTACCCATCACTAACTCCCGGAGCTTTCTCAAACTCATTTCCATTGAGTCGGTGATGCCATCCAACCATCTCATCCTCTGTTGTCCCCTCTCCTCCTGCCTTCACTCTTTCCCAGCATCAGGGTCTTTTCCAATGAGTCAGTTCTTCACATCAGGTGGTCAAAGTATTGGAACTTCAGCTTCAGCATCAGTCCTTCCAATGAATATTCAGGACTGATGTCCTTTAGGATGGACTGGTTGGATCTCCTTGCAGTCTAAGGGACTCTCAAGAGTCTTCTCCAACACCACAGTTCAAAAGCATCAGTCTTTTGGCACTCAGCTTTCTTTATAGTCCAACTCTCATGTCCATACATGACTACTGGAAAAACCATAGCTTTGACTAGACAGACCTTTGTACGCAAAGTAATGTCTCTGCTTTTTAATATGCTGTCTAGGTTGGTCATAGCTTTTCTTCCAAGGAGCAAGCGTCTTTTAATTTCATTGCTACAGTCACCATCTTCAGTGATTTTGGAGCCCCCAAAAAAAAAAAATCTCTTACTGTTTCCATTGTTTCCCCATTTATTTGCCATGAAGTGATGGGACCAGATGCCATGATCTTAGTTTTTTGAATGTTGAGTTTTAAGCTAACTTTTTCACTCTCCTCTTTCACTTTCATCAAGAGTCTCTTTAGTTCTTCTTCGCTTTCTGCCATAAGGGTGGTGTCATCTGCATATCTGACGTTATTGATATTTCCCCCCGCAATCTTGATTCCAGCATATGCTTCCTCCAGCCCAGCGTTTCTCATGATGTACTCTGCATATAAGTTAAATAAGCAGGGTGACAATATACAGCCTTGATGTACTCCTTTTCCTATTTGGAACCAGTCCGTTGTTTCATGTCCAGTTCTAACTGTTGCTTCTTAATCTGCATACAGGTTTCTCAGAGGCAGGTCAGGTGTTCTGGTATTCCCGTCTCTTGAAGAATTTTCCACATTTTGTTGTGATCCACAGTCAAAGGCTTTGGCATAGTCAATAAAGCAGAAGTAGATATTTTTCTGGAACTCTTGCTTTTTTGATGATCCAGCACTTTTGAATCCCCAAATTTTGGTATGTTGTGTTTTTCCCTTTTATTAAACTAAAAATGCTTTCTAATTTTCCAGGTGATTTCATCTTTAACTCGTGGGTTACTTTGAAGTGTGTTCCTTAATTTACAAGTTTTTAGGGACTCTCCACATATCTTTCTGTTGTTAATTTCAAGTTTAATCCTGTTGAGTCATAAAAGACACTTTTTGTGATTGCAGTTATTTTTAACTTGTTTAGACTTGTTTTGCATGAGGTATATATTTCAAATGTGTCCATCTCGGTTAAGTTCCACATGTGCTTGAGAAGAATGTGTAGTCTGTTGCCCTTGGGTAGATTTCTACGTAAATATCGTGTGGGTCAGATTCCGTGTGGTGTTGCTCTGGCCTCGGAGATCCTTACTGAGACGCCTGGCCTGCCTGTTTTTTTGGGTGGAGTGTTGAGGTCTCCACCTGTCCCGGGAGTTTTGTGTAGTTTTACTGTCAGTTTTGTTGTTTTGCCTTCTGTACGCTGAAGCTCTGTGCATCCACATTCAGGATTGTTGGGTCTTCTTGAGGGACAGAGCACGCCATCATCATGTCACGAGCTGGTTTATCATCGGTTTATTGTTTGGTAGGATATTTACTCTGATATTAATGTAATGACACCAGGTTTATCTTAATTAGTGTTTTCGAGTATTTTTTCCCATTCTTTTACTTTTAAGCTATTTTTTAAGAAGAGGGGGAGGGTCCCTCTTTTCTTGTATTTCGGACACAGTGGCCCGGTGGCCTCAGCTTCCTTATGGGCTCACAAAAGGGTAAGACTTTTTCATTTGTTCAGCTTTTCCTCGTGTTTGATGGCTGTGCCGTGCTTCCCAGCTGCCCAGACCCTCGGCTCAGTGATGCCTGTGGCCGTTTTCAGTCCACCACTTCAGGATGGTGCTGAGCGGGAAGTGAGCAGGACAGTCTTCCTGGTATGGTATGGAAGGAGGGACCAGAGACAGCGCAGGAGGAGAAGACGGGAGCAGCTGGGCGGCTTGGAGTCTGGAGGGGAGGTCTAGGATACCGTGTGTCTTTCTCATCTCTGCCGGATGACGTGAGATTCTGAAGAAGAGCGTAATGAAAGCTGCAGTGATTTTTAACAGGATCATACTGAATTCTCACGTGTTCTGTGCCAAGAGACACGTGTCTCTGTTTCTGTTCCTGGAGCCAAAGGATCCTCTGGGATCCGCTGTCTTTCCCTTGAAACAAGCTCCTAAAGAACCAAGACCTGCCCATGTGTCCCGCAGAAAGCTGTACAGCACAGCCTGCGGCCTGCCCCTTCTGCAGAGGCCGTCCTTCAGAGGCCGGCCGGGTCCTGTCTCTGCCATTTCCAGAAGCCCGCTGATTTCCCACTGCCCTCCGTGTACGCTCTCAACCTCTGCGGCCGGCGTCCAGGGCCATCCCCACAGTGACCCGCCCACCTTCTCAGCCCCTTCCTCCCACAGAACCCCATGTCCAGCCACACCCATCATTCTCTCACCACTCACCAGGCTTCTCATAATCGCTTGCCTTTGCTGACTCCATTTTACCCGAAGTGAACACTTTTCTCAAGGCCTTTCCACCCTCGGAGGTCTGCCCTTTCTCCCAGCCCCCGTGCGGTGTCCCCTGGCCTGAAGCCTTCCGCACACACCTGGCACAGAGGTTCCACCTGTGTGTGCACCGGAGGGAGCTGCCTGGGGCAATTCAAGTTGAAAGTGAGCCGCTCCCCAGGAATGTGACTTCCTTGGAGGGCTCTGGGCAGGCACATAATTGGGCTCAATAGCTCTTCAATAAAAGAAATGGAAAGTGGAAATTTTTTTATTGGTGGTTTCTATGGCAGACAAAGAGAAATTTAGCCTCTGAATGGATAAGTAAGTACATATGAAAAGGGATTTTTTTTAATATATAAAGGATAACTGGGCTTGAAAACAGAATGATATGTAACAGGGGATGCAGAGGCCTAGATCAAACCTTGCCTTGATCTCAAATACTGGCTAACTGAAAAAAAATCAGAGAAAGCTTTTGTTTGCTGTCTATCTTGGGACCCCCTAGGAAAGGCTCACCGTGGGTTGAGATGACCTGGTCCACTCTTCTGCCTGTTCCTTTAAGAATTCACCAACAGAAAGTGAGGAGTAGCCCAGCTCTTTCTTGTTGTAACATCACGATTCGCTTCCAAAACCGTGCAGCACCCTCCGGGCTCGCAGCGCTGAGCGTGCTGGTGAGCCGAGAGCGGCGGCTCAGGGTCTCTTCTCTCCCCGCCCCCGCCCCGTGCCTCCTGCCGACCTCCTGCTGCCCCCGCCCTGGAGCAGTGCCGACCGCGCCCCCGCAGAATGTGCAGGTGGAAGCCGTGAACTCCACCACCATCCAATTCCTGTGGAACCCTCCGCCTCAGCAGTTCATCAACGGCATCAACCAGGGATACAAGGTACGCCTGGGGCCACAGCCAGGGAGGGGGCCGTCTCGGCGCCGGCGCGGTCGTATGATCAGGGAGGGGCCCCGCACCTCGTTTCGTGAGGAACCCACGGCATCCATTACAGACATGTTGACCTTGGCGGGGTCTCCTTTCATCCGCAGTCTTATCACCAGCCATACTGACTCATAAACTCTAATTACTGGTCGTCGAGAGGATGGTTGTTGGGAATTCCCTGCTGGTCCACGGGTTAGCGCTCTGTACTTTCACTGCCAAGGGTGCAGGTTCAATCCCTGGGTGGGGAACTAAGAGCCCGCACAGCCAAAAAAAAAAAAAAAAACCAGAAAAGGCTGGTTCCGCTAGGACTGAGCAACGCTATGAGAAGGCCATCCATTTAAAATGACCGGTGGGAGACCCGGCCTGGCAGGTTGAAATCAAACGCGTACCAAATGCTTCCTTCCAGAAGGGGGTCTCTCTGAGGAGCGCAGACTCGGAACAGAGGGCACGGGGCACAGCTGAGTGAGGTTTCTACCAAGTAATGATGAATAGGTGCCCCCTCACTGCTTCAGGACAAGTTCTGTGGGTGGAACCGAGACCTGCTGGCTCGGGGACCCTACCTGAACTGAGCAGACACAAAACGCGCTCCTGCCTGCCCTGTGCCGGGTCTGAGCACCAGCCTCTGACCTTCAGAGCTGTGCCTGCATGCAGCTTCCAGAAGCACAGCTCTGCTTTCCTTTTGGATAAGCATCTCCTGGCTGGGGCAGGGAGCCCGCCTTCATTTCATCTATAGTGTGATGTGTCCACGTATCTTGTGCAGGAGCAGGTCAACTCAGGGGTTCCACCTAGTTTGCTTAAAAACTTGATAATTTCAGATTCAGAGAGTGTTATTTCCTCAGAACGCAGTTCACTCCCCACCCCCGCCATTTGGAGTCAACTTATTAAAACACTTGTTTTTCACTAGAAAGACAGGCATAGTTGGAAATTTGTCCTGTCTTTTCTTTTCTCCCAGAGGTAGCTACAGACAGAAGTTTCTTTGAAATCACATTGATCAGTGAAGATCTTTCTGGCAAGACCAGGGCGTTCATTCAGTGGCTTGGTTGTCACCTTACTCTACATAAACATGCTCCTTGTCCTGTGGTGTGTCAATTTTCAGACCTAGTTAGTGCTAGAAATGTTTGATGTCAGAGGAATTAAAAGTCACATTCATACAGTAATGTGCCAAAACATTAAAATAACTTCCTTTGGAATGTGTATATATACTGTATTTCTGGTGACTCAGGTGGTAAAGAATCTGCCTGCAATGCAGGAGACTCGGGTTTGATCCCTGGGTCAGGAAGATCCCCAGAGAAGGAAATGGCAACCCACTCCAGTGTTCTTGCCTGGGAAGTCCCATGGACAGAGGAACCTGAAGGGCCATAGTCCATGGGGTCGCAAAGAGTCAGACATGACTGAGCAACTAACACTTCGATTTTCATAATCAGTCTCCCCAAATCCATTTTTAGAAAACCGGCATGAGATAAATTATAAATAATTAACACTGTTCCCATTGAACTTAGGACTTCTTTTTGAGTCAGAGTAGGTGCCCATCCAGAAAAATATTTGTATTGATGTTTCATTGTACTGATCCATTCAAATAACAGGTAATGTCATCTTTACTTCTTAATGTTAAATATATGTATGTTCTGCAACAAGTTTAAGTGAAGAGAAAGTGAAAGTTTGAGAAGTGTCTTTTTTCCCAATGTGAGTTACAGTAGATATTCTATATACACGTGTATAAAATGCATATAGGAATATACACGTGCTCAGTTGCTCAGTCACGTCCAGCTCTTTGTGACCCCGGGGACTGTAGCTCGACAGGCTCTTCTGTCCGTGGGATTCTCCGGGCAGGAATGCTGGAGTGCATTGTCCTGTCCTTCTCCAGGGGATCTTCCCGACCGGGGATCACGTCTCCTGCCTGTCTCACATTGGCAGGCGGAGTCTTCACCGCTGCGCCACCTGGGAAGCCCATAAATATACATATTTGTACTCAAGTAGTCTGTGAGATATCTTTTAAAATCCATATTTTTCAGCGAGATTATAAAATGTAGACTATAGTAAATTTCTTGATCATGATTTTGCATTCTTCGAAGACATATTATCACAAAATAAAATTTTGGTGCAGATTTGAGGCTGAAAGCATGAAATTAAACCTCGTTTTCACCCTGTTCCATCCCAGCTTCTGGCTTGGCCAGGTGACGTCCCCGAAGCTGTCACTGTCGTCACCATTGCCCCAGACTTCCACGGAGTCCACCACGGGTACATCACCAACCTGAAGAAGTTTACTGCTTACTTCACGTCCGTTCTGTGCTTCACCACCCCCGGGGACGGGCCCCCGAGCACGCCGCAGCTCATACGGACGCATGAAGACAGTGAGTCCCCTCTCCAAGGGTCTCCTCAAGACCCCTTAGTCATCAAAGAGGCTTGGGCCACTGTCCTGTCCAGCTTAGCTTCGTGTATCTATGGGGTGCGGGTGACCCTAGAGAAATAAGCTGGGAGCTGACCAGAGGGATCTCAACGGCTCAGTTAAGACTCATAGTCGGAGCCGTCTAGGCATTCGGGACCACGGAAGGACTTCCCGTGGGGCTGTGGCTCGAGTGGTTTCAAAGCTCTGTCTGGAGGTTTTGTGGTGATGGACTAGAGACCAAGGTGATGCAGTCTGGGGAGAAGGCGGACAATCATGAGAGCCTGTGCCCCGGACGCGGGGCTAGCACAGGGGAGACGCAGAGGCGTGTTACAGAGGGCCAGGGCTGGCGGGGCCCAGGGCCGGGGTGGGCAGAAGGGACTCTCCAGGATGACTCTGCAAAGTGCGGCTCGGGTGACGGGGCGGCGGTGACGGCCGTGACCAGAATGTGAAGGCAGGTCCAGGGCTGGGACGCGGGGCGCAGTCGGGGCCCACGCACGTCGAGGCAGCAGCGGGCCTGAAGAAGCAGATTTGGGAGTCCAGCACTTAGCGACTGTGACCGTGTTCTCCCAGGAAAGGCTGGGGCTGTAACGGAAGCGTGCAGTCTCACCACAGACGGAAATGCTTAAAATCAGTGCTACCTCGGGGCGTCTGAGTATGAGGCCCTTGGCAGTTAAACCACCTAAGTGGGTGCAGTCGCTTTGGGATCAGGGGGCTTCAGAGAAGCAGGAGGCTGGCTGGGCCCTGGCCCCGCCGTGTACGAGGAGGCTGGTTGGAGCCTGTGTGCAGAGGGGCAAGCAGGGGGCCTCGGGGTGGGGGGGCTCTGGAAGAGGAGGAGCTCTGCTTGCTGGAAGGCCCCTTCTCCACTGCCCTGAAGGAAACACAGCTGACTCCTTTATGACTGCAGGCGAGTGGGAAGGCAAGCCCCCCACCCCCAGTTGAGGGAGGCGGCGGTGAATTCTCGGAGCGCCTCAGGCACCCCTCGCAGCTCTTCATCATGTGGGCATTTTCTTCCATTTCATTATTGAGAGAAGAGCCCAGGGCAGCATCTCAGCTCCAGCCACAGCAGGTCCAACTGGACACTGGGTGTTACTTTCCAGAGGACACTTACTAAAAATAACAAGTGCCAAAAGCAGGGAACTTCTTCAGACAAATGAGAGAAGACTCCCGGCTGAACTCTTGACTTAAAAAGCTCTATTGTTGCCAGTTAGACAGACACAGTGGACGTGCGATTGAGCAAACCCCAGGAGACAGTGCAGGTCAGGGGAGCCTGGCAAGTTGCAGTCCATGGGGTCACCAAGAGTCGGCACGACTGAGCGACTGAACACCAACAAAGACAGACTCGATCTACGAGGAAACATCTCACCACGCTGGGCGGCCAGGGCGCAGGGCCTTCAGGGCCCCAGGCCCACCGTCAGGAAGAAGGAGAAACGTCACCGTGCTGGGCAGCCAGGGCGCAGGGCCTTTAGGGCCCCAGGCCCACCGTCAGGAAGAAGGAGAAACGTCACCGTGCTGGGCGGCCAGGGAGCAGGGCCTTCAGGGCCCCAGGCCCACCGTCAGGAAGAAGGAGAAACGTCACCGTGCTGGGCAGCCAGGGCGCAGGGCCTTCAGGGCCCCAGGCCCAGCGTCAGTAAGAAGGAGAAACGAGAAGTTTCTTGAGAGTTGAGAAGAGTAGCAGTGACATCATCTTTTTAGAATTTTCTAACTGAACCACCATTTTTTGATAGACAGGGAGCCTGTCAGTCCTACCTAGAAAGACAGAGCATCCTCGTGGGCATGGACGGTCTCCCTGAGAGGTGGGAGGTGGGCTGCCGTTGGCCTTCCCAGGTGGCGCTAGTGGTAAAGAGCCGGCCTGCCAAAGGAGACCTAAGAGATGCGGGTTCAATCCCTGGGTTAGGAAGATCCCCTGGGGGAGGGCATGGGCACCCACTCCAATATTCTTGCCTGAAGAATCCCATGGACAGAGGAGCCTGACGGGCTATGGTCCACGGGGTCACACAGAGTCAGACATGACTGAGCGACTGAGCACGCACAGGGCTGCTGTCAGCTCTGGGGGTGCAGCCTTTAAAAGAGGACCTGGGGCTCTGCGTGCCAGCGAAATGGCCCCCATCACCCCATACTGACGACGCAGATGGCGCCCTGGTCAGTTCTGCACACACAGCGGGCCTCCTTCTCCAAAGCTCTGATGAAATAAGAACTGTGGGGAGGGGGCGGGGGGGGGCAGCGCAGCAGAGAGGAAACAGAATATAAATTTCAGCCGAGACGCTGCCAGCTGGTTCCAGCAGAGCTAGAGGACAAGCATATTTGGGCAGGAATCCAGGAAGCAGAAACACTGAGAACATAAAAGGAGCAAAAAGCTTTCTTCGCTATTCTATCGATCGAAAAAAAGAACAAGTCAGTTCAAAAATCCGTCAGAGTGTCCTTCTGGAATCTTAGAATTGGAGGAGGACGAGACGGTCTTGACAGCCATCCTGCTTTACGGTGTTCCACACTCAGAGAGTGAAATTTGTCAGAGTGTGTGAGCTTATCCATAAAGAGTCTTTTGAAAGTTTCGCCCAGATGAGTGAATTTGCTGAGGCTGTTATCATTTTTTTTTTTTTTTAAATCACGAGGTGTGTTCAGAGGCTTTGTCCAAGTACCAACTGGGTACCAGGTGTGGGATTCGCCTTAAAATCCTGCTGTCTCTACAGGGTTGACAGTGGGCAGAACAGGGCTGAGGCCGGTTAGCTGGAATCCTTGAGCTCGGCTCCAGGATGGACACCAGGGACCCTTGACTTCATGCTCTCCTGTTCTAGGCTGAAGAAACCATGTTTTGTTATTGTGAGAAAGCTCTCTGTGTGCCCTTGCCCAGAGGTGTCCACGGGAGGCCAGTGGGAACCTGGTTCCCCACCCAGCAAGGAGCACACTTGTCTCCCCTCTGAATCTGCCTTTGCTCCTCCCTTTCCTCCCCCTAACGTTCCCCTGCGCTTCTCCTGCAAAAGGGCAGAGGGGTGCATGTCGGGGGTGCCACCGCAGAGAGGCACGCGGAGCAGGGCTGGTGACCTGCGGGTGCAAGGGGTGCCGCCAGGCGCCCCACGAGGCCCGGCTCGGGACTTGGGACGCAAGGGACCTCCACTCTCTTCCTCTCCCCCCGCCTCACCAGCCCCCGCCCCGTCTGACCACTGCGCCTCCTCTCCAGGGTCTCCTTTCCCACCTGCCCCCCCGCCACGCGGCACAGAGGGGACCTAACCAGCACGTGTGACCCGTCACTGTGGGCACAGTCACCTGTCACCTCTTCCCACCTCCTGGGGAGGCGGCCCCGAGGGCACCGGGTGTGGGGGCGCTGGAGTGCTCAGCCTGGAGGAGCTGGAGCAGGCGGTGGGCTCAGAGCCCCCTGGTGGCCCCCGCAGTCCCTCCAGGGCAGGCAGGAGACCCGGGTGCTGGACCCAGCTCCAGGCTGGCCCCTGCGCATCCCTGCTCTGAGCCGGCGTGGAATTCTACAGCCGGAGAACCGGGGCAGGGTCAGAGCGGACTCCTGACGACCCTCTGGGTCTGAGAGTCCGGACCTGTTTAGCTCACGTGCTGGCCTTTCAGGCCTCTTCTCTCTGGCGCTTTGCAAACCGACAGTAAGCTCAGCTTAGAAACGACTCCATGTTCTGATGGCGTGATAACTGACAGCTACTGACAACAGCAGCCCGTCAGTCAGCGTTCTTGTGAGGCCGGGGACGTGCTAACCGCTTCCGTGTTTTATTACATGTTTTTCTCACAATTACCTTGCAGCGTGAGTTACTTTTATTTTCCCTGTTTCGCAGATGAGCAAACTAAGGCTTAGCCACTCTAAGGACCACAGAGCCGGCCAGCAGGGACCAGGCTTCGGCCCAGCCAAGCCCAGCATTGAAGCAACTGCAGCTCTGCTGCGCTGCCCTCCTGCCTTAGGAGGAGGCTACTGTCAGGGAAATTCAAGGGAAACATGCAATTTTTGCTGGAAATTTCTCACGCCTGCCCTGCCCCTGGGCTCCCTGGGGAGAGTAAGTGCAGGTCACAGCCTGGATCAGGCTGGCAGGCATCGGCCAGCGACCAGGCATGGCCGGCCCGGCCTCCTGGCCAGGGCTCCTGGCTGCGGCCCCACACGAGACAGACACACAACACGGATGCAGGGGCGTCAGGGACGCTGGAGTAAGCAGTAGCCTGCGGGGTCCAACCGCCCGATTGTTCAACTAGATCCGATGAGGAGAAAGAGCAGGGACTGCGTCCGCATCTCCCACTGCCGGTCTCTGCAGTTCTCAACGAGGCCGGGGTGAGGCCGACAGAAATCACTCATGTGACCGTAGCCCAGTCCCTCTAACATCTCAGACCCTGTGCTTCTGGGTTTTCTCTGGCTTTTCCTGAGGGCTCTGACCGGCAGGCTTGGTCCCGGCTCCCGCCTCCTTCCACAGACAGACGTTCCCCACCAATCCGTCTGGAGAGAATCGGGCTGCATGCTAACAGATGTCTCTGGTTCTCATTTCCAGAACCGGGAGCCGTGGGCCACCTGAGTTTCACTGAGATTCTGGACACGTCTCTCAAGGTCAGCTGGCAGGAGCCCCTGGAGAAAAACGGCATCATTACAGGTAAGGGTCTCTGTGGTCAGAAAAGGCAAAACAAGTCTGCCCCACACAGAGGGACAGACACAGCTCCAGGCGCCACAGCTGGCAGCGCCCGGGTGCCCAGGGCCTGCAGGGTGACTGTCACAGGGCCAAGGTGGGGGGAAGACCTGTCCCGGGGCCTCGCCTCGTGTGGGCGCCTCCTGGCTGGGCTGCAGCCTCCCAGCGTGCCGGCTCGGTCTCCTGGGCGTGTTCAACATGCCCCTGACATGCCCAGGAGACTCGTGCTCCGGGTGTGTCCTCTCACCACTATTTCTCTTCCGTAATCTTGTGGCCGTGGAGGGAGTTGACAGCTGAGATCACGGCAGTGTTACAGCTGAGGAGGCTGGGGCTCGGGTGGGCAGGGAGAGCTGAACACAGGCACCGTGATGGGGTGGCCCTGCCCCCGCCTTCCCCCACCCCCTGGCCCCACCCCAGAGAGCGGCCAGGCCACGCCTGTCCCCTGCCCCGATGCCAGGCCACCCGGGGGGCACTGCAAGTGAGGGGCGTCCAGGGAGCAGGGCCCCAGGCTGCGCGTCGGCCGCCTCCTTCTCCTGCAGTGCCGTCTCAGGGGAACGGCTCACTTTGGTAGGACTTTTAATGATTTCATTTTGTAGAAGAGGTTTTTGAAGAACCTTCCAGATTATAGGGCTGAATTTCCATTTAAATCGCATCATCCACACGCAGCACAGGGGTTGGCCCAGGCTCCCCGCCCAGGGCCGGGGCTTCGCTCCACGTGTTCCCGGGGCCTGTGCCGCTGGCCAGGGGAAGGCCGGGCGATTCCGCTTCCTCAGTGGTTAGGTGCAGACAGCTTATAAGTATTATATCCCGGCAACTGAACAGCCGTTTCAAAGACGAAGATGCGTTCATTGAAAGAAGAATGTCTGCATTTCCCTCCTAAGTAACCAGTTAGCTCCCAGTGGGATGTGTGCGCCACGGGCACTGCCCAGCTTCTCCAGCTTGGAATCCGATGGGCCCCGCCCGCCTCCCGAATTTCCTGCCCCACGTGGTGTTCACACGGTTCCATGTCCTTATCTCTGTAACCGCCGGGAACGCAGCAGAGACAGGGTGCATTCGAAGGCTCACAGCATGCTCTGATCCCGGGATTGTGACTGGCTCCAGCCGCAGGTTCACACGGGGCCTCAGACACAGCCCCCCACACACAGCCCGGGGTCTGTCCCTATGCTGAGCTCCCCGCTTCTCTCCTGTTGCTCAGGAAGGTGCCCTCTGCTCACCTCACCCAACCAGACCCCCTACAGGGGGAGTGCTCCGATCCGGGAGGCGCCACTAGGGGCACCGTTGAGCCAATGCCGCCTCTGACCCCCTTAAATAAATGCATGAATCTAGATCTGCCCTCAAGAAGCTGTGAATGATGTTAAGTCCAGGAAAGGGGGACAGTCCCTACGGAAATCAGACCTCCAAAGCCCAGTCTGCTCACACTCTGAGGCCTCTGGGCAGAGGACGCAGTGCCGCATGTGTAGGGAAGACACCTGGAAGGAATGAGACCAAGTGGCGGGGGTGGTGTGGCAGAGAAGGGCGGTCACCCAGAGGAATCCAGCTTCCTGGGGCTTTAAGCTGCACAAAGGGAGGAAATCAGACGACCAGCAAGAGGGAAGCAAACTCAGAAGCACTGAAAGCCGAGCAGCGGCCCCCACGTGGAGGGAGTCCTTCCAGCTCAGCCCTGTGGGGACACCTGTGGCCCGAATCAGAGTGAGTGAGAGCTGCAGTTGCCACGGACTTCAGGGGGCCGGGGCGCCACGGGGCAGGCAGACGTTTCGCCTTCATCGGCTCAGCCCTGAGGATCCACAGAAAGGGGGTACGTTTCAAAAACCTGGCCAGCACGCCTCAGTGGACAGACTCCACTGGAAGGTCTCCCACTGACAGTCGCACCCTCGGCCCTTCCCAGGCCTCCCAGCAACCGCCCGCCTCTCCCTTCCAGTGTCCAGCCTTGTGGGAAACCCACGGGCATCACCCCCCCGAGTGGTGCCCACCTCCCCAGGCTGGGCACCCGCAGCCAACACTCCTGATTGATGACCATCAATTCCTGCAGCTAATAGGGCTTAATGAACCCAATTTCGTGTTTTATTAAACAAACACTTGCAGTCACCAGCAACAGCTACTGTTTGTCATGGAACTCGGCCTTCGCAGCTCGCGCTGTTCAGAGCCGGCCACCCTGCCCTGGGCTGGAAGCAGGTGTGCAGTGGCAGCTCCGAGGGTCAGAGCTTCAGGCAGACGCTCCGCTCCAACCATGCCTCCCTCGGGGGCACGTTGTTCCTCCTGGTCTGTTCTCTGCCTCACCTCTCCCCTCAACTCCGTAAGATGAGCTGCAGGTAGAGGGGGGCCTTCCCAGAGGCCAGACCCCGGCTTCAGTGTCCCCACAGTCACCCCCCAGGACCCCTGCCCTCTGTGGGACCCTCCCTGCCCTGGATGCTCCACTTGGACATGCAGGGCAGCACCCCCAGACGGACTTGGTTTCCCGTGGGGCACGCCAGCCACACCCCAAAGGCCTTTTACAGGCTGAAGGGAGAGAATCCCACCAAGTACAGCAAAAGAAAACCGTGTTTGTGTTTGTGGGCAAACCTGGCCTCCGAAAGCCCCTTTCAGGAAGCGTCTACAGGGCACCAGCCACCATCCCTCCCAAGCCATCCCGTCAATGCCCGTCAGAGAAGCTGCTGAGCAGATGGCACCACAACATCCAGTCTTGCGCACGGGCCGCTCTGTGGCCCAGACACCCGTAGGAGACTGGGTGCTGGGAGCTCCCCTGAAGCGCCCAGAAGGAGCCAGCGGGAGATGGCAGGGGCGCGGGGCGCCCAGCGAACTCCGCCCGCGCTGCCCCTGTACAGGCAGCATTCCCCACGGTCCCCCCCAAACGCTGATTTATGAGCAGGAAGACACGGATAGACAGCTCACGATTGGATGCACTGCTCTCTCGTGGAGAATGAACTTCAGCTCAACAGGGAATCGTTTCTGAAGCCCCACTGGTCATTAGTCTCAGTTAGGCAGCATTTGGAGCAGGTAGGGCACACCCTGGGAAGGGGGCTCTCTCTTCCCTCCTCCCGCACCGGGCCCCGAGGAGCACTCCGGCCAAGCCTGCCTGCAGGGGCCTTGCCCACCACGTGCCCACGCTCCATGCCTCTGTGCGGAGCATCCAGGCCCGCTGCTGTCGCTGGCCTTTGCCGCGTCCTTTCCCGAGCGTGTGAGGGCCTTCCGTTGTGCGCTTGGCTTCATTTGCATCCACAACGGCCGCCCACCAGACTGTTGCCGTGCCATGGAGCCCTGCTCATCCTCTTCTGCTGAGGGTGCTGGAAGCGCTGTGTTTGGACTCCAGGTTGCCATGCAGAACAAGATGCTATATTTTAGTAAAGCTTGATGAAGAACAGCTTTTAAACAAAGAGAACTGTCTGGCGGACAAGGTGGTGATGTTAACGGCACGCGTGAGAACACGAGTGTGTAACAGCACCCTTCTCGTCCGGTGCGTGCGGGGCCAACTCGAGCCTCTCAGAGTGGAGGTCCCTCGGACAACCCCCAGTCCTCCTGGGTGCAGCAGGGTTCCCCAGAGCCGGCGGGCTGGGAGGGCGCTCCCTGGGAGGGTGAGGAGCTGCGGCCTTGGTCCCCTCCTCCGTGAGGCGGGGGCAGTGATGCTGCAGCCTCAGAGCTCCGTCCGAGGCTGAGTGAATTCACGCGCGTGGGGCACTCAGGACATCACAGGTCATGGACACGGCGTGTGTGAAGTCACCGGTCCTCACTGCCCTGCCGGGTGGTCTGGTTTTCACTGTACACTTAGTCCCAAAAGTCTGACTCAGCAAAAAAAAAAGAACGGATGGATTTTAGAGCCTTGGGGTGTTCCTGCCTCTGAGGGTGAGGGAGGGCAGGTCAGGGTGGGAAGCCGGGAGGAGCCTCTCAGGTCTGGGGTGAGCACCGTCCTCTGTGCGCAGAACGACGGGGAGGGGAGGGGCCCGGGAGGCAGCCGAGTCCGCGGTTCGGTTCACGTGGGCCCGCGGTGGGGACCCCGCGGCCGGAAGTGCAGCTCAGGGAAGCGGGGGCTGCCGTGTGCGGCAGGGCCCCCCTGTCCTCCACGGCCTGCTGCCCCGCCCCCGCCCCCCGCAAGGGCCGCGCCCCACGCCCACCCCCACACCCCCGCCCGCGGAGGCCGCCAGGCTGCGGGGCAGCTGACGGGCAGAGGCTTCTAGCGTTATTTTTTTCTCCAAAGTCCTGAAGTCCCAAGACTCTCCTCTAAATTCTTGTTTACCTGCAAGTGCAAGTCTCTCGCTCGATTTATTGCTTCATCAGAGTGAGAAGGAGCACAAAGAGCCTCCCAGCACTTCTCTCTCCACGCTCTCGGCCGGGAGGACAGAAGAACAGCGCTCTCAGCACTTCGCCCCGGCCCGGGGCCCTCCATCAGCGCCTCCCTCGTCGGGGGTGGGGGGGGGGGCGCTCCGAAGTGTTCTCTGATCACAGAACACACCCCCGCAAGGCAGCGACTCAGGGCTGCCTGGGTCTTTTTTCTCTGAGCCCCGGATCGCGATGGGACCCAAGGCTGAATGAATTGTGATCCTGAGGCCCCGACGGATGAACTTGAGCACGGGTGGGGGGGACCTGGTGTCACGCTAGGAAAACAGGCTCAAGGGGGAAGGAGGGCTGGGAGCAACGCAAGTGGTCGGGGGAGAAACTTTACCGCAAAAAGCGCTTTATCAGTCATTTTATAAGGGAAGAGCGGCAGCGTTTCCACAAATTAGTTGCAAGCCAGGAGCAAGCCTCTGATTTAGGGCGCTGGGTGATGAAAATATGGGTTTATAAAAATGGAAATGCGGATGAAGCGCGTGCATCATCTGACGAGGGAAGGCTGCACAGAGGACAGCAGACCAGCCCTCCTCCGTCAGCCCCTCCGTCCTCCCCCGGCCCCTCATCCTCCCCCAGGCACCCCATCCCTCCTCCCCCAGCCCCACTCCGTCCTCCCCGGGTCCCTCCCCCTGCTCCCCCAGCCCCTCTCTGTCCTCCCCAGCCCCTCCCCCTCCTCCCCCAGCCCCTCCTCCATCCTCCCCAAGGCCCCCCTCCATCCTGCCCCGGGACGGAGTTTGCCAAGACCCCAGCCCCATCCTGCTGCCCCCTGTGGCTGGGGTCTCGTCCCCATGGGCCCTGGACTGGCAGCCCCGCTGGGCTCCCCACTGTTCTCAGAGCCCCGCAAAGACCAGGGGGCGCCCACCTCCGCCCCAGCTCCCCGAACCCCAGAACTGACCCTGTGCCCCGCCTGCCTTCCAGGCTACCAGGTCTCCTGGGAGGTGTATGGGCAGAGCACCTCGAGGCTCACGCTCACCCTCAACAGCTCGACGCACGAGTACAAGATCCAGGGGCTGTCCTCTCTCACCACCTACACCATCGACGTGGCAGCTGTCACCGCCGCGGGCGCCGGTGTGCCCACCTCGTCCACCATCTCCTCCGGGGTGCCCCCAGGTCAGTACGCTCGCGCCCCAGTTTCCCCGCAGCCATGTCCCCTGGGCCTCGCTCTTGCTCTGAGTTGGTGGGCATCTTCGTGCAGAAGTCACTGGGGGCCTTTGAAAGAGGGGTGTCAGCCCTGGCATCGGATGGTCGGGGTCAGTGAATTATTGCAGTTAAGACTAAGAAGCACAAAAGTATCCTCTCAGCTATCAGGGAAAGTGTGGGTCTGTGAGGAGGAGAAGGTGGGGAGGAAGCGGGCAGACGGGGTTCAGTGAAGGTCAGGGAGCGCGTCCGCCCCCGGCGGGGCCCAGTGACCCCACTCTCCGTGGGGCCTTTCTGGAAGTCAGATCATCTCCCTAAACGTTCACACTCATTCCAGCCTCAGAAATTGCACTCAACTGTTTCTCTCCAAGGTTTACATTTAAAATGAAAGCGTTTTTCCCAGGAATTCACCAACACACAGATGTGAGAAAACATTGTGGGGCCATCGATTCAGTTCTGTAGCTAAATCGGAGACCTTGTGCTCTCCAGAAGCCGTCCGGTCGCCTCCTTTGGGTCTCTAAGAAAAGCAGGACAGCCCCCGAGAGTGAAGCCAGTGGTCATCCCTGCAGCCCTCTCCTCGGGGAGCCAGGAGCCTGGGGTCCCGTGGCAGGCTGTCCGTTCCCTGACGCACAGCCACCACCATCCACTCTCTCGGGCAGGGCTTCTCACACTGTCCTGTGCATCCATCTCGACCCCCGCCCCGAGTCTGTGCTGGGCCCACTGCCACGTGGCCACCCCCTGGATGTGAGCAAGGCTGCAGAGCCTGCCCCAGGACGCACTCCAGGTGGCGCCCACGCTGCTGGCCAGGGCCCACACTTGAGCCGATCAGATGTCTTCTCTAAGGCATTTACGTAGAGTCGGACACGACTGAGCGACTTCGCTTTCACTTTTCACTTTCATGCATTGGAGAAGGAAATGGCAACCCACTCCAGCGTTCTTGCTGGAGAATCCCAGGGACCGGGGAGCCTGGTGGCTGCCGTCTATGGGGTCGCGCAGAGTCGGACACCACTGAAGTGACTTAGCGTAGCAAGGCATTTACGTAAGACACGTGTCCTTTCTTAAGAAGGAAGTCTTTGGCTTCCAGAGAGGTTCATGTATTCCACACACATAGCAGCTCCCAGAGCACACATTCAAAACGTGGTTAGGACCTTAGTAACTGGTGACAATGAGGTGGCGATGATGCCATGTGATTTAATTCGTTAGAACCGGCTAATGGACAGTGGCCAGGGTAACACGGAGCATCCCTGAGCGACCAGCTTGTTCCCTGGATGGTTTGGACATCGTCCACCCGGGGCCAAGTGGCCAGCTGGCCTCACCTCTGAGCGGCCTCAGCCCCAGCATGACTGTGAGCAGCAGTACCCCGGATGCAGAGAAGGGCTGCGGGAGTTGGGCCCGGCCACGCTGAGTGGGCCTGATACCCTGGCTGGGGGCAGGCCGGGGGCTGCTGTTGCTTCCCTGATGGTCAGGTCCCCAGGACCCAGGGGTCTATCCTGGGACACACCAAGAAAACGCACATGATGACCATCACTCTGGGCTGCAATCTGTTTGTGGTGCTCGAAGTTTACATCCATTCGTGACTGGAGAACCAGCTAAAGAACCCAGAGAGCTGACAGATATACAGAATCACCTGTCCTTCGATTTAAATAGTCTTCTCTTCAAGTTCATTAAACGTGAGGTGGAAAGGACCCTTGAGGGCCCAGCAATGTGCTGTGTGCCAGCCCTGAACCATGACCAGAGTGGTCCTTTTGCCCCCGTGCGAGACCTGGTCTTAAACACCCCAGAGACAGTGAGTCCAGAAGTCGTCCCTTGGACACGGCGCGTCTGGGAGCCTTTCCTGACACTGGTGTCACGTCTTTCTTGCCTTCGTCACATCCCGCGGTCTTCCTCGAGCGTTTTTCAGTTGCCCAGTAATGTCAGAGCTCTCACTATGAACCCACAGCATCTCACTTTCTAGTGGGACAGGCTCCCGGGGGCGGGCCAGGGGGATCAACCTGCAGAAGGGCCTCTGTTCAAGGAGGAGGCTTAGCCACAGGTGGCCGCAGACGAGGGGCCACACGCAGAGCCCACCTGCCCTTGTTCAGTTGCCAGAGCAACAGAGCCCAGGCAGAGTGGGGCGAGTTCTGCACTTTCACCTGAGTCCGGTTGTCTTGGAAACCAGAGCCAAGAAGCCCACGGCTTGGGACCCGCACACCTCCCGCTTCAAGCTGCCCGGAGCTACTCGGGGTGCATGCCCCCTCCCCGTCCTCTTTCAAAGGCACCAGGGCATTGTCAGAAGGGAGACTCAGCCCTTTGGTTCTTCTAGGAGCCTCGGAGGAAACACTGTGTTTCTCGCTCTGGCAGTTGTGAAAATCAACCCTGTCTCCGTGTGAAGGCGTGTTGGAAGTGGTTGCTGCTGACGTGACCTTTCCTGAGCTGTGGCAGGATTTAAATCTCCACCTTCCCTCTCTCCTCTGTGTCCAGAACTTCCTGGTGCTCCATCCAATCTGGTCATTTCCAACATTAGCCCTCGCTCGGCCACGCTCCAATTCCGACCAGGGTACGATGGGAAGACAGCCATCTCCAGGTGGATCGTGCAGGGACAGGTATGGTCACCCTGAAGCGGAGAGCTGCAGTCCCCGTAGAGTGACGCAGGGCCTGGAGGTGACAGGCAGCTCAGTGATGCCTTCGCAGGATAGATGACCCCTGGCTGGGGCGGCCTTGGATGCTTTGGGGGGCAGTGGCGTTTGGAGGAGGAGAAACGGAGACTGGAGTGGCTGGGGCGCTCGGGGCAGACGTGGGAGCAAGCGGGGACACAGGGTGTCAGACTGGACTCTTACAGGATAACGGAGGAAAGGCTGGCGGGGGCGCACGTGGGAGTCATGGTTCGGTTCAGTTCAGGCGCTCAGTCATGTGAGTCGTGTAACTGTGGGACCCCATGGACTGCAGCACGCCAGGCTTGCTGGTTCATCACCAACTCCTGGAGCTTGCTCAAACTCATGTCCATCGAGTTGGTGATGCCATCCAACCATTTCATCCTCTGTCGTCCCCTTCTCCTCCTGCCTTCAATCTCTCCCAGCATCAGGGTCTTTTCCAGTGAGTCAGTTCTTTGCGTCAGGTGGCCAAAGTATTGGAGCTTCAGCTTCAGCATCAGTCCTTCCAATGAATATTCAGGACTGATTTCCTTTAGGATGGACTGGTTTGATCTCCTTGCAGTCCAAGGGACTTTTAAGAGTCTTCTCTAACACCACAGTTCAAAAGCATCAGTTCAGCTTTCTTTGTAGTCCAGCTCTCACATCCATGCACAGCCACTGGGAAACCATGACTGATGGACAGGGAGGCCTGGGGTGCTGCAGTCCATGGGGCCGCAAAGAGTCGGACACGACTAAGCAACTGAACTGAACTGAATGGAAAAAGCTTTGATTATACTGACCTTTGTAGGCAAAGTAATGTCTTTGCTTTTTAATATGCTGTCTAGGTTGGTCATAGCTTTTCTTCCAAGGAGCAAGCGTCTTTTAATTTCATGGCTACAGTCACCATCTGCAGTGATTTTGGAGCCCAGGAAAATAAACTCTCTCTCTGTTTCCATTGTTTCCCCATCTATGTCCCATGAAGTGATGGGACCAGATGCCATGATCTTCATTTTTTGAACGTTGCGTTTTAAGCGCGCTTTTTCACTTCCCTCTTTCACTGTCATCAAGAAGCTCTTTAGTTGCTCTTCACTGTCTGCCATAAAGGTGGTGCCATCTGCATATCTGAGGGTATTGATATTTCTCCCGGCAGTCTTGATTCCAGCTTGTGCTTCATGCAGCCAAGCATCTCACATGATGTCCTTTGCATATAAGTTAAATAGGCATGGTGACAATATACAGCCTTGATGTACTCCTTTCCCAATTTGAAACCAGTCCATTGTCCCATGTCCAGTTCTAACTGTTGTTGCTTGACCTGTACACAGGTTTCTCAGGAAGCAGGTCGGGGGGTCAGGTACTCCCATCTCTTGAAGAATTTTCCACATTTTGTTGTGACAGTGTGCCTTCCACACAGTCAAAGACTTTGGCATAGTCAATAAAGCAGAAGTAGATGTTTTTCTGGAACTCTCTTGCTTTTTCTGTGATCCAGCGGATGTCGACAATTCTTCTGCCTTTTCTAAATCCAGCTTGAACATCTGGAAATTCTCGGTTCATGTACTGTTGAAGCCTCGCTTTGAGAATTTTGAGCATTACTTTGCTAGCGTGTGAGATGAGTGCAATTGTGCGATAGTTTGAACTTTCTTTGGCATTGCCTTTCTTTGGGATTGGAATGAAAACTGACCTTTTCCAGTCCAAGAGGCAGTGATCAAGACTGTTATCAAGACAGTGATCAAAACGGTTATCCGAGGAGGTCTTCCAAATAGCTGGGAAAAGAAGAGAAGCAAAGGCAAAGGAGAAATGGAAAGATACACCCATCTGAATGCAGAGTTCCAAGGAATGGCAAGGAGAGGTAAGAAAGCCTTCTTCAGTGATCAATGCAAAGAAACAGAGGAAAACAACAGAATGAGAAAGACTAGAGATTTCCTCAAGAAAATTAGAGATACCAAGGGAACATTTCATGCAAAGATGGGCTCAATAAAGGACAGAAATGGTATGGAGCTAACAGAAGCAGAAGATATTAAGAAGAGGTGACAAGAATATACAGTTGAACTATAGTAGAACTATACAAAAAAGATCTTCATGACCAGGATAACCACAACGGTGTGATCACTCACCTAGAGCCTGACATCCTGGAATGCGAAGTCAAGTGGGCCTTAAGAAGCATCACTACGAACAAAGCTAGTGGAGGTGCTGGAATCCCAGTCGAGCTATTTCAGCTCCTAAAAGATGATGCTGTGAAAGTGCTGCACTCGGTATGCCAGCAAGTTTGTAAAGCTCAGCAGTGGTTTGGTATAGGTTCCACCAATTTGATGGTGTCATTGGTTGCGATTTTTCCTTTAATTCTGTATCACAATGAGCAACAGAACGGACTAAGACGGTTGTTTGGTACAGTCTGAATGGATGAACCTGCGTTTACTCAACAGTGTTTATAGCATGTGTTTATCTCCAGGCCCTAGTCTGGCATGAGGAACGCAGCGGTGAGCAGAAACAGACGCCATTTGTGCACTCAGGGAGGAAGGTTCTGTCTCAGGGGAAGGACTTTCAGGTTGCTGGGAAAGGAACAGGAACTTTCTCTGTGGGGGACAGATGGCTGGAGTGCGAGGTGTAGGGAGGAGCTGGGGGAAGGTCATGGGGAGCCCGGGGGTCCTTCTTAGGAGGACTTTGCACGTGACTGAGAGCACGATAGCAAGAGAGCAGGACCCACAGGGCTCATGCGCCAGGGGGAGGGTCCCACCGGCCTCCATGGATCCCACCTGCCTCGAGACACCTTGTTCCACCCAGAGCAGAGCAAGCTGACGCCAAGCCGCATTCCGAGAGCGTAAGTTTCCAGACCCTTAACGTCAGCAGTAAGACCCTGGTGGTTTTCATGACTATGCTTGTGCTCTGTTGCAAGACAATTTGATCCTAGAAACTTGGCCATAAATCAGGGCATGGATTCATCTATGTCTTCAAAACTTTCATTAACCAACAGTTTCTGGAAGCCTCTGCAGGATCCTGACAGTGGGCCAGCTAGTTGGAACCGATCGATCAGTGTGGCTGGAACAATTAATTACTTAGGAAAGGATCACTGAAAAAATACATCCCCGGGAAATGAAAACCGAAACAATAAAAGCAAGCTTGAAAATGCATCAACGAAAATAAAGGAGGAAAACCATGGTCCCTCCTGGAAAGCAGAGGAACAGAGTCGGCCAGACAGAGCCAGGCACGCGCTCCAAGGAGCACAGAAGCCAGGAGCCCGTCCTTACTGTTCCTGGACAGCAGTACCACCAGGCACAAAGGGCAGATGCTGTTCAGGGTGGGCGTCAGGCCAGGCTGGGCGGCGGGAGTGGAGATGCACCTCTGCTGGCTCTGCTCGAGACCTGCGTCCTGCGCCCCCGGAGCCAGCCCTGGGAGCGGCCTGCTCCTGCTGCCGGGGCCCGCTCGCCAGGACGGTCACGGGCTCCGGGTCAGGGAGGGGTCCTTCTTCTGTCCATGGAGAGAAGGTGATGGGTGAGCACATGGCACCTCTCTGCACATAAAGTGCATGCACGTTATGCTTCTTTCTACAACGGACCTATTAATACTTGTGTTTTTAGTATAAAACATTCTCAGCGTGCCCAGACGGAACGTGCTCGCACACACCCTTCACCCACACTCACCTCTTCTGTTCTCTACATTCATCTGGTTCCTCTTTCTGTTATCGCTGGAGCAGTATTTTGTTTGTTTTTTTTTTTTTCAATTAAAAAAATTTAGTAAAGTATCATTGATTTACAATATATATTCCTTTCAGCTGTACACTATTTTTGCAGATTATACTCCATTTAAAGTTATTATGAGATATTGTCTGCATTCACTGTGCTGTGTCTCGTGCTTCAGTCGCTCAGTCGTGTCCGACTCTCTGCGACCCCGTGGACCTCAGCACGCCAGGCCTCCCTGCCCTTCACCATCTCCCCGAGTTTCCTCACACTCATGTGCATTGAATCGGTGATGCCATCCAAGCATCTCATCCTCTGTCGCCCCCTTCTCCTCCTGCCCTCAATCTCTCCCAGCATCAGGGTCTCTTCCAGTGAGTTGGCTTTTCACATTAGGTGGCCAAAGTGATTTTTTCAGATTATACTCCATTTAAAGTTATTACAAGATATGGGCTGTATTCACTGTGCTGTACAGTAAATCCTTTATCTTACTTATTTCATGCCTGCTACTCTGCTCCTCTTCTTTTAAATTGATGTGCAGTAGCTGTACAATATTACATAAGTTACAGGCGCACAATATAGTGATTTGTGATTTTTAAAGGCGATACTCCACTTACAGTTATTATAAAACATGGCTCCATTCCCCGTGGGGTGGGCAGCTTGTGCTCCTGTCCAGAAGCTCTGGGAGACCACCATCTCCCCGCTCCCCTCGCTTGTCCAGGCTATTGGCAGCGCCCACTGCTGAGGTCCTGGGACGAGCCAGGCATCATTATCCCCAGCTCCAAGAGTCCCCACGTTCGTTTCTCCACCTGCAGAGCCAGCGGTGGAGGGGCAGGTCCTTCTCAGGCTGCCACTGTCTCTTTCGTCTCTCTCCCTGACCCACTCTCCCGCCTCTCTCTTGCATTTTCAGGGTCGATTAGACCCACCCAGATAATCCAGGATAATCTCCCTATTTCAAGGCTCTTAACCTTAGTCACATCTGCAGAGTCCCTCTATGTGGGGTGACCTGCCTGCAGGCCCCAGGGTTCAGGGCGTGGACCTCCGGGTTAGGGGAGACGCTTGCAGGGGGCCTTCTTCCACCTAAAGGCTGCTCTCAGACTTTCGCACACTCCTTCTGTGTTTATGCGGCTGAGTCTCGGCTCCATCCCTAGGAATGGGATTTCGGGACCAACAGGGAGTGTAAACTTTCTAGACGTTACCAAAGCTTTCTGCTGCAGGTCATACATGTTGCATTTCTGTCAACTATGTATAGAATTTTTTGCCATGCGAAAAAAAATTGAAGTTTAATTTATCAATCTTTTCTTGCAAGCATTTGAACGTAGAGGCCTTAGATAGAACAGCTTTCCTCATTCTCAGATCATAAAGGAATTCATCCAGTTTTTACCACCACTTCTGTGATTTCATGTTTGCATTTAGGTCTCCATCCATTTGGAATTTGTTCTTTTATATGAATGATATGAATCCATATTTTATGATTTTGCAAGCAGCTGTGTAATTGTCTCAAAGCTGTCTATTAAGAAGTCCATTTTTCCCCCCTCCTCATTTGTAGCATTAAATTCCCATGAGCACGTGGGTCTGTTTCTGAAATCTTTATTCTGTTCTATTAGTCTGGCTGTTCATGAAGTAGCTGCACATTGTTTAATTAGCAAGACTTCAAAATGTGTTTCAGTGTGTGGTGAGGTCTTCACCACCCCCACCATCACACACACGCAGGCGCGCGCACACGCCCGCACACTGCCTGACTTAGGTGGCGTTTTTCTCACCTTCCTCACGTCTCGTGACGTCGAGTCTTTCCATCCACGAACACAGCATGTCTTTCCACCATACGTCTGTTTTCATCGGGTGTTTCCTTCTTAGGAAAAGCACTGGGCTCTCTCTTCTTACCTTCACTCTGCTCCTCAAAAGGCAGGGCAGCTGGGGGGAAATCAGTGTGCCCCGAAAGCCATGATAGGAAGAATGTGGACTTTGTACCAGCCGCCCTGGCCCCCTTTTCCTGCCCCCTTTCCCAGCTCCGGGGTCCTGGGCATGTTTAACTCCTGTGCCAGCTTCAGGGTGCTCACCTATAAACAGGGTCAGCAGTGCCATCGCAAGGCCGGCATGAGGATTAATGGGCGTCTGTGCACTTTGACTTTTCACTTTCATGCATTGGAGAAGGAAATGGCAACCCACTCCAGTGTTCTTGCCTGGAGAATCCCAGGGACGGGGGAGCCTGGTGGGCTGCCGTCTCTGGGGTCGCACAGAGTCGGACACAACAGAAGCAACTTAGCAGCAGCAGCAGTGCATCTGAAATGGCTTTTTCTGACTGTTGCTGGCCTGTAGGATCACAGTTGATTTTGGAATTTTATTTTTTTAATTTAATGAACTCTCATGTGTTCTTGGGCTTCCCTGGTAGCTCAGCTGGTGAAGAATCGTCCTGCAATGCAGGAGATCCCGGTTCGATTCCTGGGTGGGTTAGAAAGATCCCCTGGAAAAGGAATAGGCTACCCACCCCAGTATTCGTGGGCTTTCCTGATGGCTCAGATGGTAAAGAATCTGCCTGCAACGCAGGAGCTGTGGGTTTGATCCCTGGGTCAGGAAGATCCCCTGGAGGACGATATGGCAACCCACTCCAGTATTCTTGCCTGGAGAACTCCGTGGACAGAGGAGGCTGACGGGCTACAGTCCATGGGGTCGCAGAGAGTCAGACGTGACTGAGCGACAAAACAAATGTGTTCTGAGCGCTTTTCCACATTCACTCATTTAATCCTCGTACTGACTGTGAGGAGTCACTGTGACCCCTTCCTGCAGACAAGACCAGAGGGACTGAATCGCACAGCTCAGCCCAGGAACGGAGGCGGCCCGAGCTGCCTGGCCCCCGGTGCTGACCTGAGGCTACGGCTGTGTCCTAGCCCAGCCCAGCATTAGGGCCTCACGACCCAAAGCTCCCAGAATCTCTCGTTAGTTTGTTAATTCTTCGGTCGTTTCTGTAAAGAAGTCACGTCACCTGCTACCACTGACAGTTTTATTTCTTCCTTTGAAACCTTCATATCCTTTCTTTCTGTTTTTTGTTTCTTTTTATTTATTGTTCTCAATGGACGGTCTGGATCCCCCGTATCATATTGAATCACAGCAGTGATAGAACAACCTTTGTTTTATTACTAACTTTAAAGAAATTCGGTTAAGGTTTTATTATCAAGCCTGACATTTACAACATTTATGGTTGGTTTTGTGGGGAATTTTTGGTATTTTGTTTTTACAGCTAGCTTATATTGGGTTAAGACAATTCTTTTCTAATCCTGCTTTGCTAGGAGTTGCTTTGGGGAATTTTGGGATTAAAAAAAAAATCATAAAGAAGTGTAATTTTGTCAAACTGTGTCTTGCATCTATCAAGTTGTTCGTGTTTTTTCATCTTTTGTCTGTTGGAAAGATGATTTAGGTTGATGTTCTAATGTTCGCCAGTCCCAGTGTTTCTGAGATGAACACAATTTGATGTTTATAGTGTTTGATTCAATTTGGGTTTAAGATTTTTGTGTCCATGTTCATAAGTGAACTTGGCCTTTTCTGGCTGTTGGTCTGGCTCTGAAAATCGAGCTTACTTTCTCACCAGTTTTCATAAATAATGTTGTGATTGCTCTGAAGGGGGAGGTGAGAGGCAGGGGTGCTGACACCCCGACCTCGCCAGCACAGACAGGAACCTGGAGATCATCTTCCTAAGATTCCTGGGGTTCTCCATCCCAGCTGTGCATTAGCGGGTGGGCAGATTTTAGCACCCAGACCCCCCCCCCAACACACACACACACAAATCAGTTCATGAGCATCTCCAGGCCTGAGGTCCAGGCACCTTCCCATTTGTACATGAACAAGATGATGTAGGTCCCCCGGGAGACACAGCAGGTTAAGAGCTACCATGTCTCCTGCTCGGGTCCTGTCTTGGGGGCCCCTGCGCGGGGCCTGGAGGGGCTGTGTCAGTGATCTAGCCTCTTCTCAGGTCTCTGCCTGGAGGTTCTGAGGCTCTGGTTCCCTGAGGAGGACGATCCGGGCAGGCTCCCTGCCGCTTCCCCAGGCTGCACCCAGCATCTCAGAGCAGCCCCAGCAGGGCAGGTCCACAGCTCAGAGTGCTCACCGCCAGCTCACCATCAGCCTGTAGCCACTTCTTAAAAGTTTGGCACTGCCCTGAATTCATGTTTACCTTTCACCTTGAAAATATTTCAAAACTGCATAAAAGTTGCTAGAATACCACAAAGAAACAGCCCTCCACCCACCCAAACTCTCCATCTGAGTCTTGTCAGTTGTGCCTAAATGTCCTCGGTGGCAACAAGCCCCAGCCCAGGGCCACGCGCCACGCCTGGCTGCCCTGTCCGTCCTTCCCAGTCACCTGTACTAGTTCCTTGGTCGTTCCTTGACTTTCTTGACTTTGACATTGTCAAAGATCACAGGCCATTCATTTCCTAGAATATCGCTCAATTTGGATCCATGTATTTCTTCACGATTAGACCCAGATTATGCACCTTTGGTCAGAATGTCACCACAGCGGTGCTGACGCTTTGCACTGCACCCTGCTGTGCGTAGTGGGACGTGAAAGGCCCGTCTCTGGTGGAGCTGGTTTTGCTCACCTGATTCTCTCCCCTGCACAATGAGTGAGTATTCTGTGGGAGATGCTTCCAGATTGTGTGAAAACCTCATTCTCCGTTCCACTCACCTCCTAGAGAATCATTCCCTGATTAGGTCTTGTAGAATTAATTAGTATAATGAGGCACCCAATTGTGACCTTTCTAATTCAATCGTTTCTTCTACATTTATTGACTGGACTTTTATTGTTTTGCTTTTTTTTTTAAGCTTTCTCATCTCACTTGTTTGTTTACCTCAGTGTGGACTCATGGGTTCCTATTTTACATGACAGATTATAATCCGTTTCGATCATTACTTTGTCAGTGCGGGAGGCCCTCCCTCCAGCTGGCTTCTGTGTCCTTTTCACAAGTTGCGGTTATTCCAAGGCCCTCCTTACTTTTTGGCACGAGATGTTCTAGCTCATCTCACTCCTTCCTCTTCTTTCTCAGCCATTTCTCTGAGGAACTTTGGATCTTTTCTGCAGAAAGTGGTATTTAGAAACCAAGACCTGGGCGCTGGATGTGCTCACGGCTCCTGGGGTGTCACTTCTCCGAGACCCTACTCACAGGTCTGCCCCCGGGTCTGTGTGTCTGTCTACATAAGCTGAGACGCACTGGCTCACAGCAGCACCTCCAAATACAGTTCAGTGTGTGTGTGTGTGTGTGTGTGTGTGTGTGCGCGCGCACATGTGAGTGTTAGTAGCTCAGTTGTGTTCAACTCTTTGCCACCCCATGGACTGTAGCCCGCCAGGCTCCTCTGTCCATGGGATTCTCCAAGCAAGAATACTGGAGCAGGCAGCCGTTCCCTTCTCCAGGGGCTCTTCCCGACCCAGGGATGAAGCCTCCCACATTGCAGGCGGATTCCTTGTGGTCTGAGCCACCAGGGATGCACGCAGTTCAGCACCACCCTTCACTCATCCACTCCCACACTGCCGCCAGCCTGACTTTTCCCCCGGTGCTCTCATTCTATTTACTTTCTTGCTGAATCCCCCGTGTGTGGCCAATCCTCTGAGATGACCACCCTGCTTGGACACTTTCTCTGCCCACCTTCCTGACTGGGCTCCTTTGCGCTATGCTTCTGGAAGGAAGAGTGAAGGCGGCCCTGAAACCTTTGCAAACTTAAGCTATCAAAATCTAAAGTTAGCCGTTATCTCTCTCTTCCTCCCAGTGATACAAGATTCTAAAATTCTTAATTCCAGTGGAGTCATACTTGTGCCCAGCATTTCAGTCCCACCTTCTTTCCTGTATCTCCAAAGGCTGTGATGCCTATTGGCATCTTTTCCCACAGTCAGCGCTTGCTTAGATTTCACGGCCAGTGTGCCCGCTGCCTCACTTCCCACTCTGTTGGCCTCCAGGCACATACCTTTCTCCCCCGTACGCTCAGCTGTGCATTGCTCATGTGTCTCTTACACTCTGTCCAGCTCTGCTCTGGCTCTCAGATGGGAGGTTATCTGTCTGCCGAATCTTCAGAACTGGAAGTCCCTCCAAAATAGTTTGTCTAAAATATTTTAATATTAACTCAGCAAGTCTGAAAATTCTGGTAGTACAGACGGTTGGAACTTCAAAAGCAGAAAGGAAATGTTGTCCCTTGAAACTCGTTATCCAAACCATTTGTGTTTCAATGTTCCTAGCGAGTAAATGTTCATCTATAAAAAGAAACTTGGATCCAACCCACAGGGGTAAGGATTACAGACTTTTCCTGGCCAAGAGGAGACTGGAGGATAAGTGTTGACATTTCATCACTTGGTGCCTGGGGCGCCCTGAGCCACCCCCGTCCTAGAGCTGACACACACTCGGCCTCTGTGATGCCCCTCCTGCCTGGCGGACGAGACAGCACGCTCCTCAATCCTCTGCACCGTCTCCATCAGCAGACGGCCACGGGTGTGTGCTGTGCTCATCCATCCTGTTGATTGAATTAGTCAGAACTGGTTTTCATTCATATACTAAGTTATCCCAAGAAAATCTCACAATGGTGTGGCAAAGGTTAGCGTGGATGTCCACTTTGGGGCAAACGAATCCTACATTTATTTATGAACTGCTCCTAAGTAGCCTCGAAGGCATGTTACAGCAGGGGGTCCATTCAAAACTCAATGAAGGGGGCTTCCCTGGTGGCTCAGGGGTAAAGAATCCGCCTGCCAATGCAGGAGACATGGGTTTGATCCCTGATCCGGGAAGATCCCACATGCTGCGGAGCAGCCAAGCCTGTGGGCCAAGCCCATGCTCTAGAGTACATGCCCTACAACGAGAGAAGCCACCACAGCGCAAAGTTCACGCACCACATCTAGAGAGTAGCCGCACTCGCCAGAACTAGAGAAAGCCGTGCAGCAGCGAAGACCCAGCACAGTGGGGAAAAAAAATAATAGTAAGGAAGGAATAGGCATCTCTTTAAGGTCTTGGAAGGCCCTTCGTTGCTAGGCTGGTGTTCAGTTATCTCAGACTGAAGGCAGAATGCACTCTGACCCACCCCGCTCATCTGCTAATACACACGTGGCCCCGTCCGGGGAGTGAACAGACCCGCAGCCTCTGAGACCTTTTGAGAGGCCCCATCACCCCTCTCCTGTATCAGAACCGCCTTCCTGGCCGTCATCACCTTCCACATATCACCCTCCGACTCACCCCGGGTGAGGGGCCTCGGACAAGGCCCCCGAGGACACATGGTGTGCAGAACGACACTGTTGGTGATGCAGAGGCTGTCAACACAGGCTTCGGGACCAGAGAGGCTGGGCCTGGAGCCCCCGCTCCGCCCTCCCGGCTGGGCGGCTCTCGGTGAGTCGTCTGCTCAGGTGCTTTCGCAGCAGAGCAGGACTGACAGCAGCCATCTCGCGGGCTGCTGGAGCGTCGGGATGTGTGGGCATGTTTGCATATCCTGGAAGTGCATGGCTCCGTGTTCTGTGGACACGAGACTTTACGAGCAGAGTCTCCTCTGAGAAGCCCGTCAGTGCCTCAGGGCAGGGGGAGCCCGTGTCCACGTCACACTGCCCCCCAGGAAGCCTCGGTGCACCCCCGCCATTCCTCTGAGAATGTCTGGGCACATTCCTTGGCCCAGGCAGGCTCCACACTTCCTAAACTCAGCATACTGGGGCCCTGGAGACCATGAGTGGGGTATATGAAGCCTTCTGAAACATTCCACACCTCATTCCCTTCGCATGGATGTGGGTCAAGCCCAGGCAGCTGCTCTCTGCACTCACCCGGCTGCTCATCTGAGAAGCGGTCAGCGCCTCCTGCCCTGTGCCTGGCCACGGGCTGGGATCCCCGGAGTAATGAGACTCAGGGGCAGGTGGGCCACTTAGCGATTCATCGCGTGGAAGACAGGGGGGTGATTTATAGAGGCTTGCTCAGGGTGCTGGCTGAGGAAGGAGGCCTGAGTCCACTCAGGTGGCTGTGGAGGTCCACAGAGGGGGTGGCATCTTGGCCCACCCCACAGGGACCATGGCCGCTGGCCAGGGAGGGCAGAGGGCAGCCGGGCAGCCTCTGGGAGCAAGGACCAGGCTACGCCAATCGCTTCATGATGGGACAGCCTCTGCTCTTCTTCCTCTGATCCATATCTTTGCAGAAGTTTCTTTTGAATTCTGACCGTTTTTTAAGTGTGCCGAGAAGGTTGCGTCCTTGGGGTTGTTGCCGGTGAACTGTGAAATCAAAGACCCTCATCATTGGGGTCATCATCAAGGGGGAGGAGCCCCCTTGAAAGGCCCTGAAATAAGCTGATGCCCAGATGTGGGTTAATAAAATTGTAAACAGCCGTTTTCCCAGGTAACTCTGGCCCTGTAATGCTTCACTTAATTAGTAACCTTTGACTGGAAAGTGAGCACAGCCTCTCTCCCCACATTTTCACGGCACACCAGGAGAGGAGAGACTGCAGACGGCACGTGTTTTCCCTGCTCCCGCGCCCGCCTGCCCACCCGCCCAGAGCCCCTGCACCCACCCCCCATCACAGCCGTGGGCTGAGCTCTAATAGCCAGAGTCACCCCAGCTGCTCCCAAGCCTGCTCTGAGCATGGCTTTCTGCCATGAAGATGCTGGTGGTAGCGCCTGGGTGCAGATAAAAACTGTTTCCATCGGAAAGAGGAAAGAAAAAAAAAAGCTCACTTAGTGTGTATTTGTGCATAATAGTAGCCGTTTTCTCAACGGAACGGTTTCAGGGAGCGTTATATGCTCATAAAACACAGCATGGCCTCTGAGTGCTGGTCTCGGTAACTAAAGAGGAGCTGGGGTGGAGGGCCGGTGCCCAGGGCCCCCGGGCAGGGTGCCCGCAGAGGCCCGAGGCAGTCGGTGGGGCACAGGGCTGGCCGGTGGAGACGCACCTTCCTCCCGCAGAGAAGGTGGGGGGGTGGAAGGAGGCTCTGTCTCCCCCTACCAGCCCCCCAAGGTGGATCCAGGCTTTGTTTCCTCTCCTGATGGCCGACACGCTTCCCCAGAGAAAGCTAGACGAGTCCTGTGGCCTCGGGGGCTTGGCTACCTCAGGATAACGCTGGGAGAAGGACACCGCGTTGAGAGCCTCCATGCCGGCTTGTATGTACTGAGCACTTAATAAACACAAGCAGATGAGAAAACTGTGCAAGTCAAGGCAAGTGTTTGGACTCAAAGAGAGCAGCCTGCGGCAGCGTGGCTCCAAGGAACGACTGTCCTTGCCCTGGGAGTGCTCCCGGGATGGGCTGTGCAGAGTGCACAGCTCGGCCCGGAAAGTACTGTCGTCAAGCCAGCTGCCAGGCCAGCCCAGGCCCACCTGCCCACCTGAGGGCAGCGTCCTGCTGACGCTCGGCTCGGGAGGTGCTGGACTTCCGTGGTCTCCGGTCAGAGACCCGAGGTGGCCCGCGTCCCCCGCGGGAGAGGAGGGGTGCTGGTCGGGAGGAACAGCTCCCGCGGCCAGAAGCCGGCCCGGCTTGAGTCAGCTGAGCGTCCAGAGCGTCCAGGAGCTCGTGGAGGAGTCTATTCACATGGAACCAGGACCAGGCCACATCCGGCCGCTCCCGGTGCCCGCCCCCAGGAGACTGTCCATCCTTTGCCTGTGTATCCATCCACCTGGCTGCCTGCCACCTCCCACGGCGTGTTCTGTCTCTGGCAGGATCACAGGTCAGATGTCCTTCGTCTCATCCCCTCGAGCTCTGGAGTTGGGGATTTCTAATCGCTGATTTTATCTCCTCCTTCCCTCGTCATGGGTGGTGTCAGTGCTGTCTGTGGCCCTCCCGACAAGGGGCTGTCAACGTTTCAGTTGTCTAAGCCTTCACTGTGGTGGAGTCTCTTTCTCATAATAGGAAGGGAAAGAGCAGCATTTTTCCTGAGCGGTCTGTCACGTGTGCATACGAGGGCTGTCATCACTGACGGCTCCTTCAGGAGTAGCTCGGCCATCAGGTAGAGTTGCCGAGATGGGGACAGCTCGGTGCCGGTGTGACGCCTCTGCCCGAGCGCGTGCGTGCCGCGGGGATGGGTGGCAATGGCGTGCACACGCGGGTATTTCACAGTGTTTATTGTTTGCTTGATTGTCCATAATAACACCCTTGTGAGGACTTTCCTCTTATTCCTCGACTTGTGTGGGAAGACTGCACAAGATGAGTGGTTTGAAGTGGCTTTTTGTTCGTTACGTCTATCAGGTGCTTTTAGTTCCTATTACGGGACTTTTTAACATACCACAGGAGGAGGAGACACTGCAGCCTAAGGGGCAACTCAAGCACGACCGAGGGAAGCGCTTTACGACAAACGTCACTTTCAAGAAACAGAGGTCAACGTCCGTATAAATCACCCCTGTCAAACTGAATTAAGTTTTACGGGAGTTATGTTTTCCTGTTCTTTTTGAGAACCGCTCAGATTCTTTCATCCTGATTCTCTTGTTGGGATTTTAGATTTGCCTATATGTTTCATTTTTCCCGTCATTAGGTTTTCTATTTGCTTCTTCCAGTCATCCATTCATCCAGCAAACACGTATTGAGCCCCTCCTGTCACATTGGTCTCCAGACTCATGCCACATGCTAGATTACAAAGACGGAAAGCTTTCAGTCCCCACCTCTAGAAACCCACAACTGGGGGAGGGGGTAGGAGGAATGATTGAGATGTAATAATAAAATGAGGCTTGTGAGAACTGTTATGAAAAAAAAAAAACCATTGCCAAGACAGCCTTGGAAAGAAAATGGGTAACAGAGTGGGATAATCAAGGAGGGCTCCACGTAGGAGGTGAACTTATTGTAGTTTGATGGGGAGCAGGACACTCCAAGCAGAGAAAATAGCAGAGTGACAGGCGCATGGCCCCCAGTTGTTTTAAAATGGAAATTTTATTCTTATTTGGGTAGAGTGAAGCCAGGGGTCAGGAGATGTCTGCCTGGAAAGATCGTTTGTTACTCAAGTTCCCGAGAGGAGGGGGCACGCGATGCCAGGCAGGGCCGCACGGGGAGACCCCAGGGCGGCTGGAGGCAGAGGGAGGGCGGACCAGAGACCTCACTGTGGACCAGAGACCTCACTGAGGTTTCTGTGGGAGGAGTGGACAAGGCGGGGTGGGCAGCTGAGGACTGGTTGGTCTGGATCTTTCCCACAGGCTCCAGGGCACAGGGCCCGTCCCCATTGCGTGCAACCTGCCCAGGGTGGAGAGGACAGGTGGATGGTGGCCCAGAGGCTGGGAGCCGGTGGAGGAGGGGTGGGCGGTGGGCTCTGGGTTGGCTGGTTTGCACAGGGAGGTGTGCTCGCGGCTGAGCTGTTTACTGTCTTTAGGACCCAGCTGCCCGGGGAGGGGCGGTCCCTGCAGGGTCGCAAGGCCCCAGTGTCCGGGTCTTCGGGTCTTCGATACAGAGCGAGAGCTGTGGCTGGTACATGCGGGGA
Organism: Bos indicus; assembly: GCF_029378745.1. Lineage (NCBI taxonomy): Eukaryota > Metazoa > Chordata > Mammalia > Artiodactyla > Bovidae > Bos > Bos indicus. Next base: position 40,635,602 of record NC_091784.1, on the reverse strand, counting down.
AGGCTGAGCCGCAGCGTGGTTGGGCGGCTGGGCTTGAGCAGGCAGTGATGGGAGCAGGCACCGGAGGGGAGGAGGGAGCCGATGTGAGGCCTGCAAGGCCTTGCTGAGAGGGCTGTGCTCCTGAGAACCTGAGTTTCCCGGTCTCTGAGCTCGAGCCAGGGTGTCCCAGCACTTTGCATGCTTCCCCTGTCAGCGTCTCCCGGTGGGCCTTCGGGGCTGTCCTGTGGTCGCCACTCCAAGGCCAGGTTCCCGCATCACATGAGCAGGAGGCGCGGCTTCTCGGGTTCCTACCCCTTTCCCAGCCCCTCAGACTCCCACCCCACCGCACTTCATCAGTGATGGCGCCCAACCCTCGCCGGCATCTCGGGGTCTTAGCAAGTGGTACGACACCGCGCAGGGTGCATGGAGATGCGGGCAGTCCTGTTTGCCCTAGAGAGGGGGTGTGTAAGTGAGAGAAGCGACGGACACAGAACCATCCCCCCAACGCTCGTGGAGGACGGTGGGAAGCCAGCTTCACGTGAGGGCTGAGTGGGAGCTGGGTGCCCGGCTCCCTTGGTAGCTCCAGGGAGACGCAGAGGAAAGGGCTGAAGCTGGTCCCACACCTCCCTCCCCACCCCGAGTCGTAGAGCAGCTCTTGGGTGGGGGGCTCAGGCCACACACAGTGGGTCTACAGACTCAAGGAAGGCAGGCCCCCAGGGGCCCCCAGTGCAGGGACAGTCCTGGGTCCAGAGTGGCTTCCAGGAGAAGCCTCTTCTTGGGACGGGGGGACTTTATGGAAAACTGGTTCCTAGGAGGATATTTCAGAGGGAGTGTGAATAAAGTGGTAGAAACTCCAGCACCCGGGGGAAGTAAGAGAAGGGAGGCTGGGCAGCGGAGAAGGCCCTGGGCCATCCATGGGACCAGGGCAGTGAGCCGGGCTGGAATCTGCGGTCGCCAGGGCTGTTCACTGGTGCGGGGGCTGGGGACAAAGCCCTGAGCCTCTGGAACGGTCACATCACAATCCTCCTGCTTCTGAAGACAGAAAGAATATGAAATAGCTAAAAAGTAAATGAATCACCAACTGTCAGGAGGAAGCCAGCCTAGGGCTGCTTCCCAGCAGGAACCTCGGCACAAGCTGGTGTCAGGCAGTGCGGGGTGGGCGGGGGAGCTCATTAGGGTCGCAGGCTGCCCAGACGCTTCGGGAACTGGCCTTGAGTCCCTTCCAGGTCTGAGTCCCGCCCTGGTCGTGCTGCAGCGGGGCGGCCCATCTGACCCCACCTCCTCCATGCCCCCAGCTGCCCCTCTGGGCAGCTGGGTGTGGGGACGCCGCTCAGACCACAGGCTGCTGGACAGGCAGGTTTTCCTGCTGACTCCGGGGTTCAGCTCAGCAGGCTTCCATGGCATGGATTCTGGAGCTTTCTCTCTCCTCCACTCTGCAAAAGAACAGGGTCCCCTCCTCCTCTCCCCTCCCTGCCCACAGCTCAGCTCCACGTGCCCCCTCTCCACTCGCCGTCCCCTTGTGGATGAGGTTAATGCCTCTCCTCTGAGTGGCCATTGATCCCCGGCCCCTGGGATGCTGAGCTCATCAGGGCCGCGGGTGGCGGGGACACCAGAGGTTCTGCCCGGCGGGCTGGTTTCCACCTGACTTCTCAGAGGCAGGGGCTTCCCAGGGCAGGCAACTTGGCAACCCTGATGAAAAACCCACTCAGCAGGGGTGGAGGGTCTGGGACCCCAGGCATTCAAAGGGCAGGCGGGTCTGAAGGAGCCCCGCCTCCGGGGTCGTGGGTGCCAAGTGCCTGCCGGGGTTGGGGACAGCAGCCCAGAGCCCTACCCAGAGGATGCAGGAGGCCACGACTCCTGGGGCTGCAGCACAGGACGCAGGGCTCCCTGTGGATGCTCACGGCTGCCCCCCGCTGAGCAGCATTTGAGATGTATGGCATCTCTGCTCTCGTCCTAAGTATTGCAAAGTGCTGTTTGTTAGCTTTAAAAGAAAAAGAAGCAAAAAAAAAAAAAAAAATTGTCAAAACCCCAGTTCCCCGTTGAGCTCTGATTGTTTTATCTATCATTAGTGAGCGCTGGTTGCTTCTAGAACGCTCCTTCCTGACGGTCTTGGAATCTAAGCGGAGAGCCTGAGGAGCCCAGCAGGAAACACAGGCCTTGGCTCCTGGCAGAGAAGTGCCCCCTCTCTTTACTCCACGTGTAAACCGCTTGTTTCGGAATCTCGACCCCCCACCCCTGAGGTCTGGAGCCAGTTACGTTCTCCGATCGTTACTTTTGGAGCTCAGCGCTAGGCAGCCCGTCTCAACGCTGATTTTGAAATCGTGCACATGTGTTTGTATTAACACATTCATCCGTATGTTAATAAGCCAACCAGTCGGGCCCTGAGTTTGGGCTGGACCCCGGTGGGGGTGTTGGGGCTTTGGTGGTGAGCCAGACCCCGAACCCCCCTCAGGGGCTCGTGGGACGAGGGACAACAAGCGGGGAAGGCGCCTCGGGAAGGAGGCGGTGGCGGGTGGGGGTGGGGCACGCTCCGCTGCGGGGGGCTGGACAGGGTGGGCGGACAGTGAGGACACGGACTGTGCGGCAGGTGGCTTCTGCTGCAGCTTTGAGGCTCCGCTGCGGGGCCGGCCATGCCCACACCTGTGGCCGGGGAACGCCGCGTTCCCCGAGCGGGAGGCAGGCCAGGGCCTGTGAGTGAGCACCGCCCGAGGCCCCTCTGTCTGAAGGCTGCTGATGGCGTCTGACTCGCTCGTCAGGGTCCGGCCCAGACGCTGTCAACTGAGGTGCAAAGCTGCAGAAATCGCAGGCCTGGAGGTCCCGTGCGTCACCCTTCTGACCAGCGTCACGCCCGACGCAGCCATCTGCTCACAGCCCCCTGCCTCTCTGGGCTCCAGACTGCCCCTCGGGTGCTCTCCCCGAGCCCCGTACCACCCGCCGCTCCCTCACCCGCAAGCACTGGGAACTTTTGCCGGGCACGTGTCTGAGCGAGCCTGGGCGTGACCAGCCCTGCATCGGGCTCGCGGAAGGTGCCGGAGGGCATGGAATTAGGGCGTCGCCTTCTGTGGCCAGTTTTGGGGGCGGCGTGGTCCTGTTCACGGAGGTGTCCCTATGGCCTGGTTTCGGTCCAGATTCCAAGGACTTCATCTCGAAGGCCCGGTTTCAGTCCAGATTCTAAGGACGTCGCTGGCTTTGTGGAGAAGAGCAGAGAGCGGACGTGTTTTGGGGAGGTTCGGGTGTTGAGACTGTGTGATGCTCTCGAGTCACAACAGATGGGCTCATGGGGAGAATGGCCGACGGGTCCACGTGGCCGTGAAGCACCCACCTGAGCCCCGATGATGTGGCCTCCATTCAAATCCAGGTCTTTTTAAAAAGAGCGGTAGACAGGAGGGGAAGTGTGACTTGGATACCCCAGCCCGACACTCTTCAGAACTAAAGCCCCACAGCCAAACCGCAGCACCTCCTATGGGGTCACAGGCTAAGGCCGGGGAGACCTGGGCCCCTGAGTGCCAGGCCCTGGACCCCGGCCGCCCTCCTCCCGACGTCCCTGCCCCCCAGCCGCTCGCCGCTTCGCTGCCCCCTGAGCTCAGTACCCGCTCTGACATCCGGATCTTTTCCCCACCATGTTCTTGGCTGGTCACCGCCTTTTGCACTTTTGATGTTTTCTCATTGAGGTGAAATTTGTGGCGAACATAAAGTTGACCACGTCGAAGTGTACGGTTCACGGATTGGTGCCTCCACTCCGGCCTCCACCCCCACCTGGGCCGAGATGTTTCAAGGCTCCCGAGGCAATGCCGCACCCACCTCCCCCGCCCTGGCGCCCAGCCGTCTGCTTTCTGCTCCTGCGGGTCCACCTGTCCTGGGTATTTTATGAGATGGGATCACGCGGCGTGGGGCCTCCGGGTCTGGTTGCTCTCGGCATCACGCCTTCAAGGCCCGCCTGCAGTGCGGCATGGGTCAGCGCTCCGCCCGTTGCGTGGCCGGGCAGCGTCCGTCCTAGGGCTGCACCACTGTTTCCCTGTCGACCATCGACGGGCACTTGCGTGCTCCCCGCCGGGCTGTTGTGAGCAGAGCGTCTGTGAACGTGTGCGCGCAAAGGTTGGAGAGCCAGCTTGCGCTTCTTTGGGGTGTAGACCCAGAAGTGAGGTTGCTGGGTCGCGTGGTGGTTCTGGGTTTGCTGGAGGACCTGCTGAGCCGCTTTCATGCTGTGAATGGAGAGGGTTAGAGTTTTGTGTTTCGTTTCTCTGGGACTCGCACCGCCCGGACCCATGTTTGCTGTCCCCTTCTGGTCTTGCATGCTCCAGTCCACCAAGGTCCTTCTAAATCCTCATGCCACGCCCCCGTGACCGCCTGCCAGCTTGGTTTCTCTGCAGATGTTGCGAGCGCGTTTCCTGTGCTGTCCCTGAAGCCGTCTGTGGGGTGTCGCCTGCACGGGGCCCTGGCCAGCCCAACTCGGCACCGCCTACTTGGCCTGAGGCTCTCCATGCCCACAGCCTTCCGTCTGCAGGTGTCCCCGGGCCCCCGACCCCCCAGGCCTGCACAGGCCCAGCACCTGCCTGGACGGGGTGCAGGGACCTGCAGAGAACGCGGGGGGCTTCCCTGGCAGCTGGTGACCAGTGCCCCCCACCCGCACTGTTGCTGTCTTGTGGGGTCAGGTCCACTGGTCCACAGGGCAGGCAGCACAAGCAGGGCGGTCAGACTGGCTCGGGCAGGACTAGAAGCCGCTCGAACGAGGACGGGCACCGGGAGAGGTGTGGCTCGGGGTCAGGCCGGGTGGTCCTGGAAGGGCTGAGAGCACCACCTGGGCAGCTGACCGGATGGGAGCTCACGGACAGGGACTAAAAGCAGCAGCAGAGCATCGCGCAGGACAAGGGACAGGCGGGCTTCAGGACAGAAGGTGTTGGGTCAGCTGTGCTCCAAGGCGGGTTTTACCACCTCAGCTCGTTCCCAGGGCAGCAGCCGGGTCCCCTGCACAGGGACCTCCAGAGGCCCAGCCAGTGGTGGCGTCTTCGGCGTGCATTCGGGCAGAAGGGGTCAGGGTGGAAGCAGGAGGCGAGGCAGGGGAAACAGCTCTGGACCCTCTCTGGGGACACCCAGCCACTCGGGCCCCGTGGGGCTGGGCAGGTCTTCTCTGCCAGCTGGTCCCCTGTCCACAGGGGACCTGAAGGCAGGTCCTGTCCCAAGCTCTTGGTCTGAGTCCTCGGGGCCAGGTGTGCCCAGGCCCTGACCGAGAGCTGGTGACTGCAACCCCCAGACCCAGTGGTGGGGACAGAGGGGTCCCTGCTCAGAGGCGCAGGTCGGGGGGTCGGGGGTGTGCGCTCACGGGACTGAATGCCCCCTGCGTGAGAGGTTGGCCAGTGGGCTCAGCCCCAAATGGTCCAGCGGGTCCCAGGCCCTCCATCCTGCAGGTTGGAGCCATCGGGGACGAGGAGGAGTGGGTCACCCTCTGCGAGGAGGAGAACGAGCCGGATGCCCAGATGCTGGAGATCCCGGACCTCACGCCCTACACTCACTACCGGTGAGAGCCGCCCACCAGGGCCCTCTGTCCTCAGTGGTGAAACCCAGCTGCACGCGTGCGAGCGAGATGCTTCCAGCCGCCGTAGCAGTAAACTGAGCTTTTCCGGGCACGAGATGCTGTTGAGTGTCGTTCCCAGAGAGACTGTCCCTGCTGCCAGGCCAGCAGCATCCCTTCCACCAGCTTCGCTGGCCAGCAGGCATGGCTGGTGTATCAGGCTCCGTAGCCAAGACCCACGTGGTTGGAGATGTAGGTCTTTTTTTTTCTTTTTTCCACAGAACCCCACCTCTGGGGCTGTTAGGGTGCTGTGTGTGTGAAGAGCAGACGTCCTTGAGACACCTGCCTCACCCTCCCTGGGTCCCGGAGGCGTGGGTTTCACTAATCAAGCACTTAACGTGCCATTTAACCTTTGCCTCTTGACCCTGAAACTTATCCAGGCAGTAAATCCTTGGCCCAAACAAAGGACAGAGTGTCGGCGGCTGCTTGAGATGCCATGACTTCCCGTAAGATTGAGGAGAGAGAAAGGATTTCCAGTTATCTCGGATGCTGGGTGTGATAGCCTCACTGTTCTGCCAGGATGGATGCACTTCATGTGACCGGGGAACAGAAGACTGAGAATGACTAATTCAGGGAGTAAAAGGGGAAATTATATCTTTGTGAAGAACACCGTTTCAATATAATACCAAAGTGAGGGGTTTTGTTTTTTTTTTAAAAAAACCTAATGAGAGGTGCTATTGAACCTACGCTCATTTTAACATCCTTCCTAGTTTAGAGCAGATGAATCAAGATTCACTCGTTTTTAGGGGGAAACATTCAGCGTAAAGTGAGCTGCCGAGGCCCGTGATGTGCCATGTGAAACTGGCGCGGGGCCTTGTTTCCTCCCATTTTCCCGCGTCCCCTCCCCGCAGGTTCCGCATGAGGCAGGCGAACGTCGTCGGCGCCGGCCCCTTCAGCCAGTCCTCCCGGGTCATCCAGACGCTGCAGGCCCCCCCGGATGTGGCCCCCACCAGCATCACTGTCCGTACTGCCAGCGAGACTAGCCTGCGGCTCCGCTGGGTGGTGAGTCGGGGGCGGTGCTGGGGGGAGCCCGGAGCCTAGTCATCGCTTCCTCCTGCCTTTGTCCAGGTCAAAGCTAATCTCATCATTAAACCAAGAAGTAGCGCACCCTATAATTAGTGTTGGATCTCAAACCATCCCCAGCTGTCTTATTAATTAGTAGCGTTACCCACTGGCTTCTTGGAACCAAGACATATTCTTCAGGGAAGAAAGTCAACCATCCCACAGGCTCGACCTATAAGTCCTTAAGCTCGGTCGACACGGAAGGGGTCTGAAGTATTTGTAAGAGAGCCAGCTTGATATTGAATCAGAACATTTGCTCACAAAATTAAGCCACAATATATTAAAAGAAATTAAGTTCAGCTAAAGTTACTGACAAGGCTTCCTGTAATTAACAGAAGAAAAGGTCCAGGGAAAAGTTAAAAAGAAAAAGTCCAAGAATATTCACCCCAGAGTAGCTGTTCCATGCACTCAGCCCCATGAGACAGGCTGGTGCTTGGGGACCCTCATGGGGGGTGGTTCCGAGACGGGGGCCCACCACAGACTGTTGTCTGCTTCCAGCCACTGCCAGACTCTCAGTACAACGGGAACCCCGAGTCCGTGGGCTACAGGATTAAGTACTGGCGCCTGGACCTGCCCTCTGCGGTGCTGACCCAAGTCATCAGTGATCGGCTGGAGCGGGAGTTCACGGTCGAGGGGCTGGAGGAGTGGACCGAGTACGAGCTGCAGATGCAGGCCTTCAATGCCATCGGTGCCGGGCCCTGGAGTGCGGCCGTGCGGGGCCGGACCCGGGAGTCGGGTGAGTCGGGGCTCCGGGCCCTCCCGTGTCTCCTGGAGGAGGAGTGGGCCCAGGCTCGGTGGTATCTCACTGGCTCATCCTTACCCACCCCACACCCCCTACTGTGTCTTTCCTGAGTAATTAGGTCAACCTGCCTCAGAGCCCGTGACACTGCTTTGCATTTGATGATGGATTCTCCCAGGGGCTGGACTTGCGTTGTTGTTTTTAACTAGGGATGATTTCACCACCAGTGCTCGGAAGTAGGAGCGTACGGAGACTGACGGGATCTTTTTGACGAACGGTATTCAGGAATTCCTCCCGACAGTTGTGCGTGTGGTGTGCTGAGACACTTTCCTCTGCCCCAGGAAATAGACCCTCAAAGTCTGTTGCTTTCGCACAATGGGAGTTTCTCTTTACAGCGTAAGATGGGTGTTCCTGTTAGTGACTCCATGGGGTGATTTGAGGACCCAGGCTCTGCCGTCCTGTAGACTAGCTGCCGTCTCACACAGTGGCCAGAGGGGAGAGATGAGCAAAGGGTGGGCGCCTCTGCCTCTTGACACCTACCTGGAGACAGCTCACAACCCTTTGCTTACTGCCAGGAAGGGAGGAGAGCTTCCAGAGGTCACTCGGCAGAATGCTTATCTTCTAGGTTCCATGGCCAGACTGGTCAACAGCAGTTTGCAGCACCCTTGCTGGCCTGGTTTGAGCTTGTAGAAACACAGAAAAGAGTGTTGCTGACACTCTTTAAAGACACACAAACCAGCTCTTTCCGAAGGTCTGAAATAGTGAGGATTTCTCCTGAAAAGAAAGACCATCTCTGCTCTTCAGCTCACCCCTACCCAGGTTGCTCAGCACTTGATGTATCAGGGAACTGCTTACCCTAGACCACGTGGGCTGTTAGAAGTCGGGCTCTGAATACCTTCCTGACCTCCACCCAAGAGGGCTGAGACCAAGGTGGGAAGTCTTGGGTTAGAAGTCGGGCTCTGAATACCTTCCTGACCTCCACCCAAGAGGGCTGAGACGAAGGTGGGAAGTCTTGGGTTAGATGTCACGCTCTGAATACCTTCCTGACCTCCACCCAAGAGGGCTGAGACCAAGGTGGGAAGTCTTGGGTTAGATGTCATGCTCTGAATACCTTCCTGACCTCCACCCAAGAAGGCTGAGACGAAGGTGGGAAGTCTTGGGTTAGATGTCACACTCAGAATACCTTCCTGACCTCCACCCAAGAAGGCTGAGATGAAGGTGGGAAGTCTGAGACAGGAAACTAGCTGCATCAGGACTGAGCTATTTCCCCAGAGGCTTCCTGAGCCCGGGGAAGTCCTGTCTTCTTCGTGTCTTAGGTGTATACCTTAATCTTACACAGTGTTAAACACAAATAATATCTAACGTTGACTTGTTTACGTAACGTTGATTCTAAAGCTAGAAATAAATATTAAAGTCTTTCATTATTAAAAGAAAGCATTAAAACTCTAAGTAGAGATTAAAATACCATTTAAAACAGTTTTTCTTAGGGAGAAATAAAATAAAACACAATCATTGAGTAAAACACTATGACTGAGGTAATAAGTAGGTTAGACACTGCGAAAGAGAAAATTGCCAATCTGGAAGCTGAAAATGAGTGAAAATCTCAAATACAGCACAGAGACATTGACACTGAAAGTATGACAGAGAAGTTAACAGACAAAGACCAGACTGAGAAGGTCCAACATACATTCAGTAAGATTCCGAAAGGATGCGGGGCAGGGCAACGAGGAAACACACAGGGATTATGGCTCAGAAATTACAGAGCTGAGGTAAGACACTGTGTATCAGACTGAAGACTCCTGAACACGAAAAATACAAATAAATCGGCACCAAATTGCACTGCCCTACAACTGCAAAATACCAGAGCCAAAGAGAAAATCTTAAAAACATTTGGACCCAGGGCATCTCACCTCCAAAGATCGTTTGAAACCAACTTCTCAAGAACAACAGCAGGCAGAAGACAATGGAATAATAATCTTGAAGGAACTGAAAGAAAGTAACTCAACCTCAAGCTCTGCACTTAGCCACAGCCTTTTGTTCAGAAAACAATGAAATATCATGTGAAGGTGAAAAAAGTGAATTTTTAAATGGAAAATAATATTTTGGGATAAGTCTTTAAAGAACACTCAACAAAGATGACCAATGGCAAAATGACTGTCTTGAGAGTATCTTTTTGTAAAAATCTTTCCAGCCATCCTTCCAGTGGTCAGACAGAGGATGAGATGGTTGGATGGTATCACCAGCTCCATGGACATGAGTTTGAGCAAACTCCAGGAGATAGTGGAGGACAGGGAGCCTGGCGTGCTGCAGTCCATGGGGTCACAGAGAGTCAGACACGACTTAGCAACTGAACAACAACAAAAAAAACAGTGGTCAGAGGTCAGAGGTCATCACGGCATCTGATGAAGAGGGTGAAAGGGTCTCCAGGGCACGCTGGTGGAGAGTCACAGCTGCTGATGGAGTCAGATGGGGTCGGAGGGAGCTGGGAGGAGAGGAAGCCTGCAGGTCCCTTCTGGAACACGCAGCACCTCCGTGACAATAGCTGTATGTCCATGCTTTAAGAAGCTCTGTGCACAGACATGCTGAAAGCCAGCCGTGGAAGCACCACGCAGAACTACTCAAGCCACATTTACATGAAGTGTCCGGTTTTGACGGGCACTTGAGCTGGTTTCATGACATCTTATGATATATCATATGGGTAAATGAGGCCCTTAAAATCAAAGACACTACATGAGGCACAGCTGGTGCTAAGAGGGAAGCCCTGCAGAGGAGAGAGAAGAAAAGAAGGAAATGCATTTTAAATGGTACTCTTTTTAATGAAAGGGGAGTTTCTAGGATTGTCTCAAAATTCAAGATACCAGGTTGGAAAGGAGTTGAATCTCCCTCAACTTATGTAATGTGCAAGGTTTTTTCCCAAAATCTTAAGAACATAAATATTTTGTAACTAAATGGCAGTTTTCCCTGGTAAGACTCAAATGGGCTGAAATTTTCATCGTGAACACTACCATTTGCTCAGCCTGTCTCCTTGTTGGGAACCCAGCTGCATTCTGGGCACCAAGGCTGAGCTGCCACAATTGCCCAGTTGCCCTTACTCTCTGGGGACACGGATGGCCTGCCAGTGTGTGGAGGCACATGTTAGCACGTCTTAGGAAGTCATCTGTTACATGTAGGTCTACATAAGAACTGGGCACTATGGTCTCCAAGGTGAACCGCAGGAGACAATTAAGGATTGAGAGGTGTCCAGTTTGCGTTGCTATGACGATGGCCTCTCTCTCTGCAGAGAGATGGAAATTTAGAACTTAACACTAGTGTCTGGGTGCAGTATACTTGCTCCTCTCACCTGGCTCTAAATAAAGTGGAAAATGAAATCGGAAAATTGTAGGTTTACCTTCTCTTTGAATGATAAGTGACACCTTTAATTCACAACTGACGCAAGGTGCCAGCTTCTCGCTCAGTTGTTTTTTTTTAATTAAATAAGCATATGTGTCAGCAATGTCCTGGTAACTGCCTTGGCAGTTACAACACCGAGGGGGAGCCCCTGATGGGCAGAGGACACAAGTGGCACCGTGGGAGCCCCTGAAGAAGGTGGGGGACTCGGAGTGGTGTGTGCGGCCGGCCTGCTCCCTTCAGGGGGCTGAGTTCACTGGAAGCCAGGAAGATTCTCTCCCTGTGACACAAATCTGCTCAAGTGAATTATAGTGTTTTGTTGAATGACTGAATGATGGAATGAATGACCCTCTACTGACGTAGTTGGGAAGAAAAAGTTAATCGACCAGGTAAGCTGGCCAGCGTCTTCTCTCCAGAACTGTCAGGAAGGAGGACCCCGTGCTCGGAACAGACAGGCTCCAACAGCGGTGTGTGTGTGTTGTGGGGGCGTTGGCCAACCCACGTGGCAGCTGGTTCACGCCTGCGCTCTGAGGCCCATCAGTCAGCCTCGTCAGTCAGGCTCCAAGGCCCATCAGTCAGCCTTGTCAGCCAGCCCCTCATCAGTCAGGCTCCAGGGCCCATCAGTCAGCCTTGTCAGTCAGCCCCTCGTCAGTCAGGCTCTGAGGCCCGTCAGTCAGCCTCGTCAGTCAGGCTCCGAGGCCCGTCAGTCAGCCCCTCATCAGTCAGGCTCTGAGGCCCGTCAGTCAGCCTCGTCAGTCAGGCTCTGAGGCCCGTCAGTCAGCCTTGTCAGTCAGGCTCCGAGGCCCGTCAGTCAGCCTCGTCAGTCAGGCTCCGAGGCCCGTCAGTCAGCCCCTCATCAGTCAGGCTCTGAGGCCCATCAGTCAGCCTCGTCAGTCAGGCTCCGAGGCCCGTCAGTCAGCCTCATCAGTCAGGCTCCGAGGCCCGTCAGTCAGCCCCTCATCAGTCAGGCTCTGAGGCCCGTCAGTCAGCCTCATCAGTCAGGCTCCGAGGCCCATCAGTCAGCCCCTCTTCAGTCAGGCTCTGAGGCCCGTCAGTCAGCCTCATCAGTCAGGCTCCGAGGCCCGTCAGTCAGCCTCGTCAGTCAGGCTCCGAGGCCCGTCAGTCAGCCTCGTCAGTCAGGCTCCGAGGCCCGTCAGTCAGCCCTCGTCAGTCAGGCTCCGAGGCCTGTCAGTCAGCCTCATCAGCCAGCCTCATCAGTCAGGCTCCGAGGCCCGTCAGTCAGCCTCGTCGGTTAGGCTCCGAGGCCCGTCAGTCAGCCCCTCTTCAGTCAGGCTCTGAGGCCTGTCAGTCAGCCTCGTCAGTCAGGCTCCAAGGCCCGTCAGTCAGCCCCTTGTCAGTCAGGCTCTGAGACCCGTCAGTCAGCCTCGTCAGTCAGGCTCCGAGGCCCATCAGTCAGCCTCGTCAGTCAGGCTCCGAGGCCCGTCAGTCAGCCTCGTCAGTCAGGCTCCGAGGCCCGTCAGTCAGCCTCGTCAGTCAGGCTCCGAGGCCCGTCAGTCAGCCCTCGTCAGTCAGGCTCCGAGGCCTGTCAGTCAGCCTCATCAGTCAGCCTCATCAGTCAGGCTCCGAGGCCCGTCAGTCAGCCTCGTCGGTTAGGCTCCGAGGCCCGTCAGTCAGCCCCTCTTCAGTCAGGCTCTGAGGCCTGTCAGTCAGCCTTGTCAGTCAGGCTCCAAGGCCCGTCAGTCAGCCTCGTCAGTCAGGCTCCGAGGCCCGTCAGTCAGCCTCGTCAGTCAGGCTCCGAGGCCCGTCAGTCAGCCTCGCAAGTGGGCAAGGGCTGGGGGTTTCCCGCCTCCCAGGCAGTCAGGCCAGGAAAGCCGTGCTTCCAGGCCCAGTGCGAGGCCCGGCCTGCCACTGGGCCCGCTTTGGCCCCTCCGCCTCCATCCCAAACCTGCCGCTTGCGGAGCACCTGGGACCAGCTGGCCAACAACGGAGAGCATCTCCTCCAGGGCCTGCAGGAGTCCTGTCATTTTTTTCTTAAAGACTTCATTACAGCAGCCCCTTGTTTCCTGGGGCTGCTGTAATCACGTGCCCCAGAGTGGTGGCTTCAAACAGCAGAAATGTATTCTCTCGAGGCTCTGAAGGCCAGAAGGTGGAGAAAGGGATGTGAGCAGAGCTGAGCTCCCTCTGGAGGTGCCAGGAGGGGCGGTCCTTCCCCCTCCCAGCTTCTGGAAGCTCCTCGGCTGTGGCAGTACAAACCCAGTCCTGCCAGGGGTTGGGTGTCTCCCCACGTGCACATCCATCTCTTCTCACAGGGATGCCAGTCCTGCTGGAATAGAGACCACCTCACCCCCATGTGACCTCATCTGACCCATTACATCCCAGGGACCATATTTCCCAATAAGGTCACATTCTGGGCCCAGAGGGTCAGGACTCAGCATGGGAGCTTGAAGGGGCACAATTCAACCCACAGCAAAGACCACATCGCTTTGGTACAGAAGCTCTAGGAAGCAGAGTTGGGGAGCAGTGTCGTCGTGCAAAAATACGTTACTTTCTGTCTTCAGACTGACTACCAGAGGAGCCTTCACAATGGCTGAGCAGAAAGAAGGAAGTGCTCATGTATGAGGGAGTGAATGAGTGAGTGTGGAAGAGAACAAATGAGTGAGTGAGTGAGTGTGGAAGGGGACAAATGAGTGAGTGAGTGAGTGAGTGTGGAAGGGAACAAATGAGTGAGTGAGTGAGTGTGGAAGGGAACAAATGAGTGAGTGAGTGAGTGTGGAAGGGGACAAATGAGTGAGTGAGTGAGTGAGTGAGGAAGGGAACAAATGAGTGAGTGAGTGAGTGAGTGAGGAAGGGAACAAATGAGTGAGTGAGTGAGTGAGTGAACGAATGAATGAGTGAATGAGCGAGTGAACGAGTGAGTGAGTGAACGAATGAGTGAGTGAGTGAGTGAGGAAGGGAACAAATGAGTGAGTGAGTGAGTGAGTGAACGAATGAATGAGTGAATGAGCGAGTGAACGAGTGAGTGAGTGAACGAATGAGTGAGTGAGTGAACGAGTGAATGAACGAATGAGTGAATGAGCGAATGAGCGAGTGAGTGAGTGAACGAGTGAATGAGCGATTGAGTGAGTGAATGAATGAGTGAGTGAGTGAGTGAACGAGTGAGTGAGTGAATGAGCGAGGGGGTGGACGCATGAAGGAGTACATGGATGCATGAGTGAATGGATGGACGGGTGGACGAGTGAACCAGTCGGCAGGCTGGTCCTGGGGGTGGTCACTGAGAAGGTGTCACAGCCCCATCACGTGTTCTGTGCCCGTGAGTTTCGTGAACTTGACGTGTTCTCCTTTTCGACCGAGGAGGTGCTGGGGGTGCTGACACTCGCTTTGGTCGTTCCTGTCACCCCCTCCCCACAGAGAGGTGCACCATGTAAGGCTCCCCTGCCCCCACCCCGGGCACAGATCATAACCTCCCCACCTCCCCCTCCGCCTGCCTGTCCCCCACAAAGTCCGCGTTTAGAGAGGTCCATGAACTGTGTCTGAAAGTGAGGATTCCGTCTGAGATAAAAGCCACAGTTCTCACCAGTTAATATAAGAATCAGACAAGCTTATTTTCTCTCTGGGTGGACTCGGGTAACATGGAGCTCCTAAATACCCGGGATTTATGGAATTTGTTGCTAATATTAAGGAGATTTACATTTCCATGATACCCCTGCAGGTTTAATCTGATCACTGCAAAAACGCTCAGAGTGCATTGCTATTTCAAGGACAACTTGATTAGAAGGGTAAAAATTAGACCTTTATTTGTAGAAGCCTTTAGACTTCCGGAGCCAATCTCTTTAACTCATTCCTTGCAGTTCCTTCAGCCGCCCCTGAAAACGTGTCAGCCGAGGCCGTCAGCTCCACCCAGATCTTACTGACGTGGGCCTCGGTCCCCGAACCAGACCAAAACGGGCTCATCCTGGGCTACAAGGTACGTGCTCGGGTGACCTTCCCCGCCTGCCTCCCCGGTCGGCGAGCTAGCATGGCCTGTGCATCGCTGGCTCTGGCCTGTTTCCTGGACTTCACCCTCCTCCTCTCATCTCCCTCGTCACCGTCTGGGGTGAGGGTCACTCCACCCTCGTCACGCAGGCCCACGCAAGGCGCTCTGAGCCTAAGATGGGCGGAACGGCGGTTGCTCCCTCTAGTCGATGGTGGCTGATTTTGTACAATGCCAAGGACGTGTCCAGAGGCCCCTACACATGTGTCTGCAGGTGTCATCACCACCCGTGTCCGTCCTGGGGGCTGGCCTTGGCGTCGAGGCTTGGCACCTCCCGGCTTCTCTGGGAGACCTTTCTGGGCCAGCCCTGTGTGCTTTTACCCAGGCCCTCAAAAAGCCCCTGTTCTGTGCCGTCCGCTCCGCCAGCAGCAGGGCGGACCTTCCTGGTTTTGACCATGAGGCCGCGCATGTCATGTGCTGTGGCCTCTCCTTGGGCCGTCCATCTTCTCCATCCCGTTCTGTTTCCTCCTATCCTCACGCCCCACCGCCACCCCGGGGCATCCTGATAGCTCCCTTCTGGCCCGTTTGGATGCAGCGCCCCCAGCCCAGCTCTGAGAGCAGCGCCCACAGCCCCACCTGGCTGTGGACAGCCCTCCCTCCCGACCCCCGCCCTTCACTGCCTTCCGGCCACTGCTCCTGCGGGCCAGCTCCCGGCGGGGGGAGCTTTGGGAGTGAGGAGCCGGCGGGCCATGGAGGGACCGTCTCAGCGCAGCTGCGGCTGCAGTGAGGGCAGTGAACGGCCCCGGGGTGGGGTCTTGGTTCAGGGGTCCCCAGGTCCTCCGAGGCAGGAGGCCCGCCTCCTAACAGCCATGCAGCCGAGTGGCCCCCGGCTCCTTTAAAAGAAGCGGGATGTCTCTGTGTTTGTGTCGAGCCCTGGTTTTAGGGGCTGCCGCCGGGGACCTCAAATCCTGTCAGTTACAGCGGAGCGTCTGGCTCACCCAGCCAGCCGAGGGCTGGGTCATCGCTGCAGCCACTTTCCAGTCTCCAGGAAATTGCTGCACTTCCCTCTTTCCCCAAAAGTGCCAGCGGTTAGGAATTAGATCCCCACGTCCTCAACTAGCTGCCCTGGGGGAGGACAGGTCCTGAGCCCCCCAGGCCCCTCCTCACACACTGCCTCCCCTCCCCACCCTCGTGTGTCGCCGCTCAGATCCTGTTCCGGGCCAAAGACCTGGACCCCGAGCCCCGGAGCCACGTGGTGCGCGGGAACCACACGCAGTCGGCGCTCCTGGCGGGCCTGGGCAAGTTCGTGCTCTACGAGCTCCAGGTGCTGGCCTTCACCCGCATCGGGAACGGGGTCCCCAGCGTGCCCCCCATCCTGGAACGCACCAAAGACGACGGTACGTCGGGGCCATGCCTCCGCCCGCCCCCCAGGTTTGCTGTCCCCATCCATACCCTTCGGACGGTGGTCATCTTCAACTTAATTTTCAGAACACTCCTTCTCCCCTCGGTTCAGCAGAGGAAAATGAAGCAAAGCTGTTTTCTGACCACAGAGTGCCCCTACGGCCAGTTTCAGCCAGAGTGAATGTTTACAGGTTAGGGGTGAGCCTGAAAGGCCGGATGGGCCAGGCCAGGACGCCTCAGGCCGCTCCTGGTGGCGTTGGCACAAAGCTGCTGAGAAGCCCTAGGTTCCCTGGGGTGGCCCCCTCAGAGGGCATGTTTGAGGGGCTGAGGTGCCCAGGTTCCCAACCCCAGAAACAAATACCTCTTGATGATTGTCTAAACTCTCAGCCATGTTTCTCCACTTAGCAGATGTCAGCCACCCAAGGTTAGTTCCTGTACATGATCTTTGTTAACCAGACTGTGGCAAATATTCTCCCCCCCAAAAAACCCAGGCTCAGATTCAGCTGAAAGTAAGGCACCAGAGATTTTCTTCACCCTTTTACTGAAGGAATTAAATCAGCCTGGAAAGTGCTCTAACCGCTGAGATGACACCCTCCTCCCCGTCTGCTGGGAGACAGCCCGGGAGCTGGGCCTCGCCTGGGTCAGAGGAGGGGGCGCCTCAAGCATCGTTCTTCCTCAGGGGCTGGTCTCAGGGCAGCCAGCGTCTGAAAGGGACCCTGTGGCCTGAAGGCCATGTCTTTGCAAAACTGTATGTTGTGTCCAGGACCACCCAAATGAACAGTAACAGGGGTGTTTAGTAATGGTTCCTCAAACTGGGGAGGGTATTCTTCCCAACGCACAGGCAGGGGAGTCATGGACCGCCGTCTGTTTTCGGCCACAATCGTGATATAAACTTGTTTCTCCTTCCCCTCATTTCATCGCGATGCAAGCGATCACCCTTGGGGACAGTGAGGGGCAGAAGCCATGGAAGACAGACCAGATGTCAGAGTTTCCCGTTTTGAGTCGGTCCTGGCGTGTGAGCCCGTGGTCTCCTTCAGTTTAGTTCACCCAAACGCAGGGGTCAGAGCACAAGTTTATAATTTAAAATACCGTTCTCAGCTAAGTAGCTCGAGGCAAAGTTCACAGCCCTGGAGTGGCTGTCACGCACGTCATTTTATTTCTATATCGATTGTTCCATGCCTGTTGCCTCTTACCTGGGAAGAGTCAGCTCTTAAGTTCCAATGAGAAGTTCCCACACTGGCCACACGTTTACTAGGTTGTCCATTTAAGTAAATATATTTTACAGCGTCTACGACCCTATTATTCAGTGGTGCCTGCATACATAGCTAGTTTTTGAATTACTGGTGCACCAGACCATGAAGAAGAACTATGACACTCTCTGTGGACATCGCCTCTTGATTTTCTGGGACGATGCAGGAGAGGGCTCGTGTGTCTGAAAGGCCACTGCTGTAGCCGTGTTATTTGGTCAATCACTGTAACCTCCACTGGAAGTTGGGAGCGACACTCAGCCACCTTCTTCACCTTTCATCTGCTGTGTGGACGTCCAGACTGGGAGAGGAGTCAGCTCAGATTGGCGAAGTCTGACTTGATGTACCCTCTACCATGCTACTTAGCGACTGTAGTGGCCAGCTTTTGGCACCACTCAGGACTCCCAGCGTAGTTCATGAGCACTGCAAAAGTCACCTTCCCAAAACTCAGAGTGATTCACCCGTGAGCAGTGTCGTCAGCAGTCATAACTGTCCTTGGCCAGCCCACAGGACCCTGCAAAACCCCGCTGTGTACCCGAGTGACATCCCCAGTGGGGCCTGATTCTCGGGTCTTTTTTTTCCCCCCTTCAGCCCCAGGCCCGCCCGTGAGGCTCGTGTTCCCGGAGGTGAGGCTCACGTCTGTGCGGATCGTGTGGCAGCCTCCAGAGGAGCCCAACGGCATTATTCTAGGTAAGGGAGCGGCGGGGACCACAGCTCAGAGAGAAATGACAATTAGATTGATTTCATCCATTTGTATTAGATGTCTAAAAGGTTAGAGAAAAAAAATCCCATCTGCAGCAGCCTGGCGTTTTCTGAGCTGAGAGACCGCAGCCCTGTGTCTCCTGCTCTAAGGGGTTCTTCGCAGAATGAAATTTACATTCTGTTCGCCCAGAATCTCTCTGTTCACGGTTCACGGCAGTACCATCTGTAATTGACCTTCCCTCTGCTCAGAAATAACCCAGTTATTTTGATGTGTGTTTGGAAAACAGCGGGCTGGCTTTTCACAGAAGATTCCCATGCGGGCCTTGCTCCAAGGTCCCAGAAGCGTCTCTCTGCTGCTGCAGGCCCTGCACCCAATCCTTTGAGGAAGTTTCCCAAGTGAACTGCGTGCTTGGGTCCCAGGGAAGCGGTTTGCTTTGAACTTGGCATTCCGGGGGCCAGCTCTGATAACTTTGATGAAGAGTCTTAATTTGCCCCAGTTTTCCCAAAGGCAGCAGGTTTTATTTTTAAAGGTCATCAGTCCGTTGATTTGTTCACTCTTTCACTGTGACGAATCAGGAGCCTCTGATGTGCCAGGCCTCATGCAGAGGGGGAGGGGAGAGGGAGGAGGGGAGAGAGGGGGAGAGGGGAGGGGAGAGAGGGGAAGATGAGGGAGGGGAGGGGGAGGGGAGAGCGGGGAGGGGAGAGGTGGGGGGAAGGGGAGAGAGGGGAGGGGAGGGGGAGGGGAGAGGGGGGGGGGGAGGGGGAGGGGAGAGGGGGGAGGGGAGGGGGGAGAGGGGAAGATGAGAGAGAGGGAGGGGAGGGGGAGGGGTGTAAGGAGTGAGTAAGACGCTGGCGGGGCAGGTCCTCGAAGAGGAGGAACCAGTGACACAACCGCGTGGTCTCACTGTGGGGTGTGCGTGCGTGCTCGTCACTCGTTCGTGTCTGTAGCCTACCAGGCTCCTCTGTCCGTGGGATTATCCAGGCAAGACTCCTGGCGTGGGTTGCCATTTCCTCCTCCAGGGGATCTTCCCAGCCCAGGGACTGAACCTGCTTGCCCTGCATCTCGTGCTTGGGCAGCAGGTTCTTTACCACTGAGCCACCCGGGAAGCCCTCCACGCGGGAAGGTTCCGCAGAATGCCCTGCAGGGCAGCGTCTCCTGGATCAGGGGCTCAGGGCTGGACGGTGTTTTCAGCCTGGAGCTTGAGGATGGGTGTTGGTAAACAAAACATTGGGTCTGCTCACCCGCAGGCAGTAAAGCCAGTCTCCTGACACCGGGCCGTGGAGGATAAAGAGGATAAAGCATCTGCGGAGACCCGGGTTCAATCCTGGGTTGGGAAGATCCCCTGGAGAAGGAAATGGCAACCCACTCCAGTATTCTTTCCTGGAGAAGCCCATGGACAGAAGAGCCTGGCGGGCTACAGTCCACAGGGTCGCAAAGAGTCAGACACGAACTCTGCAGCGTTTACTGCCAGGCGACACGCAAGGCGTCAGGGCAGCTGGTGCTCAAAACGCCCCAACTCCCCAGTGGGTTTCAGTCTGGTGGGGGGTGTGATCAGCATGCGCTGTACTGTGGCTGGTGGACGGCAAGGTGACAGGCGGGGTCACAGGGGTTAGCCCAGCACTCCTCAGGCTCCGCAGACCTGGGCGCTGTGTGCTCAAGGTCATTCGGTTATCCAGCGCTTACTGCCTCCCCTGCGGTGGGGGTCTCAGCATCTGTGGAAGAACTGAGGGACAGCACACACTGTTCCCGGGTGCTTCAGAGAGGCGCCCCAGCACAGGACACGGGGAGGGGGCTGTCCCGGGAAGACCCAGAGGGTCTGCTCTGTCACACGGGTGGTTTCCAGAGTCTTGAACCGAATGCTGCCTTCCGCCTGCAGGAGCATAATCATCCCTGGGGCGTGTGGGCCGGCCGGGCTGCGAACCCCTGGGAAGGCATCGTGTGCAGGAGGGGCCAGTGGCCCAGACCTTCCCACCTGGGCCTTTGAGGGCCCGGTGTGTCTCCTGGGGCCAGGCTGGCCCTGAAAAATACGGTCCTTCCTCCTCCTCACCCACCGCAGACCCCAAATACGTCTGCTCGGGTTGCAGGTAATTTGACAATCACACCCTAATGCAGTAAAACGTACCACTTACACCTGCTCTCCAGGTGAAGACTGTAAGGTTTTGTTTGAAAAAGGGTT